>NC_086017.1:8750000-9375000 GCF_029281585.2 Gorilla gorilla gorilla
GAAATATCTACACCGCCATCTGTATGAGCATGGAAATATCTACACCGCTAACTGTATGAACATGGAAATATCTACACCGCTATCTGTATGAACATGCAAATATCTACACAGCTATCTGTATATCAATGGAAATATCTACACTGCTATCTATATAAACATGGAAATAACTACACTGCTATCTGTATAAACATGGAAATATCTACACAGCCATCTCTATGAACATGGAAATATCTACACCGCCATTTGTATGAACCTGGAAATATCTACACCGCCATCTCTATGAACATGAAAATATCTACACCGCCATTTGTATGAACATGGAAATATCTACACCGCCATCTGTATGAACATGGAAATACCTTCACCGCCATCTGTATGAACATGGATATATGTACACCGTCATCTGCATGAACATGGAAATATCTACACAGGTATCTGAATATACATGGAAATATCTACACAGATTTTTCTATAAATATGGAAATAACTACAGCGCTATCTCTATAAACTTCAAAATATCTACACCGCCATCTGTATGAACATGGAAATATCTACACCGCCGTCTGTACGAACATAGACATATCTTCACTGCCATCTGTAATAAGATGGAAATATCTACACCGCTATCTGTATAAACATGGAAATATCTCCACCACAATCTGTATAAACATGGAAATAAGCGCACCGCTGTCTGTATAAACATGGAAATATCTACACCGCTATCTGCATAAACATGGAAATATCCACACCGCTATCTGTGTAAACATGGAAATGTCTACACCTCTATCTGTGTAAACATGGAAATATCTACACCGCCATCTGTGTAAACATGAAAATATCTACACCGCCATCTCTATAAACATGGAAATATCTACACCGCCATCTGTATGAACATGGAAATATCTACACCGCTATCTGTATGAACTTAGAAATATCTACACTGCTATCTGTATAAAATTGGAAATATCTTCACCACTATCTCTACAAACATGGAAATATTTACACCGCTATCAAATAAACATGGAAATATCTACACCGCTATCTGTATAAACATGGAAATATCTTCACCGCTATCTGTATAAACATGGAAATATCTACAACTCTGTCTCTATAACCTTGGAAATAACTACACCACTGTCTCTATAAACATGGAAATATCTAGACTGCCATCTCTATAAACATGGAAATATCTACAGCACCATCTGTATAAACATGGAAATATCTATACCGCTATCTGCATAAACATGGAAATATCTACACCGCCATCTCTATGAACATGGAAATATCTACACCGCCATCTGTACGAACATGGAGATATCTATACCGCCATCTGTATGAACATGTAAATATCTACACCGCCATCTGTATGAACATGGAAATATCTACACCGCTAACTATATGAACATGGAAATATCTACACCGCTATCTGTATGAACATGGAAATATCTACACCGCTATCTGTATGAACATGCAAATATCTACAGAGCTATCTGTATATCAATGGAAATATCTACACTGCTATCTCTATAAACATGGAAATAACTACACCACTATCTGTATAAACATGGAAATATCTACACCGCCAACTCTATGAACATGGAAATATCTACACCGCCATTTGTATGAACATGCAAATATCTACACCGCCATCTCTGTGAACATGGAAATATCTACACCGCCATTTGTATGAACATGGAAATATCTACACCACCATCTGTATGAACATAGAAATATCTTCACCGCCATCTGTATGAACATGGATATATGTGCACCGGCATCTGGATGAACATGGAATTACCTACACCGCTATCTGCATCAACATGGAAATATCTACACAGCTATCTGAATATACATGGAAATATCTACACAGATTTCTCTATAAATATGGAAATAACTACAGCGCTATCTCTATAAACTTCGAAATAACTACACCGCCATCTGCATGAAGATGTAAATATCTACACTGCCATCTGTACAAACATGGGCATATCTACACCGCCATCTGTATTAAGATGGAAATATCTACACCGCTATCTGTAGAAACATGGAAATATCTACACCGCCAACTCTATAAACTTGGAAATATCTGCACCGCTATGTGTAACAACATGGAAATATCTACACCGCTATCTCTGTAAACATGGAAATATCTACACCGCCATCTGTATGACCATGGAAATATCTACACCGCCATCTGTGTAAACATGAAAATATCTACACCGCCATCTCTATAAACATGGAAATATGTACACCGCCATCTGTATGAACATGGAAATATCTACACCGCCATCTCTATAAACGTGGAAATATCTACACCGCTATCTGTATGAACTTGGAAATATCTACACTGCTATCTGTATAAAATTGGAATTATCTACACCACTGTCTCTATAAACATGGAAATATCTACACCGCTATCTGTATAAACATGGAAATATCGACACCGCTATCTCTATAAACATGGAAATATCTACAACACTGACTCTATAAACTTGGAAATAACTACACCACTATCTCTATAAACATGGAAATATCTAGACCGCCATCTCTATAAACATGGAAATATCTGCACCACCATCTGTATAAACATGGAAATATCTATACCGCAATCTGCATAAACATGGATATATCTACACTGCCATCTCTATGAACATGGAAATATCTACACCGCCATCTGTACGAACATGGAAATATCTACACGGACATCGGTATGAACATGTGAAGATCTACACCGCCATCTGTATGAACATGGAAATATCTACACCGCTAACTGTACAAACATGGAAATATCTGCACCGCTATCTGTATGAACATGGAAATATCTACAACGTTATCTGTATGAACATGGAAATAACTACCCCGCTATCTGTATGAACATGGAAATATCTACACGGCTATCTGTATGAACATGCAATCATCTTCACCGCTATCTGTATGAACATGCAAATATCTTCACAGCTATCTATATATCAATGGAAATATCTAAACTGCTATCTCTATAAACATGGAAATAACTACACTGCTATCTGTATAAACATGGAAATATCTACACTGCCATCTCTATGAACATGGAAATATCTACACCGCCATTTGTATGAACATGGAAATATCTACACCGCCATCTCTATGAACAAGGAAATATCTACACCGCCATTTGTATGAACATGGAAATATCTACACCACCATCTGTATGAACATGGAAATACCTTCACCGCCATCTGTATGAACATGGATATATCTACAATGGCATCTGGATGAACATGGAAATATCTACACCGCTATCTGCATGAACATGGAAATATCTACACAGCTACCTGCATATACATGGAAATATCTACACAGATTTCTCTATAAATATGGAAATAACTACAGCGCTACCTCTCTAAACTTCGAAATATCTACACCGCCATCTGTATGAACATGGAAATATGTACAACGCTATCTGTACGAACATGGACATATCTACACCAACATCTGTATTAAGATGGAAATATCTACACCGCTATCTGTATAAACATGGAAATATCTGCACAACTATCTGTATAAGCATGGAAATATCCGCACAGTTATCTGTATAAACATGGAAATATCTACACCGCTATCTGCATAAACATGGACATATCCACACCGCTATCTGTGTAAACATGGAAATGTCTACACCGCTATCTGTGTAAACATGGAAACATCTACACCGCCATCTGTGTAAACATGAAAATATCTACACCGCCATCTCTATAAACATGGAAATATCTACACCGCCATCTGTATGAACATGGAAATATCTACACCGCCATCTCTATAAACGTGGAAATATCTAAACCGCTGTCTGTATGAACTTGGAAATATCCACAACGCTATCTGCATAAACATGGACATATCCACACCGCTATCTGTGTAAACATGGAAACGTCTACACCGCTATCTGTGTAAACATGGAAACATCTACACCGCCATCTGTGTAAACATGGAAACATCTACACCGCCATCTGTGTAAACATGAAAATATCTACACCGCTATCTGTACGAACATGGAAATATCTACACCGCTATCTGTATGAACATGGAAATAACTACACCGCTATCTGTATGAACATGGAAATAGCTACACCGCTATCTGCATGAACATGGAAATATCTACAGCACTATCCGTATAAACATGGAAATATCTATACCGCTATCTGCATAAACATGGAAATATCTACACCGCCATCTCTATGAACATGAAAATATCTACACCGCCATTTGTATGAACATGGAAATATCTACACCGCCATCTGTATGAACATGGAAATATCTTCACCGCCATCTGTATGAACATGGATATATGTGCACCGGCATCTGGATGAACATGGAAATACCTACACCGCAATCTGCATGAACATGGAAATATCTACACAGCTATCTGAATATACATGGAAATATCTACACAGATTTCTCCATAAATATGGAAATAACTACAGCGCTATCTCTATAAACTTCGAAATATCTACACCGCCATCTGCATGAAGATGGAAACATCTACACTGCCATCTGTACAAACATGGACATATCTACACCGCCATCTGTATTAAGATGGAAATATCTACAACGCTATCTGTATAAACATGGAAATATCTGCCCAACTATCTATGTAAACGTGGAAATATCCGCACCGCTATCTGTATAAACATGGAAATATCTACACCGCTATCTGTATAATCATTGAAATGTCCACACCGCTATTTGTGTAAACATGGAAATATCTTCACCGCTGTCTGTATAAACTTGGAAATAACTACACCACTATCTCTATAAACATGTAAATATCTACAACGCTATCTGTGTAAACATGGAAAGTCCTACACCGCTATCTGTGTAAACATGGAAATATCTACACCGCTTTCTGTATAAACATGTAAATATCTACACCGCCATCTCTATAAACATGGAAATATCTACAACGCCATCTGTATGAACATGGAAATATCTTCACCGCCATCTCAATGAACATGGAAATATCTACACCGCCATCTGTATGAGCATGGAAATATCTACACCGCTAACTGTATGAACATGGAAATATCTACACCACTATCTGTATGAACATGCAAATATCTACACAGCTATCTGTATATCAATGGAAATATCTACACTGCTATCTATATAAACATGGAAATAACTACACTGCTATCTGTATAAACATGGAAATATCTACACAGCCATCTCTATGAACATGGAAATATCTACACCGCCATTTGTATGAACCTGGAAATATCTACACCGCCATCTCTATGAACATGAAAATATCTACACTGTCATTTGTATGAACATGGAAATATCTACACCGCCATCTGTATGAACATGGAAATACCTTCACCGCCATCTGTATGAACATGGATATATGTACACCGTCATCTGCATGAACATGGAAATATCTACACAGGTATCTGAATATACCTGGAAATATCTACACAGATTTTTCTATAAATATGGAAATAACTACAGCGCTATCTCTATAAACTTCAAAATATCTACACCGCCATCTGTATGAACATGGAAATATCTACACCGCCGTCTGTACGAACATAGACATATCTTCACTGCCATCTGTAATAAGATGGAAATATCTACACCGCTATCTGTATAAACATGGAAATATCTCCACCACAATCTGTATAAACATGGAAATAAGCGCACCGCTGTCTGTATAAACATGGAAATATCTACACCGCTATCTGCATAAACATGGAAATATCCACACCGCTATCTGTGTAAACATGGAAATGTCTACACCTCTGTGTAAACATGGAAATATCTACACCGCCATCTGTGTAAACATGAAAATATCTACACCGCCATCTCTATAAACATGGAAATATCTACACCGCCATCTGTATGAACATGGAAATATCTACACCGCGATCTGTATGAACTTAGAAATATCTACACTGCTATCTGTATAAAATTGGAAATATCTTCACCACTATCTCTACAAACATGGAAATATTTACACCGCTATCAAATAAACATGGAAATATCTACACCGCTATCTGTATAAACATGGAAATATCTTCACCGCTATCTGTATAAACATGGAAATATCTACAACTCTGTCTCTATAACCTTGGAAATAACTACACCACTGTCTCTATAAACATGGAAATATCTAGACTGCCATCTCTATAAACATGGAAATATCTACAGCACCATCTGTATAAACATGGAAATATCTATACCGCTATCTGCATAAACATGGAAATATCTACACCGCCATCTCTATGAACATGGAAATATCTACACCGCCATCTGTACGAACATGGAGATATCTATACCGCCATCTGTATGAACATGTAAATATCTACACCGCCATCTGTATGAACATGGAAATATCTACACCGCTAACTATATGAACATGGAAATATCTACACCGCTATCTGTATGAACATGGAAATATCTACACCGCTATCTGTATGAACATGCAAATATCTACAGAGCTATCTGTATATCAATGGAAATATCTACACTGCTATCTCTATAAACATGGAAATAACTACACCACTATCTGTATAAACATGGAAATATCTACACCGCCAACTCTATGAACATGGAAATATCTACACCGCCATTTGTATGAACATGCAAATATCTACACCGCCATCTCTGTGAACATGGAAATATCTACACCGCCATTTGTATGAACATGGAAATATCTACACCACCATCTGTATGAACATAGAAATATCTTCACCGCCATCTGTATGAACATGGATATATGTGCACCGGCATCTGGATGAACATGGAATTACCTACACCGCTATCTGCATCAACATGGAAATATCTACACAGCTATCTGAATATACATGGAAATATCTACACAGATTTCTCTATAAATATGGAAATAACTACAGCGCTATCTCTATAAACTTCGAAATAACTACACCGCCATCTGCATGAAGATGTAAATATCTACACTGCCATCTGTACAAACATGGGCATATCTACACCGCCATCTGTATTAAGATGGAAATATCTACACCGCTATCTGTATAAACATGGAAATATCTGCCCAACTATCTGTAGAAACATGGAAATATCTACACCGCCAACTCTATAAACTTGGAAATATCTGCACCGCTATGTGTAACAACATGGAAATATCTACACCGCTATCTCTGTAAACATGGAAATATCTACACCGCCATCTGTATGACCATGGAAATATCTACACCGCCATCTGTGTAAACATGAAAATATCTACACCGCCATCTCTATAAACATGGAAATATGTACACCGCCATCTGTATGAACATGGAAATATCTACACCGCCATCTCTATAAACGTGGAAATATCTACACCGCTATCTGTATGAACTTGGAAATATCTACACTGCTATCTGTATAAAATTGGAATTATCTACACCACTGTCTCTATAAACATGGAAATATCTACACCGCTATCTGTATAAACATGGAAATATCGACACCGCTATCTCTATAAACATGGAAATATCTACAACACTGACTCTATAAACTTGGAAATAACTACACCACTATCTCTATAAACATGGAAATATCTAGACCGCCATCTCTATAAACATGGAAATATCTGCACCACCATCTGTATAAACATGGAAATATCTATACCGCAATCTGCATAAACATGGATATATCTACACCGCCATCTCTATGAACATGGAAATATCTACACCGCCATCTGTACGAACATGGAAATATCTACACGGACATCGGTATGAACATGTGAAGATCTACACCGCCATCTGTATGAACATGGAAATATCTACACCGCTAACTGTACAAACATGGAAATATCTGCACCGCTATCTGTATGAACATGGAAATATCTACAACGTTATCTGTATGAACATGGAAATAACTACCCCGCTATCTGTATGAACATGGAAATATCTACACGGCTATCTGTATGAACATGCAATCATCTTCACCGCTATCTGTATGAACATGCAAATATCTTCACAGCTATCTATATATCAATGGAAATATCTAAACTGCTATCTCTATAAACATGGAAATAACTACACTGCTATCTGTATAAACATGGAAATATCTACACTGCCATCTCTATGAACATGGAAATATCTACACCGCCATTTGTATGAACATGGAAATATCTACACCGCCATCTCTATGAACAAGGAAATATCTACACCGCCATTTGTATGAACATGGAAATATCTACAACACCATCTGTATGAACATGGAAATACCTTCACCGCCATCTGTATGAACATGGATATATCTACAATGGCATCTGGATGAACATGGAAATATCTACACCGCTATCTGCATGAACATGGAAATATCTACACAGCTACCTGCATATACATGGAAATATCTACACAGATTTCTCTATAAATATGGAAATAACTACAGCGCTACCTCTCTAAACTTCGAAATATCTACACCGCCATCTGTATGAACATGGAAATATGTACAACGCTATCTGTACGAACATGGACATATCTACACCGCCATCTGTATTAAGATGGAAATATCTACACCGCTATCTGTATAAACATGGAAATATCTGCACAATTATCTGTATAAGCATGGAAATATCCGCACAGTTATCTGTATAAACATGGAAATATCTACACCGCTATCTGCATAAACATGGACATATCCACACCGCTATCTGTGTAAACATGGAAATGTCTACACCGCTATCTGTGTAAACATGGAAACATCTACACCGCCATCTGTGTAAACATGAAAATATCTACACCGCCATCTCTATAAACATGGAAATATCTACACCGCCATCTGTATGAACATGGAAATATCTACACCGCCATCTCTATAAACGTGGAAATATCTAAACCGCTGTCTGTATGAACTTCGAAATATCTACAATGCTATCTGCATAAACATGGACATATCCACACCGCTATCTGTGTAAACATGGAAACGTCTACACCGCTATCTGTGTAAACATGGAAACATCTACACCGCCATCTGTGTAAACATGGAAACATCTACACCGCCATCTGTGTAAACATGAAAATATCTACACCGCTATCTGTACGAACATGGAAATATCTACACCGCTATCTGTATGAACATGGAAATAACTACACCGCTATCTGTATGAACATGGAAATAGCTACACCGCTATCTGCATGAACATGGAAATATCTACAGCACTATCCGTATAAACATGGAAATATCTATACCGCTATCTGCATAAACATGGAAATATCTACACCGCCATCTCTATGAACATGAAAATATCTACACCGCCATTTGTATGAACATGGAAATATCTACACCGCCATCTGTATGAACATGGAAATATCTTCACCGCCATCTGTATGAACATGGATATATGTGCACCGGCATCTGGATGAACATGGAAATACCTACACCGCAATCTGCATGAACATGGAAATATCTACACAGCTATCTGAATATACATGGAAATATCTACACAGATTTCTCTATAAATATGGAAATAACTACAGCGCTATCTCTATAAACTTCGAAATATCTACACCGCCATCTGCATGAAGATGGAAACATCTACACTGCCATCTGTACAAACATGGACATATCTACACCGCCATCTGTATTAAGATGGAAATATCTACAACGCTATCTGTATAAACATGGAAATATCTGCCCAACTATCTATGTAAACGTGGAAATATCCGCACCGCTATCTGTATAAACATGGAAATATCTACACCGCTATCTGTATAATCATTGAAATGTCCACACCGCTATTTGTGTAAACATGGAAATATCTTCACCGCTGTCTGTATAAACTTGGAAATAACTACACCACTATCTCTATAAACATGTAAATATCTACAACGCTATCTGTGTAAACATGGAAAGTCCTACACCGCTATCTGTGTAAACATGGAAATATCTACACCGCTTTCTGTATAAACATGTAAATATCTACACCGCCATCTCTATAAACATGGAAATATCTACAACGCCATCTGTATGAACATGGAAATATCTTCACCGCCATCTCAATGAACATGGAAATATCTACACCGCCATCTGTATGAGCATGGAAATATCTACACCGCTAACTGTATGAACATGGAAATATCTACACCGCTATCTGTATGAACATGCAAATATCTACACAGCTATCTGTATATCAATGGAAATATCTACACTGCTATCTATATAAACATGGAAATAACTACACTGCTATCTGTATAAACATGGAAATATCTACACAGCCATCTCTATGAACATGGAAATATCTACACCGCCATTTGTATGAACCTGGAAATATCTACACCGTCATCTCTATGAACATGAAAATATCTACACTGTCATTTGTATGAACATGGAAATATCTACACCGCCATCTGTATGAACATGGAAATACCTTCACCGCCATCTGTATGAACATGGATATATGTACACCGTCATCTGCATGAACATGGAAATATCTACACAGGTATCTGAATATACATGGAAATATCTACACAGATTTTTCTATAAATATGGAAATAACTACAGCGCTATCTCTATAAACTTCAAAATATCTACACCGCCATCTGTATGAACATGGAAATATCTACACCGCCGTCTGTACGAACATAGACATATCTTCACTGCCATCTGTAATAAGATGGAAATATCTACACCGCTATCTGTATAAACATGGAAATATCTCCACCACAATCTGTATAAACATGGAAATAAGCGCACCGCTGTCTGTATAAACATGGAAATATCAACACCGCTATCTGCATAAACATGGAAATATCCACACCGCTATCTGTGTAAACATGGAAATGTCTACACCTCTGTGTAAACATGGAAATATCTACACCGCCATCTGTGTAAACATGAAAATATCTACACCGCCATCTCTATAAACATGGAAATATCTACACCGCCATCTGTATGAACATGGAAATATCTACACCGCGATCTGTATGAACTTAGAAATATCTACACTGCTATCTGTATAAAATTGGAAATATCTTCACCACTATCTCTACAAACATGGAAATATTTACACCGCTATCAAATAAACATGGAAATATCTACACCGCTATCTGTATAAACATGGAAATATCTTCACCGCTATCTGTATAAACATGGAAATATCTACAACTCTGTCTCTATAACCTTGGAAATAACTACACCACTGTCTCTATAAACATGGAAATATCTAGACTGCCATCTCTATAAACATGGAAATATCTACAGCACCATCTGTATAAACATGGAAATATCTATACCGCTATCTGCATAAACATGGAAATATCTACACCGCCATCTCTATGAACATGGAAATATCTACACCGCCATCTGTACGAACATGGAGATATCTATACCGCCATCTGTATGAACATGTAAATATCTACACCGCCATCTGTATGAACATGGAAATATCTACACCGCTAACTATATGAACATGGAAATATCTACACCGCTATCTGTATGAACATGGAAATATCTACACCGCTATCTGTATGAACATGCAAATATCTACAGAGCTATCTGTATATCAATGGAAATATCTACACTGCTATCTCTATAAACATGGAAATAACTACACCACTATCTGTATAAACATGGAAATATCTACACCGCCAACTCTATGAACATGGAAATATCTACACCGCCATTTGTATGAACATGCAAATATCTACACCGCCATCTCTGTGAACATGGAAATATCTACACCGCCATTTGTATGAACATGGAAATATCTACACCACCATCTGTATGAACATAGAAATATCTTCACCGCCATCTGTATGAACATGGATATATGTGCACCGGCATCTGGATGAACATGGAATTACCTACACCGCTATCTGCATCAACATGGAAATATCTACACAGCTATCTGAATATACATGGAAATATCTACACAGATTTCTCTATAAATATGGAAATAACTACAGCGCTATCTCTATAAACTTCGAAATAACTACACCGCCATCTGCATGAAGATGTAAATATCTACACTGCCATCTGTTCAAACATGGGCATATCTACACCGCCATCTGTATTAAGATGGAAATATCTACACCGCTATCTGTATAAACATGGAAATATCTGCCCAACTATCTGTAGAAACATGGAAATATCTACACCGCCAACTCTATAAACTTGGAAATATCTGCACCGCTATGTGTAACAACATGGAAATATCTACACCGCTATCTCTGTAAACATGGAAATATCTACACCGCCATCTGTATGACCATGGAAATATCTACACCGCCATCTGTGTAAACATGAAAATATCTACACCGCCATCTCTATAAACATGGAAATATGTACACCGCCATCTGTATGAACATGGAAATATCTACACCGCAATCTCTATAAACGTGGAAATATCTACACCGCTATCTGTATGAACTTGGAAATATCTACACTGCTATCTGTATAAAATTGGAATTATCTACACCACTGTCTCTATAAACATGGAAATATCTACACCGCTATCTGTATAAACATGGAAATATCGACACCGCTATCTCTATAAACATGGAAATATCTACAACACTGACTCTATAAACTTGGAAATAACTACACCACTATCTCTATAAACATGGAAATATCTAGACCGCCATCTCTATAAACATGGAAATATCTGCACCACCATCTGTATAAACATGGAAATATCTATACCGCAATCTGCATAAACATGGATATATCTACACCGCCATCTCTATGAACATGGAAATATCTACACCGCCATCTGTACGAACATGGAAATATCTACACGGACATCGGTATGAACATGTGAAGATCTACACCGCCATCTGTATGAACATGGAAATATCTACACCGCTAACTGTACAAACATGGAAATATCTGCACCGCTATCTGTATGAACATGGAAATATCTACAACGTTATCTGTATGAACATGGAAATAACTACCCCGCTATCTGTATGAACATGGAAATATCTACACGGCTATCTGTATGAACATGCAATCATCTTCACCGCTATCTGTATGAACATGCAAATATCTTCACAGCTATCTATATATCAATGGAAATATCTAAACTGCTATCTCTATAAACATGGAAATAACTACACTGCTATCTGTATAAACATGGAAATATCTACACTGCCATCTCTATGAACATGGAAATATCTACACCGCCATTTGTATGAACATGGAAATATCTACACCGCCATCTCTATGAACAAGGAAATATCTACACCGCCATTTGTATGAACATGGAAATATCTACACCACCATCTGTATGAACATGGAAATACCTTCACCGCCATCTGTATGAACATGGATATATTTACAATGGCATCTGGATGAACATGGAAATATCTACACCGCTATCTGCATGAACATGGAAATATCTACACAGCTACCTGCATATACATGGAAATATCTACACAGATTTCTCTATAAATATGGAAATAACTACAGCGCTACCTCTCTAAACTTCGAAATATCTACACCGCCATCTGTATGAACATGGAAATATGTACAACGCTATCTGTACGAACATGGACATATCTACACCGCCATCTGTATTAAGATGGAAATATCTACACCGCTATCTGTATAAACATGGAAATATCTGCACAATTATCTGTATAAGCATGGAAATATCCGCACAGTTATCTGTATAAACATGGAAATATCTACACCGCTATCTGCATAAACATGGACATATCCACACCGCTATCTGTGTAAACATGGAAATGTCTACACCGCTATCTGTGTAAACATGGAAACATCTACACCGCCATCTGTGTAAACATGAAAATATCTACACCGCCATCTCTATAAACATGGAAATATCTACACCGCCATCTGTATGAACATGGAAATATCTACACCGCCATCTCTATAAACGTGGAAATATCTAAACCGCTGTCTGTATGAACTTCGAAATATCTACAATGCTATCTGCATAAACATGGACATATCCACACCGCTATCTGTGTAAACATGGAAACGTCTACACCGCTATCTGTGTAAACATGGAAACATCTACACCGCCATCTGTGTAAACATGGAAACATCTACACCGCCATCTGTGTAAACATGAAAATATCTACACCGCTATCTGTACGAACATGGAAATATCTACACCGCTATCTGTATGAACATGGAAATAACTACACCGCTATCTGTATGAACATGGAAATAGCTACACCGCTATCTGCATGAACATGGAAATATCTACAGCACTATCCGTATAAACATGGAAATATCTATACCGCTATCTGCATAAACATGGAAATATCTACACCGCCATCTCTATGAACATGAAAATATCTACACCGCCATTTGTATGAACATGGAAATATCTACACCGCCATCTGTATGAACATGGAAATATCTTCACCGCCATCTGTATGAACATGGATATATGTGCACCGGCATCTGGATGAACATGGAAATACCTACACCGCAATCTGCATGAACATGGAAATATCTACACAGCTATCTGAATATACATGGAAATATCTACACAGATTTCTCTATAAATATGGAAATAACTACAGCGCTATCTCTATAAACTTCGAAATATCTACACCGCCATCTGCATGAAGATGGAAACATCTACACTGCCATCTGTACAAACATGGACATATCTACACCGCCATCTGTATTAAGATGGAAATATCTGCAACGCTATCTGTATAAACATGGAAATATCTGCCCAACTATCTATGTAAACGTGGAAATATCCGCACCGCTATCTGTATAAACATGGAAATATCTACACCGCTATCTGTATAATCATTGAAATGTCCACACCGCTATTTGTGTAAACATGGAAATATCTTCACCGCTGTCTGTATAAACTTGGAAATAACTACACCACTATCTCTATAAACATGTAAATATCTACAACGCTATCTGTGTAAACATGGAAAGTCCTACACCGCTATCTGTGTAAACATGGAAATATCTACACCGCTTTCTGTATAAACATGTAAATATCTACACCGCCATCTCTATAAACATGGAAATATCTACAACGCCATCTGTATGAACATGGAAATATCTTCACCGCCATCTCAATGAACATGGAAATATCTACACCGCCATCTGTATGAGCATGGAAATATCTACACCGCTAACTGTATGAACATGGAAATATCTACACCACTATCTGTATGAACATGCAAATATCTACACAGCTATCTGTATATCAATGGAAATATCTACACTGCTATCTATATAAACATGGAAATAACTACACTGCTATCTGTATAAACATGGAAATATCTACACAGCCATCTCTATGAACATGGAAATATCTACACCGCCATTTGTATGAACCTGGAAATATCTACACCGCCATCTCTATGAACATGAAAATATCTACACCGCCATTTGTATGAACATGGAAATATCTACACCGCCATCTGTATGAACATGGAAATACCTTCACCGCCATCTGTATGAACATGGATATATGTACACCGTCATCTGCATGAACATGGAAATATCTGCACAGGTATCTGAATATACCTGGAAATATCTACACAGATTTTTCTATAAATATGGAAATAACTACAGCGCTATCTCTATAAACTTCAAAATATCTACACCGCCATCTGTATGAACATGGAAATATCTACACCGCCGTCTGTACGAACATAGACATATCTTCACTGCCATCTGTAATAAGATGGAAATATCTACATCGCTATCTGTATAAACATGGAAATATCTCCACCACAATCTGTATAAACATGGAAATAAGCGCACCGCTGTCTGTATAAACATGGAAATATCTACACCGCTATCTGCATAAACATGGAAATATCCACACCGCTATCTGTGTAAACATGGAAATGTCTACACCTCTATCTGTGTAAACATGGAAATATCTACACCGCCATCTGTGTAAACATGAAAATATCTACACCGCCATCTCTATAAACATGGAAATATCTACACCGCCATCTGTATGAACATGGAAATATCTACACCGCTATCTGTATGAACTTAGAAATATCTACACTGCTATCTGTATAAAATTGGAAATATCTTCACCACTATCTCTACAAACATGGAAATATTTACACCGCTATCAAATAAACATGGAAATATCTACACCGCTATCTGTATAAACATGGAAATATCTTCACCGCTATCTGTATAAACATGGAAATATCTACAACTCTGTCTCTATAACCTTGGAAATAACTACACCACTGTCTCTATAAACATGGAAATATCTAGACTGCCATCTCTATAAACATGGAAATATCTACAGCACCATCTGTATAAACATGGAAATATCTATACCGCTATCTGCATAAACATGGAAATATCTACGCCGCCATCTCTATGAACATGGAAATATCTACACCGCCATCTGTACGAACATGGAGATATCTATACCGCCATCTGTATGAACATGTAAATATCTACACCGCCATCTGTATGAACATGGAAATATCTACACCGCTAACTATATGAACATGGAAATATCTACACCGCTATCTGTATGAACATGGAAATATCTACACCGCTATCTGTATGAACATGCAAATATCTACAGAGCTATCTGTATATCAATGGAAATATCTACACTGCTATCTCTATAAACATGGAAATAACTACACCACTATCTGTATAAACATGGAAATATCTACACCGCCAACTCTATGAACATGGAAATATCTACACCGCCATTTGTATGAACATGCAAATATCTACACCGCCATCTCTGTGAACATGGAAATATCTACACCGCCATTTGTATGAACATGGAAATATCTACACCACCATCTGTATGAACATAGAAATATCTTCACCGCCATCTGTATGAACATGGATATATGTGCACCGGCATCTGGATGAACATGGAATTACCTACACCGCTATCTGCATCAACATGGAAATATCTACACAGCTATCTGAATATACATGGAAATATCTACACAGATTTCTCTATAAATATGGAAATAACTACAGCGCTATCTCTATAAACTTCGAAATAACTACACCGCCATCTGCATGAAGATGTAAATATCTACATTGCCATCTGTACAAACATGGGCATATCTACACCGCCATCTGTATTAAGATGGAAATATCTACACCGCTATCTGTATAAAAATGGAAATATCTGCCCAACTATCTGTAGAAACATGGAAATATCTACACCGCCAACTCTATAAACTTGGAAATATCTGCACCGCTATGTGTAACAACATGGAAATATCTACACCGCTATCTCTGTAAACATGGAAATATCTACACCGCCATCTGTATGACCATGGAAATATCTACACCGCCATCTGTGTAAACATGAAAATATCTACACCGCCATCTCTATAAACATGGAAATATGTACACCGCCATCTGTATGAACATGGAAATATCTACACCGCCATCTCTATAAACGTGGAAATATCTACACCGCTATCTGTATGAACTTGGAAATATCTACACTGCTATCTGTATAAAATTGGAATTATCTACACCACTGTCTCTATAAACATGGAAATATCTACACCGCTATCTGTATAAACATGGAAATATCGACACCGCTATCTCTATAAACATGGAAATATCTACAACACTGACTCTATAAACTTGGAAATAACTACACCACTATCTCTATAAACATGGAAATATCTAGACCGCCATCTCTATAAACATGGAAATATCTGCACCACCATCTGTATAAACATGGAAATATCTATACCGCAATCTGCATAAACATGGATATATCTACACCGCCATCTCTATGAACATGGAAATATCTACACCGCCATCTGTACGAACATGGAAATATCTACACGGACATCGGTATGAACATGTGAAGATCTACACCGCCATCTGTATGAACATGGAAATATCTACACCGCTAACTGTACAAACATGGAAATATCTGCACCGCTATCTGTATGAACATGGAAATATCTACACCGTTATCTGTATGAACATGGAAATAACTACACCGCTATCTGTATGAACATGGAAATATCTACACCGCTATCTGAACATGCAAATATCTTCACCGCTATCTGTATGAACATGCAAATATCTTCACAGCTATCTATTTATCAATGGAAATATCTAAACTGCTATCTCTATAAACATGGAAATAACTACACTGCTATCTGTATAAACATTGAAATATCTACACTGCCATCTCTATGAACATGGAAATATCTACACCGCCATTTGTATGAACATGGAAATATCTACACCGCCATTTGTATGAACATGGAAATAACTTCACCGCCATCTGTATGAACATGGATATATCTACAACGGGATCTGGATGAACATGGAAATATCTACACTGCTATCTGCATGAACATGGAAATATCTACACAGCTATCTGTATGAACATGGAAATATCTACACCGCCATCTGTAAGAACATGGAAATATGTACACCGCGAACTGTAAGAACATGGAAATACCTACACCGCTATCTGTATGAACATGGAAATATCTACACCGCTATCTGTATGAACATGGAAATATCTTCACCGCTATCTGTATGAGCATGGAAATATCTACACCGCTATCTGTATGAACATGGAAATATCTACACAGCTATCTGTATGAACATGCAAATATCTACACCGGCATCTGTAAGAACATGGAAATATGTACACCGCGAACTGTAAGAACATGGAAATACCTACACCGCTATCTGTATGAACATGGAAATATCTACACCGCTATCTGTATGAACATGGAAATATCTTCACCGCTATCTGTATGAGCATGGAAATATCTACACCGCTATCTGTATGAACATGGAAATATCTACACAGCTATCTGTATGAACATGCAAATATCTACACCGGCATCTGGATGAACATGGAAATATCTACACAGCTATCTGTATGAACATGCAAATATCTACACCGGCATCTGGATGAACATGGAAATATCTATACCGCTATCTGCATGAACATGGAAATATCCACACCGCCATCTGTATGAACATGGAAATATCTACACCGCCATCTGTATGAACATGGAAATATCTACAATGCTAACTGTATGGACATGGAATTATCTACACCGCTATTGGTATGAACATGGAAATATCTAAACCGCTATCTGCATGAACATGGAAATATCTACACCACTATCTGTATGAACATGGAAATATCTACACCGCCCTCTGTATGAACATGGAAATATCTACACCGCTATCTGTATGAACATGCAAATATCTACACCGCAATCTGTATGAACATGGAAATATCTACACCGCTATCTGTATGAACATGCAAATATCTACACAGCTATCTGTATATCAATGGAAATATCTACACTACTATCTCTATAAACATGGAAATAGCTACACTGCTATCAGTATAAACATGGAAATATCTACACCGCCATCTCTATGAACATGGAAATATCTACACCGCCATTTGTATGAACATGGAAATATCTACACCGCCATCTCTATGATCATTCAAATATCTACACCGCCATTTGTATGAACACGGAAATATCTACACCGCCATCTGTATGAACATGGAAATATCTTCAACGCCATCTGTATGAGCATGGATATATCTACACCGGCATCTCAATGAACATGGAAATAACTACACCGCTATCTGCATGAACATGGAAATATCTACACAGCTATCTGCATATACATGGAGATAACTACACAGATTTCTCTATAAATATGGAAATAACTACAGCGCTATCTCTATAAACTTCGAAATATCTACACCGCCATCTGTATGAACATGGAAATATCTACTCTGCCATCTGTATGAACATGGACATTTGTACACCGCCATCTGTATTAAGATGGAAATATCTACACCGCTATCTGTATAAACATGGAAATATCTGCCCATCTGTATAAACATGGAAATATCCGCACCGCTATCTGTATAAACATGGAAATATCTACACCGCTGTCTGCATAAACATGGAAATATCCACACCGCTATCTGTGTAAACATGGAAATGTCTACACTGCTACCTGTGTAATCATGGAAATATCTACACCGCCATCTGTGTAAACATGAAAATATCTACACCGCCATCTCTATAAACATGGAAATATCTACACCGCCATCTGTATGAACATGGAAATATCTACACTGCCATCTCTATAAACGTGGAAATATCTACACCGCTATCTGTATGAACTTGGAAATATCTACACTGCTATCTGTATAAAATTGAAATTATCTGCACCTCTATCTCTATAAACATGGAAATATCTACACTGTTATCTGTATAAACATGGAAATATCTACACCGCTATCTGTATAAACATGGAAATATCTTCACCGCTATCTGTATACACATGGAAATATCTACAACGCTGTCTCTATAAACTTGGAAATAACTACATCTCTATCTCTATAAACATAGAAATATCTAGACCGCCATCTCAATAAACATGGAAATATCTACACCACCATCTGTATAAACATGGAAATATCTATACCGCTATCTGCATAAACATGGAAATATGTACACAGCCATCTCTATGAACATGGAAATGTCTACACTGCCGTCTGTACGAACATGGAAATATCTACACTGCCATTTGTATGAACACATAAATATCTACACCGCCATCTGTATGAGCATGGAAATATCTACACCGCTAACTGTATGAACATGGAAATATCTACACCGCCACCTGTATGAACATGGAAATGTCTACACTGCCATCCGTACAAACATGGAAATAACTACACCGCCATCTCTATGAACATGGAAATATCTACACCGCCATTTGTATGAACATGGAAATATCTACACCGCCATCTGTATGAACATGGAAAAATCTACACCGCCATCTCTATAAATGTGGAAATATCTACATCGCTATCTGTATGAACTTGGAAATATGTACACTGCTCTCGGTATAAAATTGAAATTATCTACACCACTATCTCTATAAACATGGAAATGCCTACACTGCTATCTCTAAAAACATGGAAATATCTACACCGCTATCTGTATAAACTTGGAAATATCTTCACCGCTATCTGTATAAACATGGAAATATCTAGACCGCCATCTCTATAAACATGGAAATAGCTACACCACCATCTGTATAAACATGGAAATATGTATACCGCTATCTGCATAAACATGGAAATATCTACACCGCCATCTCTATGAACATGGAAATATCTACACCGCCATCTGTACGAACATGGAAATATCTACCCCGCCATCTGTATGAACATGGAAATATCTACACCGCCATCTGTATGAACATGGAAATATCTACACCGCTATCTGCATGAACATGGCAATATCTACACCGCTATCTGCATGAACTTGGAAACATCTACACCGCTATCTGTATGAACATGGAAATATCAACATTGCTATCTGTATGAACATGGAAATATCTACACCGCTATCTGTATGAACATGCAAATATCTACACAGCTATCTGTATGAAATTCAAAATATCTACACCACTATCTCTATAAACATGGAAATAACTACACTGCTATCTGTATAAACATGGAAATATCTACACCGCCTTCTCTATGAACATGGAAATATCTACACCGCCATTTGTATGAACATGGAAATATCTACACCGCCATCTCTATGAACATGGAAATATCTACACCGCCATTTGTATGAACATGGAAATATCTACACCGCCATCTGTATGAACATGGATATATCTTCACCGAAATCTGTATGAACATGGATATATCTACACCGGCATCTGGATGAACATGGAAATATCTACACCACTATCTTTATGAACATGTAAATATCTACACCGCCATCTGTATGAACATGGAAATATCTACACCGCTAACTGTATGGACATGGAAATATCTACACTGCTATTGGTATGAACATAGAAATATCTACACCGCTATCTGCATGAGCATGGAAACATCTACAGTGCTATCTGTATGAACATGGAAATATCTACATCGCTATCTGTATGAACATGGAAATATCTACACCGCTATCTGTATGAACATGCAAATATCTACACAGCTATCTGCATGAAATTGAAATTATCTACACCACTATCTCTATAAACATGGAAATAACAACACTGCTATCTGTATAAACATGGAAATATCTACACCGCCATCTCTATAAACGTGGAAATATCTACACCACTATCTGTATGAACTTCGAAATATCTACACTGCTCTCTGTATAAAATTGAAATTATCTACACCACTATCTCTATAAACATGGAAACATCTACACTGCTATCTGTATAAACATGGAAATATCTACACCGCTATCTGTATAAACATGGAAATACCTTCACCGCTATCTGTATAAACATGGAAATATCTACAGCGTTGTCTCTATAAACTTGGAAATAACTACACCACTATCTCTGTAAACATAGAAATATCTAGACCGCCATCTCTATAAACATGGAAATATCTATACCTCTATCTGTATAAACATGGAAATACCTACACCGCCACCTCTATGAACATGGAAATATCTACACCGCCATCTGTACGAACATGGAAATATCTACACCGCTATCTGTATGAACATGGAAATATCTACACCGCTATCTGTATGAACATGGAAATATCTACACCGCTATCTGTATGAACATGCGAATATCTACACAACTATCTGTATATCAATGGAAATATCTACACTGCTATCTCTATAAACATGGAAATAACTACGCCGTTATCTGTATAAACATGGAAATATCTACACCGCCACCTGTATGAACATGGAAATAACTACACTGCCATCCGTACAAACATGGAAATATCTACACCACCATCTGTATGAACATGGAAATATCTACACCGCTATCTGTATGATCATGCAAATATCTACACAGCTATCTGTATATCAATGGAAATATCTACAATGCTATCTCTATAAACATGGAAATAACTACACTGCTATCTGTATAAACATGGAAATATCTACACCGCCATCTCTATGAACATGGAAATATCTACACCGCCATTGGTATGAACATGGAAATATCTACATCGCCATCTCTATGAACATGGAAATATCTACAAAGCCATTTGTATGAACATGGAAATATCTACACCGCCATCTTTATGAACATGGAAATATCTTCAGCGCCATCTGTATGAGCATGGATATATCTACACCGGCATCTGGATGAACATGGAAATATCTACACCGCTATCTGCATGAACATGGAAATATCTACTCAGCTATCTGCATATACATGGAAATAACTACAAAGATTTCTCTATAAATATGGAAATAACTACAGCGCTATCTCTATAAACTTCGAAATATCTACACCGCCATCTGTATGAACATGGAAATATCTACACCGCCATCTGTACGAACATGGACATATCTACACCGCCATCTGTATTAAGATGGAAATATCTACACCGCTATCTGTATAAACATGGAAATATCTGCCCAACTATCTGTATAAACATGGAAATATCTGCACCGCTATCGGTATAAACATGGAAATATCTACACCGCTATATGCATAAACAGGGAAATATCCACACCGCTATCTTTGTAAACACGGAAATATCTACACCGCCATCTGTGTAAACATGAAAATATCTACACCACCATCTCTATAAACATGGAAATATCTACTCCGCCATCTGTATGAACATGGAAATATCTACACCGCCATCTCTATCAACGTGGAAATATCTACACTGATATCTGTATAAAAATGGAAATATCTACACCGCTATCTGTATAAACATGGAAATATCTTTTCCGCTATCTGTATAAACATGGAAATATCTACAACGCTGTCTCTATAAACTTGGAAATAACTACACCACTATCTCTATAAACACGGAAATATCTAGACCGCCATCTCTATAGAAATGGAAATACCTACACCTCCATCTGTATAAACATGGAAATATCTCTACCGCTATCTGCATAAACATGGAAATATCTACACTATCATCTCTATGAACATGGAAATATCTTCACCACCATCTGTACGAACATGGAAATATCTACACCGCCATCTGTATGAACATGTAAATATCTACACCGCCATTTGTATGAACATGGAAATATCTGCACCGCTAACTGTATGAACATGGAAATATCTACACCGCTGTCTGTATGAACATGGAAATATCTACACCGCCATCTGTATGAACATGTAAATATCTACACCGCCATCTGTATGAACATGGAAATATCTACAACGCTAACTGTATGGACATGGAAATATCTACACTGCTATTGGTATGAACATAGAAATATCTACACCGTTATCTGTATGAACATGGAAATATCTACACCGCTATCTGTATGAACATGGAAATATCTACACCGCTATCTGTATGAACATGCAAATATCTACACAGCTATCTGTATATCAATGGAAATATCTACTATGCTATGTCTATAAACATGGAAATAACTACACTGCTATCAGTTTAAACATGGAAATATCTACACCGCCACCTGTATGAACATGGAAATGTCTACAGTGCCATCCGTACGAACATGGAAATATCTACACCGCCATCTCTATGAACATGGAAATATGTACACCGCCATTTGTATGAACATTGAAATATATAAACCGCCATCTGTATAAACATGGATATATCTACACCGCCATCTCTATAAACGTGGAAATATCTACATTGCTATCGGTATGAACTTGGAAATATGTACACTGCTCTCGGTATAAAATTGAAATTATCTACACCACTATCTCTATAAACATGGAAATATCTACACTGCTATCTGTATAAACATGGAAATATCTACACCGCTATCTGTATAAACATGGAAATATCTTCACCGCTATCTGTATAAACATGGAAATATCTAGACCGCCATCTCTATAAACATGGAAATATCTACACCACCATCTGTATAAACATGGAAATATCTATACCGCTATCTGCATAAACATGGAAATATCTACACCTCCATCTCTATGAACATGGAAATATCTACACCGCCATCTGTACGAACATGGAAATATCTACACCGCCATCTGTGTGAAAATGTAAATATATACACCGCCATCTGTATGAACATGGAAATATCTACACCGCTAACTGTATGATCATGGAAATATCTTCACTGCTATCTGTATGAACATGGAAATATCTACACCGTTATCTGTAGGAACATGGAAATATCTAAACCGCTATCTGTATGAACATGGAAATATCTACACCGCTATTTGTACGAACATGGAAATATCTACACCGCTTTCTGTATGAACATGCAAATATCTACACAGCTATCTGTATATCAATGGAAATATCTACACTGCCATCTCTATAAACATGGAAATAACTACACTGCTATCTGTATAAACATGGAAATATCTACACCGCCACCTGTATGAACATGGAAATATCTACACTGCCATCCGTACGAACATGGAAATATCCACACCGCCATCTGTATGAACATGGAAATATCTACAACGCTAACTGTATGAAGATGGAAATATCTACACCGCTATCTGCATGAACATGGAAATATCTACGCCGCTATCTGTATGAACATGGAAATATCTACACCGCAATCTGTATGAACATGGAAATATCTACACCGCTATCTGTATGAACATGCAAATATCTACACAGCTATCTGTATAAAATTGAAATTATCTACACCACTATCTCTATAAACATGGAAATAACTACACTGCTATCTGTATAAACATGGAAATATCTACACCGCCATCTCTATGAACATGGAAATATCTACACAGCCATTTGAATGAACATGGAAATATCTACACCGCCATCTCTATGAACATGGAAATATCTACAACGCCATTTGTATGAACATGGAAATATCTACACTGCCATCTGTATGAACATGGAAATAACTTCACCGCCATCTGTATGAACATGGATATATCTACACCGGCGTCTGGAAAACATGGAAGTATCTACACCGCTATCTGCATGAACATGGAAATATCTACACAGCTATCTGAATAAACATGGAAATAACTACACAGATTTCTCTATAAATATGGAAATAACTACAGCGCTATCTCTATAAACTTCGAAATATCTACACCGCCATCTGTATGAACATGGAAATATCTACAACGCCATCTGTACGAACATGGACATATCTACACCGCCATCTGTATTAAGATGGAAATATCTACACCGCTATCTGCATAAACATGGAAATATCTGCCAATTATCTGTTTAAACATGGAAATATCCGAACCGCTATCTGTATAAACATGGAAATATCTTCACCGCCATCTGTATAAACATGGAAATATCTACAACGTTGTCTCTATAAACTTGGACATAACTACACCACTATCTCTGTAAACATGGAAATATCTACACCGCCATCTCTATGAACATGTAAATATCTACACCGCCATTTGTATGAACATGGAAATATCTACACCGCCATCTCTATGAAAATGGAAATATCTACACCACGATTTGTATGAACATGGAAATATCTACACCGCCATCTGTATGAACATGGAAATATCTTCACCGCCATCTGTATGAACATGGATATATCTACACCGGCATCTGGATGAACATGGAAATATCTACACCGCTATTTGCATGAACATGGAAATATCTACACAGCTATCTGCATATAAATGGAAATAACTACACAGATTTCTCTATAAATATGGAAATAACTATAGCGCTATCTCTATAAACTTCGAAATATCTACACCGCCACCTGTATGAACATGGAAATATCTACACTGCCATCCGTATGAACATGGAAATATCTACACCGCCATCTGTATGAACATGGAAATATCTACAACGCTAACTGTATGGACATGGAAATATCTACACCGCTATTGGTATGAATATGGAAATATCTACACCGCTATCTGTATGAACATGGAAATATCTACACCGCAATCTGTATGAACATGGAAATATATACACCGCTATCTGTATGAACATGCAAATATCTACACAGCTATCTGTATAAAATTGAAATTATCTACACCACAATCTCTATAAACATGGAAATAACTACACTGCTATCTGTATAAACATGGAAATATCTACACCGCCATCTCTATGAACATGGAAATATCTACACCGCCATTTGTATGAACATGGAAATATCTACACCGCCATCTCTATTAACATGGAAATATCTACACCGCCATTTGTATGAACATGGAAATATCTACACTGCCATCTGTATGAACATGGAAATAACTTCACCGCCATCTGTATGAACATGGATATATCTACACCGGCATCTGGATGAACATGGAAGTATCTACACCGCTATCTGCATGAACATGGAAATATCTACACAGCCATCTGCATAAACATGGAAATATCTACACAGATTTCTCTATAAATATGGAAATAACTACAGCGCTATCTCTATAAACTTCGAAATATCTACACCGCCATCTGTATGAACATGGAAATATCTACAACGCCGTCTGTACGAACATGGACATATCTACACCGCCTTATGTATTAAGATGGAAATATCTACACCGCTATCTGTATAAACATGGAAATATCTACCCAATTATCTGTATAAACATGGAAATATCCGCACCGCTATCTGTATAAACATGGAAATATCTGCACTGCTATCTGCATAAACATGGAAATATCCACTCCGCTATCTGTGTAAACATGGAAATGTCTACACCGCTATCTGTGTAAACATGGAAATATCTACACCGCCATCTGTGTAAACATGAAATTATCTAAACCGCCATCCCCATAAACATGGAAATATCTACACCGCCATCTGTATGAACATGGAAATATCTACACCGCCATCTCTATAAACGTGGAAATATCTACACCGCTATCTGTATGAACTTGGAAATATCTACACTGCTCTCTGTATAAAATTGAAATTATCTACACCACTATCTCTATAACCATGGAAATCTCTACACTGCTATCTGTATAAACATGGAAATATCTACACCGCTATCTGTATAAACATGGAAATATCTTCAACGCTATCTGTATAAACATGGAAATATCTACAACGTTGTCTCTATAAACTTGGAAATAACTACACCACTATCTCTGTAAACATGGAAATATCTACACCGCCATCTCTATGAACATGGAAATATCTACACCGCCATTTGTATGAACATGGAAATATCTACACCGCCATCTGTATGAACATGGAAATAACTTCACCGCCATCTGTATGAGCATGGATATATCTACACCGTCATCTGGATGAACATGGAAATATCTACACCGCTATCTGCATGAACATGGAAATATCTACACAGCTATCTGCATATACATGGAAATAACTACACAGATTTCTCTATAAATATGGAAATAACTATAGCGCTATGTCTATAAACTTTGAAATATCTACACCGCCATCTGTATGAACATGGAAATATCTACACCGCCATCTGTACGAACATGGACATATCTACACCGCCATCTGTATTAAGATGGAAATATCTACACCGCTATCTGTATAAACATGGAAATATCTGCCCAACTATCAGTATAAACCTGGAAATATCCGCACCGCTATCGGTATAAACATGGAAATATCTACACCGCTATAGGCATAAACATGGAAATATCCACACCGCTATCTTTGTAAAAACGGAAATATCTACACCGCCATCTGAGTAAACATGAAAATATCTACACTGCCATCTCTATAAACATGGAAATATATACTCCGACATCTGTATGAACATGGAAATATCTACACCGCCATCTCTATAAACGTGGAAATATCTACACCGCTATCTGTATGAATTTGGAAATATCTACAATGCTATCTGTATAAAATTGGAATTACCTACACCACTATCTCTATAAACATGGAAATATCTACACCGCTATCTGTATAAACATGGAAATATCTACACCGCTATCTGTATAAACATGGAAATAGCTTCACCGCTATCTGTATAAACATGGAAATATCTACAACGCTGTCTCTATAAACTTGGAAATATCTACACCACTATCTCTTTAAACGTGGAAATATCTAGACCGCCATCTCTATAAACATGGAAATATCTTCACCACCATCTGTATAAACATGGAAATATCTACACCTCTATCTGCATAAACATGGAAATATCTACACCGCCATCTCTATGAACACGGAAATATCTACACCGCCATCTGTACGAACATGGAAATATCTACACCGCCATCTGTATGAACATGGAAATATCTACACCGCCATCTGTATGAACATGGAAATATCTATACCGCTATCTGCATAAACATGGAAATATCTACACCGCGATCTGTACGAACATGGAAATATCTACACCGCTAACTGTATGAACATGGAAATATCTACTCCGCTATCTGTATGAACATGGAAATATCTACACCGTTATCTGTATGAACATGGAAATATCTACACCACTATCTGTACGAACATGGAAATATCTACACTGCCATCCGCACGAACATGGAAATATCTACACCGCCATCTGTATGAACATGTAAATATCTACACCGCCATCTGTATTAACATGGAAATATCTACACCGCTAAGTGTATGGATATGAAATATCTACACCGCTATTGGTATGAACATAGAAATATCTACACCGCTATCTGCATGAACTGGGAAACATCTACACCGCTATCTGTATGAACATGGAAATATCTACATCGCTATCTGTATGAACATGGAAATATCTAAACCGCTATCTGTATGAACATGCAAATATCTACAAAGCTATCTGTATGAAATTGAAATTATCTACACCACTATCTCTATAAACATGGAAATAACCACACTGCTATCTGTATAAACATGGAAATATCTACACCGCCATCTCTATGAACATGGAAATATCTACACCGCCATCTCTATGAACATGGAAATATCTACACCGCCATCTGTATGAACATGGATATATCTTCACCGAAATCTGTATGAACATGGATACATGTACACCGGCATCTGGATGAACATGGAAATATCTACACCGCTATCTGCATGAACATGGAAATATCTGCACAGCTATCTGCATATACATGGAAATATCTACACAGATTTCTCTATAAATATGGAAATAACTACAGCGCTATCTCCATAAACTTCGAAATATCTACACCGCCATCTGTATGAACATGGAAATATCTACTCTGCCATCTGTACGAACATGGACGTTTGTACACCACCATCTGTATTAAGACGGAAATATCTACACCGCTATCTGTATAAACATGGAAATATCTGCCCATCTGTATAAACATGGAAATATCCGCACCGCTATCTGTATAAACATGGAAATATCTACACCGCTATCTGCATAAACATGGAAATATCCGCACCGCTATCTGTGTAAACATGGAAATGTCTACACCGCTACCTGTGTAATCATGGAAATATCTACACCGCCATCTGTATAAACATGAAAATATGTACACCGCCATCTCTATAAATATGGAAATATCTACACCGCCATCTGTATGAACATGGAAATATCTACACCGCCATCTCTATAAACGTGGAAATATCTACACCGCTATCTGTATGAACTTGGAAATATCTACACTGCTATCTGTATAAAATTGAAATTATCTACACCACTATCTCTATAAACAGGGAAATATCTACACTGTTATCTGTATAAACATGGAAATATCTACACCGCTATCTGTATAAACATGGAAATATCTACAACGCTGTCTCTATAAACTTGGAAATAACTACATCTCTATCTCTATAAACATGGAAATATCTAGACCGCCATCTCAATAAACATGGAAATATCTACACCACCATCTGTATAAACATGGAAATATCTATACCGCTATCTGCATAAACATGGAAATATGTACACAGCCATCTCTATGAACATGGAAATATCTACACTGCCATCTGCATGAACACATAAATATCTACACCGCCATCTGTATGAGCATGGAAATATCTACACCGCTAACTGTATGAACATGGAAATATCTACACCGCTGTCTGTATGAACATGGAAATATCTACACCGTTATCTGTATGAACTTGGAAATATCTACACCGTTATCTGTATGAACATGGAAATATCTACACCGCTATCTGTATGAACATGGAAATATCTACACCGCTATCTGTATGAACATGGAAATATCTACAACGCTATCTGTATGAACATGCAAATATCTACACAGCTATCTGTATGAAATTGAAATTATCTGCACCACTATCTCCATAAACATGGAAATAACTACACTGCTATCTGTATAAACATGGAAATATCTACACCGCCATCTCTATGAACATGGAAATATCTACACCGCCATTTGTATGAACATGGAAATAACTACACCGCCATCTGTATGAACTTGGATATATCTTCAACGCCATCTGGATGAACATGGAAATATCTACACAGCTATCTGCATATACATGGAAATATCTACACAGATTTCTCTATAAATATGGAAATAACTACACCACTATCTCTATAAACATGGAAATATCTAGACCGCCATCTCTATAAACATGGAAATACCTACACCACCATCTGTATAAACATGGAAATATCTATACCGCTATCTGCAAAAACATGGAAATATCTACACCGCCATCTCTATGAACATGGAAATATCTACACCGCCATCTATACGAACATGGAAATATCTACACCGTTATCTGTATGAACATGGAAATATCTACACCGTTATCTGTATGAACATGGAAATATCTACACCGCTATCTGTACGAACATGGAAATATCTACACCGCTATCTGTATGAACATGCAAATATCTACACAGCTATCTGTATATCAATGGAAATATCTACACTGCTATCTCTACAAACATGGAAATAACTAAACTGCTATCGGTATAAATATGGAAATATCTCCACCGCCACCTGTATGAACATGGAAATGTCTACACTGCCATCCGAACGAACATAGACATATCTACACCGCCATCTCTATGAACATGGAAATATCTACACCGCCATTTGTATGAACATGGAAATATCTACACCGCCATCTGTATGAACATGGAAATATCTACACCGCCATCTCTATAAACGTGGAAATATCTACATCGCTATCTGTATGAACTTGGAAATATGTACACTGCTCTCGGTATAAAATTGAAATTATCTACACCACTATCTCTATAAACATGGAAATGCCTACACTGCTATCTGTAAAAACATGGAAATATCTACACCGCTATCTGTATAAATATGGAAATATCTTCACCGCTATCTGTATAAACATGGAAATATCAAGACCGCCATCTCTATAAACATGGAAATAGCTACACAACCATCTGTATAAACATGGAAATATGTATACCGCTATCTGCATAAACATGGAAATATCTACACTGCCATCTCTATGAACATAGAAATATCTACACCGCCATCTATACGAACATGGAAATATCTACACCGCCATCTGTATGAACATGTAAATATCTACACCGCCATCTGTATTAAGATGGAAATATCTACAGCGCTATCTGTATAAACATGGAAATATCAGCCCGACTATCTGTATAAACATGGAAATATCCGCACCGCTATCTGTATAAACATGGAAATATCTGCACTGCTATGTGCATAATCATGGAAATATCCACTCCACTATCTGTGTAAACATGGAAATGTCTACACCGCTATCTGTGTAAACATGGAAATATCTACACCGCCATCTGTGTAAACATGAAAATATCTACACCGCCATCTCTAAAAACATGGAAATATCTACACCGCCATCTGTATGAACATGGAAATATCTACACCGCCATCTCTATAAACGTGGAAATATCTGCACCGCTATCTGTATGAACTTGGAGATACCTACACTGCTATGTGTAAAAATTTGAAATTATCTACTACCCTATGTCTATAAACATTTAAATATCTACAATGATATCTGTATAAACATGGAAATATCTACACCGCTATCTGTATAAACATGGAAATATCTTCACCGCTATCTGTATAAACATGAAAATATCTACAACGCTGTCTCTATAAACTTGGAAATAACTACACCACTATCTCTATAAACATGGAAATATCTAGACCGCCATCTCTATAAACATGGAAATACCTACACCACCACCTGTATAAACATGGAAATATCTATGCCGCTATCTGCAAAAACATGGAAATATCTAGAGCGCCATCTCTATGAACATGGAAATATCTACACCGCCATCTGTACGAACATGGAAATATCTACACCGCCATCTGAATGAACATGTAAATATCTACACCGCCATCTGTATGAACATGGAAATATCTACACCGCTAACTGTATGAACATGGAAATATCTACACCGCTATCTGTATGAACATGGAAATATCTACACCGTTATCTGTATGAACATGGAAATATCCACACCGCTGTCTGTCTGAACTTGCAAGTATCTACACAGCTATCTGTATATCAATGGAAATATCTACACTGCTATCTCTCTAAACATGGAAATAACTACACTGCTATCGGTACAAACATGGAAATATCTACACCGCCACCAGTATGAACATAGAAATGTCTACACTGCCATCCGTACGAACATGGAAATATCTACACCACCATCTCTATAAACGTGGAAATATCTACATCGCTATCTCTATGAACTTGAAAATATGTACACTGCTCTCGGTGTCAAATTGAAATTATCTACACCACTATCTCTATAAACATGGAAATATCTACACTGCTATATGTATAAACATGGAAATATCTACACCGCTATCTGTATAAACATGGAAATATCTTCACCGCTATCTGTATAAACAAGGAAATATCTAGACCGCCATCTCTATAAACATTGAAATATCTACACCACCATCTGTATAAACATGGAAATATCTATACCGCTATCTGCATAAACATGGAAATATCTACACCACCATCTCTATGAACATGGAAATATCTACACCGCCATCTGTACCAACATGGAAATATCTACACAGCCATATGTATGAACATGTAAATATCTACAGCGCCATCTGTATGAACATGGAAATATCTACACCGCTAACTGTATGATCATGGAAATATCTACACCGCTATCTGTATGAACATGGAAATATCTACACCGTTATCTGTATGAACATGGAAATATCTACACCGCTATCTGTATGAACATGGAAATATCTACACCGCTATCTGTACGAACATGGAAATATCTACACCGCTCTCTGTATGAACATGCAAATATCTACACAGTTATCTGTATATCAATGGAAATATCTACACTGCTATCTCTATGAACATGGAAATATCTACACTGCTATCTGTATAAACATGGAAATATCTACACCGCCAACTGTATGAACATGGAAATATCTACACTGCCATCCGTACGAACATGGAAATATCTACACCGCCATCTGTATGAACATGGAAATATCTACTCCGCTATCTGTATGAACATGGAAATATCTACACCGCTATCTGTATGAACATGGAAATATCTACACCGCTATCTGTATGAACATGCAAATATCTACACAGCTATCTGTATAAAATTGAAAGTATCTACACCACTATCTCTATAAACATAGAAATAACTACACTGCTATCTGTATAAAGATGGAAATATCTACACTGCCATCTCTATGAACATGGAAATATCTACACCGCCATTTGTATGAACACGGAAATATCTACACCGCCATCTCTATGAACATGGAAATATCTACACCGCCATTTGTGTGAACATGGAAATATCTACACCGCCATCTGTATGAACATGGAAATATCTTCAGCGCCATCTGTATGAACATGGAAATATCTACACAGATTTCTCTATAAATATGGAAATAACTACAGCGCTATCTCTATAAACTTCAAAATATCTACACCGCCATCTGTATGAACATGGAAATATGTACAACGCCATCTGTACGAACATGGACATATCTACAACGCCATCTGTATTAAGATGGAAATATCTACACCGCTATCTGTAGAAACATGGAAATATCTGCCCAACTATCTGTATAAACATGGAAATATCCGCACCGCTATCTGTATAAACATGGAAATATCTGCACTGCTATCTGCATAAAGATGGAAATATCCACTCCGCTATCTGTGTAAACATGGAAATGTCTACACCGCTATCTGTGTAAAAATGGAAATATCTACACCGCCATCTGGGTAAACATGAAAATATCTACACCGCCATCCCCATAAACATGGAAATATCTACACCGCCATCTGTATGAACATGGAAATATCTACACCGCCATCTCTATAAACGTGGAAATATCTACACCACTATCTGTATGAACTTGGAAATATCTACACTGCTCTCTGTATAAAATTGAAATTATCTACACCACTATCTCTATAAACATGGAAATATCTACACTGCTATCTGTATAAACATGGAAATATCTACACCGCTATCTGTATAAACATGGAAATACCTTCACCGCTATCTGTATAAACATGGAAATATCTACAGCGTTGTCTCTATAAACTTGGAAATATCTACACCACTATCTCTATAAACATGGAAATATCTAGACCGACATCTCTATAAACATGGAAATATCTACACCAATATCTGTATAAACATGGCAATATCTATACCTCTATCTGTATAAACATGGAAATACCTACACCGCCACCTCTATGAACATGGAAATATCTACACCGACATCTGTAAGAATATGGAAATATTTACACCGCCATCTGTATGAACATGTAAATATCTAAACCGCCATCTGTATGAACATGGAAATATCTACACCGCTAACTGTATGAACATGGAAATACCTACACCGCTATCTGTATGAACATGGAAAGATCTACACCGCTATCTGTATGAACATGGAAATATCTACACCGCTCTCTGTATGAACATGGAAATATCTACACCGCTATCTGTATGAACATGGAAATATCTACACCGCTATCTGTATGAACATGCAAATATCTACACAGCTGTCTGTATATCAATGGAAATATCTACACTGCTATCTCTGTAAACATGGAAATATCTGCACTGCTATCTGTATAAACGTGGAAATATCTACACCGCCACCTGTATGAACATGGAAATATCTACACTGCCATCCGTACGAACATGGAAATATCTACACCGCCATCTGTATGAACATGTAAATATCTACACCGCCATCTGTATGAACATGGAAATATCTACACCGCTATCTGTATGAACATGGAAATATCTACACCGCTATCTGTATGAACATGGAAATATCTACACCGCTATCTGTATGAACATGGAAATATCTACAACGCCCTCTGTATGAACATGGAAACATCTACAAAGCTATCTGTATGAACATGGAAATATCTACACAGCTATCTGTATATCAATGGAAATATCTACACTGATATCTCAATAAACATGGAAATAACTACTCTGCTATCTGTATAAACACGGAAATATCTACACCGCCACCTGTATGAACATGGAAATATCTACACCGCCATCTGAATGTACATGGAAATATCTACACCGCCATCTCTATAAACGTGGATATATCTACACCGATATCTGTATCAACTTGGACATATCTACACTGCTATCTGTATAAAATTGGAATTATCTAAACCACTATCTCTTTTAACATGGAAATATCTCACCGCTGTCTGTATAAACATGGAAATATCTACACCGCTATCTGTATAAACATGGAAATAACTTCACTGCTATCTGTATAAACATGGAAATATCTACAACGCTGTCTCTATAAACTTGGAAATAACTACACCACTATCTCTATAAACATGGAAATATCTAGACTGCCATCTCTATAAACATGGAAATATCTACACCACCATCTGTATAAACATGGAAATATCTATACCGCTATCTGCATAAACATGGAAATATCTACACCGCCATCTCTATGAACATGGAAATACCTACACCGCCATCTGTACGAACATGGAAATAGCAACACCGCCATCTGTATGAACATGTAAATATCTACACCACTATCTGTATAAACATGGAAATATCTACACCGCTAACTGTATGAACAAGGAAATATCTGCACCGTTATCTGTATGAACATGGAAATATCTACACCGCTATCTGCAAAAACATGGAAATATCTACACCGCTATCTGCATGAACATGGAAATATCTACACTGCTATCTGTATGAACATGGAAATATCTACACCGCTATCTGTATGAACATGCAAATATCTACACAGCTATCTGTATATCAATGGAAATATCAACAATGCTATCTCTATAAACATGGAAGTAACTACACTGCTATGTGTATAAACATGGAAATATCTACACCGCCATCTCTATGTACATGTAAATATCTACAACGCCATTTGTATGAACATGGAAATATCTACACCATTTGAATATCTGCGCCATTTGTATGAACATGGGTATATCTTCACCGCCATCTGTATGAACATGGATATATCTACACCGGCATCTGGATGAACATGGAAATATCTACAACGCTATCTGCATGAACATGGAAATATCTACACAGCTATCTGCATATACATGGAAATATCTACACAGATTTCTCTATAAATATGGAAATAACTACAGCGCTATCTCTATAAACTTCAAAATATCTACACCGCTATCTGTATGAACATGGAAATATCTACACCGCCATTTGTACGAACATGGACATATGTACACCAACATCTGTATTAACATGGAAATATCTACACTGCTATCTGTATAAACATGGAAATATCTGCCCATCTGTATAAACATGGAAATATCCGCACCGCTATCTGTATAAACATGGAAATATCTACACCGCTAACTGCATAAACATGAAACACGGAAATGTCTACACCGCTACCTGTGTAAACATGGAAATATCTACACCGCCATCTGTGTAAACATGAAAATATCTACACCGCCATCTCTGTAAACATGGAAATATCTGCACCGCCATCTGTATGAACATGGAAATATCTACACCGCCTTCTCTATAAACGTGGAAATATCTACACCGCTATCTGTATGAACTTGGAAATATCTACACTGCTATCTGTATAAAATTGAAATTATCTTCACCACTATCTCTATAAACATGGAAATATCTACACTGTTATCTGTATAAACATGGAAATATCTACACCGCTATCTGTATAAACATGGAAATATCTTCACCGCTATCTGTATTAACATGAAAATATCTACAATGCTGTCTCTATAAACTTGGAAATAACTACACCTCTATCTCTACGAACATGGAAATATCTAGACCGCCATCTCAATATACATGGAAATATCTACACCACCATCTGTATAAACATGGAAATATCTATAACGCTATCTGCATAAACATGGAAATATGTACACCGCCATCTCTATGAACATGGAAATATCTACACCGCCATCTGTACGAACATGGAAATATCTACACTGCCATCTGTATGAACACGTAAATATCTACACCGCCATCTGTATGAGCATGGAAATATCTACACCGCTAACTGTATGAACATGGAAATATCTACACAGCTATCTGTATGAACATGGAAATATCTACACCGCTATCTGTATGAACATGGAAATATCTTGAAAGCTATCTGTATGAACATGGAAATATCTACAGCGCTATCTCTATGAACATGCAAATATCTACACAGCTATCTGTATATCAATGGAAATATCTACACTGATATCTCTATAAACATGGAAATAACTACACTACTATCAGTATAAACATGGAAATACCTACACCGCCACCTGTATGAACATGGAAATATCTACACTGCCATCCGTACGAACATGGAAATATCTACACCGCCATCTGTATGAACGTGTAAATATCTACACCGCCATCTGTATGAACATGGAAATATCTACAACGCTAACTGTATGAACATGGAAATACCTACACCGCTATCTGTATGAACATGAAAATATCTACACCGCTATCTGTATGAACATGGAAACATCTACACCGCTATCTGTATGAACATGGAAATATCTACACCGCTATCTGCATGAACATGGAAATATCCACACCGCTATCTGTACGAACATGCAAATATCTACACAGGTATCTGTATATCAATGGAAATATCTACACTGCTATCTCTATAAACATGGAAATGACTCCACAGCTATCTGTATAAACATGGAAATATCTACACCGCCATCTCTATGAACATGGAAATATCTACACCGCTATTTGTATGAACATGGAAATATCTACACTGCCATCTCTATGAACTGGGAAATATCTACACCGCCATTTGTATGAACATGGAAATATCTTCATCGCCATCTGTATGAACATGGATATATGTACACCGGCATCTGGATGAACATGGAAATATCTACACCGCTATCTGCATGAACATGGAAATATCTACATAGCTATCTGAATATACATGGGAATATCTACACAGATTTCTCTACAAGTATGGAAATATCTACAGCGCTATCCCTATAAACTTTGAAATATCTACACTGCCATCTCTATGAACATGGAAATATCTACACCGCAATCTGTATGAGCATGTATATATCTACACCGCCATCTGTATGAACATGGAAATATCTACACCGCTAACTGTATGAACATGGAAATATCTGCACCGCTATCTGTATGAACATGGAAATATCTACACCGCTATCTGTATGAACATGGAAATATCTACACCGCTATCTGTATGAACATGGAAATATCTACACCGCTATCTGTATGAACATGCAAATATCTACACAGCTATCTGTATATCAATGGAAATATCAACAATGCTATCTCTATAAACATGGAAGTAACTACACTGCTATCTGTATAAACATGGTAATATCTACACCGCCATCTCTATGTACATGTAAATATCTACACCGCCATTTGTATGAACATGGAAATATCTACACCGCCATCTGTATGAACATGTAAATATCTACACCGCTATCTGTATAAACATGGAAATATCTTCACCGCTATCTGTATAAATATGGAAATATCTACACCGCTATCTGTATAAACATGGAAATATCTTCACCGATCTCTGTATAAACATGGAAATACCTACAACGCTGTCTCTATAAACTTGGAAATAACTCCTCCACTATCACTATAAACATGGAAATATATAGACCGCAATCTCTATAAACATGGAAATATCAACACCACCATCTGTATAAACATGGAAATATCTATACCGCTATCTGCATAAACATGGAAATATCTACACCGCCATCTCTATGAACATGGAAATATCTACAACGCCTTCTGTACAAACATGGAAATATCTATACCGCAATCTCTATGAACATGTAAATATCTACACCGCCATCTGTATGAACATGGAAATATCTACACCGCTAACTGTATGAACATGGAAATATCTACACCGCTATCTGTATGAACATGCAAATATCTACACCGCTATCTGTATGAACATGGAAATATCTACACCGCTATCTGTATGAACATGGAAATATCTACACCGTTATCTGTATGAACATGGACATATCTACACCGCTATCTGTATGAACACGGAAATATCTACACCGCTATCTGTATGAACACGCAAATATCTACACAGCTATCTGTATATCAATGGAAATATCTACACTGCTATCTCTATAAACATGGATATAACTACACTGCTATCTGTATAAACATGGAAATATCTACACCGCCACCTGTATGAACATGGAAATACCTACAATGCCATCCGTACGAACATGGAAATATCTACACCGCCATCTGTATGAACATGGAAATATCTACACCGCTATCTGTATGATCATGCAAATATCTACACAGCTATCTGTATATCAATGGAAATATCTACAATGCTATCTCTATAAACATGGAAATAACTACACTGCTATCTGTATAAACATGGAAATATCTACACCGCCATCTCTATGTACATGGAAATATCTACACCGCCATTGGTATGAACATGGAAATATCTACATCGCCACCTCTATGAACATAGAAATATCTACAAAGCCATCTGAATGAACATGGAAATATCTACACCGCCATCTGTATGAACATGGAAATATCTTCAGCGCCATCTGTATGAGCATGGATATATCTGCACCGGCGTCTGGATGAACATGGAAATATCTACACAGCTATCTGCATATACATGGAAATAACTACAAAGATTTCTCTATAAATATGGAAATAACTACAGCGCTATCTCTATAAACTTCGAAATATCTACACCGCCATCTGTATGAACATGGAAATATCTACACCGCCATCTGTACGAAAATGGACATATCTACACCGCCATCTGTATGAAGATGGAAATATCTACACCGCTATCTGTATAAACATGGAAATATCTGCCCAACTATCTGTATAAACATGGAAATATCTGCACCGCAATCGGTATAAACATGGAAATATCTACACCGCTATATGCATAAACAGGGAAATATCCACACCGCTCTCTTTGTTAACACGGAAATATCTACACCGCCATCTGTGTAAACATGAAAATATCTACACCACCATCTCTATAAACATGGAAATATCTACACCGCCATCTGTATGGACATGGAAATATCTACACCGCCATCTCTATCAACGTGGAAATATCTACACCGCTATCTCTATGAATTTGGAAATATCTACAATGCTATCTGTATAAAATTGGAATTATCAACACCACTATCTCTATAAACATGGAAATATCTACACTGCTATCTGTATAAACATGGAAATATCTACACCGCTATCTGTATAAACATGGAAATATCTTCACCGCCATCTGTATAAACATGGAAATATCTACAACGCTGTCTCTATAAACTTGGAAATAACTACACCACTATCTCTTTAAACATGGAAATATCTAGACCGCCATCTCTATAAACATGGAAATATCTACACCACCATCTGTATAAACATGGAAATATCTATACCGCTATATGCATAAAAATGAAAATATCCACACCGCCATCTCTATGAACATGGAAATATCTACACCTCCATCTGTACGAACATGGAAATATCTACACCGCCATCTGTATGAACATGGAAATATCTACACCGCCATCTGTATGAACATGGAAATATCTATACCGCTATCGGCATAAACATGGAAATATCTACCACGCCATCTGTACGAACATGGAAATATCTACACCGCTATCTGTATGAACATGGAAATATCTACACCGCCATCTGTATGAACATGGAAATATCTACACCGCTAACTGTATGAACTTGGAAATATCTACACCGCTATCTGTATGAACATGGAAATATCTACACCATTATCTGTATGAACATGGAAATATCTACACCACTATGTGAACGAACATGGAAATATCTACACTGCCATCCGTACAAACATGGAAATATCTCCACCGCCATCTGTATGAACATGTAAATATCTACACCGCCATCTGTATGAACATAGAAATATCTACACCGCTAACTGTATGGACATGGAAATATCTACATTGCTATTGGTATGAACATAGAAATATCTACACCGCTATCTGCATGAACATGGAAACATCTACACTGCTATCTGTATGAACATGGAAATATCTACATCGCTATCTGTATGAACATGGAAATATGTACACCGCTATCTGTATGAACATGCAAATACCTACACAGCTATCTGCTTGAAATTGAAATTATCTACACCACTATCTCTATAAACATGGAAATAACTACACTGCTATCTGTATAAATCTGGAAATATCTACACCGCCATTTGTATGAACATGGAAATATCTACACCGCCATCTCTATGAACATGGAAATATCTACACCGCCATTTGTACGAACATGGAAATATCTACACCGCCATCTGTATGAACATGGATATATCTTCAACGCCATCTGTATGAACAAGGATATATCTACACCGGCATCTGGATGAACATGGAAATATCTACAACGCTATCTGCATGAACATGGAAATATCTACACAGCTATCTGCATATACATGGAAATATCTACACAGATTTCTCTATAAATATGGAAATAACTACAGCGCTATCTCTATAAACTTCGAAATATCTACACCGCCATCTATATGAACATCGAAATATCTACACTGCCATCTGTACGAACATGGACATATGTACACCGCCATCTGTATTAAGATGGAAATATCTACACAGCTATCTGTATGAACATGGAAATATCTACACCGCCATCTGTATGAACATGGAAATATCTTCACCGCTAACTGTATGAACATGGAAATATCTACACCGCTATCTGTATGAACATGGAAATATCTACACCGTTATCTGTATGAACATGGAAATAACTACACTGCTATCTGTATGAACATGGAAATATCTACACCGCTATCTGTACGAACATGGAAATATCTACACCGCTATCTGTATGAACATGCAAATATCTACACAGCTATCTGTATATCAATGGATATATCTACAATGCTATCTCTATAAACATGGAAATAACTACAGTGCTATCTGTATAAACATGGAAATATCTACACCGCCACCTGTACGAATATGGAAATATCTACACTGCCATCCGTACGAACATGGAAATATCTACACCGCCATCTGTATGAACATGTAAATCTCTGCACCGCCATCTGTATGAACATGGAAATATCTACACCGCTAACTGTATGAACATGGAAATATCTACACCGCCATCTGTATGAACATGGAAGTATCTACACCACCATCTGTATGAACATGGAAATATCTACACCGCCATCTGTATGAACATGGAAATATCTACACCGCCATCTGTATGAACATGTAAATATCTACACTGCCATCTGTAAGAACATGGAAATATCTACACCGCTAACTGTATGAACATGGAAATATCTACACCACTATCTGTATGAACATGGAAATATCTACACCGCTATCTGTATAAACATGGAAATATCTACACCGCTATCTGTATGAACATGCAAATATCTACACAGCTATCTGTATATCAATGGAAATATATACGCTGCTATCTCTATAAACATGGAAATAACTACACTGCTATCTGTATAAACATGGAAATACCTACACCGCCATCTCTATGAACATGGAAATATCTACACCGCCATTTGTATGAACATGGAAATATCTACACCGCCATCTCTATGAACATGGAAATACCTACACCGCCATTTGTATGAACATGGAAATATCTACACCGCCATCTGCATGAGCATGGAAATATCTACACCGCCATCTCTATAAACGTGGAAATATCTACACCGCTATCTGTATGAACTTGGAAATATCTACACTGCTCTCGGTATAATTTGAAATTATCTACACCACTATCTCTATAAACATGGAAATATCTGCACTGCTATCTGTATAAACATGGAAATATCTACACCGCTATCTGTATAAACATGGAAATATCTTCACCGCTATCTGTATAAACATGGAAATATCTACAACACTGTCTCTATAAACTTGGAAATAACTACAACACTATCTCTGTAAACATGGAAATATCTAGACCGCCATCTCTATAAACATGGAAATATCCATACCACCATCTGTATAAACATGGAAATATCTATACCGCTATCTGCATAAACATGGAAATATCTACACCGCCATCTCTATGAACATGGAAATATCTACACCGCCATCTGTATGAACATGGAAATATCTACACCGCCATCTCTATGAACATGAAAATATCTACACCGCCATCTGTATGAACATGGAAATATCTACACCGCTAACTGTATGAACATGGAAATATCTTCACCGCTATCTGTATGAACATGGAAATATCTACACCGTTATCTCTATGAACATGGAAATATCTACACCGCTAACTGTATGAACATGGAAATATCTACACCGCTATCTGTATGAACATGGAAATATCTACACCGTTATCTGCATGAACATGGAAATATCTACACCGCTATCTGTATGAACATGGAAATATCTACACCAATATCTGTACGAACATGGAAATATCTACACCGCTATCTGAATGAACATGCAAATAGCTACACAGCTATCTGTATATCAATGGAAATATCCACACTGCTATCTCTATAAACATGGAAATAACTACACTGCTATCTGTATAAACATGGAAATATCTACAGCGTCACCTGTATGAACATGGAAATATCTACGCTGCCATCCGTACGAACATGGAAATATCTACACCGCCATCTGTATGAACATGTAAATATCTACACCGCCATCTGTATGAACATGGAAATATCTACACCGCTAACTGTATGAACATGGAAATAACTACACCGCTATTGTTATGAACATGGAAATAACTGCACCGCTATCTGTATGAACATGGAAATATCTACACCGCCATCTGTATGAACATGTAAATATCTATACCGCCATCTGTATGAACATGGAAATATCTACACCGCTAACTGTATGAACATGGAAATATCTACACCGCTATCTGTATGAACATGGAAATATCTACACCGCTATCTGTATATCAATGGAAATATCTTCACTGCTATCTCTATAAACATGGAAATAACTACACTGCTATTTGCATAAACATGGAAATATCCGCACCGCTAGCTGTGTAAAGTTGGAAATATCTTCACCACTCTCTGTATAAACATGGAAATATCTACACCGCTATCTCTATGAATATTTAAATATTTACAACGCTATCTGTGTAAAGATGGAAATGTCTACACCGCTATCTGTGTAAACATGGAAATACCTACACCGCTATCTGTGTAAACATGGAAATACTTACACCGCCATCTGTATAAACATGGAAATATCTACACCGCCATCTGTATAAACATGGAAATATCTACACTGCCAACCGTATGAACATGGAAATATCTACACCGCCATATCTATAAAGGTGGAAATATCTACACCGCTGTCTGTATGAACTTGGAAATATTCACACTGCTATTAGTATAAAAATGGAAATATGTACACTGCTATGTCTATAAGTATGGAAATATCTACACCGCTATCTGTATGAACAACGAAATTTCTAGACCGCCATTTCTACAAACATGTAAATATCTACACTGCTCTGTGAATAAACATGGAAATAACTACACTGCTATCTGTATAAACATGGAAATATCTACACCGCTATCTCTATAAACTTGGAAATAACTACTCCACTATCTCTATAAACGTGGAAATATCTACACCGCCATATCTATAAACATGGAAATATCTACACCGCCATCTGTAGGAACATGAAAATATCTACACCGCCATCTCTGTAAACATGGAAATACCTATACTGCCATCTCTATAAAGATGGAAATATCTAAACCGCTATCTGTATGAACATGCAAATATCTACACACCTTTCTGTATATCAATGGAAATATCTACACAGCTGTCTCTATAAACATGGATATAACTACACTGCTATTTGTATAAACATGGAAATATCTATACCGCCACCTGTACGAACATGTAAATATCTACACCGCCATGTGTATGAACATGGAAATATCTACACCGCCATCTCTATGAACATGGAAATATCTACACCGCCATTTGTATGAACATGGAAATATCTACACCACCATCTGGATGAACATGGAAATATCTACACCGCTATCTGCATGAACATTGAAATATCTACACAGCTATCTGAATATACACGGAAATATCTACACAGATTTTTCTATAAATATGGAAATAACTACACCGCTATCTCTATAAACTTCGAAATATCTAAACCGCCATCTGTATGAACATGGAAATATCTACACCGCCATCTGTACAAACATGGACATATCTACACCGCCATCTGTACAAACATGGAAATATCTGCCCAACTATCTGTATAAACATGGAAATATCCGCACCGCTATCTGTATAAACATGGAAATATCTTCACTGCTATCTGCATAAACATGGAAATATCCACACCGCTATATGTGTAAACATGGAAATGTCTACACCGCTATCTGTGTAAACATGGAAATATCTACACCGCCATCTGAGTAAACATGAAAATATCTACACCGCCATCCCTATAAACATGGAAATACTTCCACCGCCATCTGTATGAACATGGAAATACCTACACCGCCATCTCCATAAACATGGAAATATCTACACCACCATCTGTATAAACATGGAAATATCTATACCGCTATCTGCATAAACATGGAAATATCTACACCACCATCTCTATGAACATGGAAATATCTACAACGCCATCTGTACGAACATGGAAATATCTATACCGCCATCTGCATGAACATGAAAATATCTACACCGCCATCTGTATGAACATGGAAATATCTACACCGCTAACTGTATGAACATGGAAACATCTACACAGCTATCTGTATGAACATGGAAATATATACAACGTTATCTGTATGAACATGGAAATATCTACAATGCTATCTGTATGAACATGGAAATATCTACACCGCTATCTGTACGAACATGGAAATATCTACACCGCTATCTGTATGACGATGCAAATATCTACACAGCTATCTGTATATCAATGGAAATATCTACACTGCTATCTCTATAAACATGGAAATAACTACACTGCTATCTGTATAAATATGCAAATATCTACACCGCCATCTCTATGAACATGGAAATATCTACACCGCCATCTGTATGAACATGGAAATATCTACACCGCTAACTGTATGAACATGGAAATATCTACACCGTTATCTGTATGAACATGGAAATTTCTTCGCCATCTGTATGAACTTGGAAATATCTACACCGCTAAATACATGAACATGGAAATGTCTACACCACTATTGGTATGAACATGGAAATATCTACACCGCTATCTGTATGAACATGGAAATATCTACACCGCTATCTGTATGAACATGGAAATATCTACACCGCTATCTGTATGAACATGGAAATAACTACACCGCCATCTGTATGAATATGTAAATATCTACACCGCCATCTGTATGAACATGGAAATATCTAAACCGCTAACTGTATGAACATGGAAATATCTACACCGCTATCTGTATGAACATGGAAATATCTACACCGCTATCTGTATGAACATGGAAATATCTACACCGCTATCTGTATGAACATGGAAATATCTACACCGCTATCTGTATGAACATGGAAATATCTACACTAATATCTCTATGAACATGCAAATATCTACACAGCTATCTGTATATCAATGGAAATATCTACACTACTATCTCTATAAACATGGAAATAACTACACTGCTATCTCTATAAATATGGAAACATCAACACCGCCATCTCTATGAACATGGAAATATCTACACCGCCATTTTTATGATCATGGAAATATCTACACCGCCAACTCTATGAACATGGAAATATCTACACCGCCATTTGTATGAACATGGAAATATCTACACGACCATCTGTATGAACATGGAAATATATTCACCGCCATCTGTATGAACATGGATATATGTACGCCGGCATCTGGATGAACATGGAAATATCTACACCGCTATCTGCATGAACCTGGATCTATCTACACAGCTATCTGAATATACATGGAAATATCTCCACAGATTTCTCTATAAATATGGAAATAACTACAGCGCTATCTCTATAAACTTCGAAATATCTACACCGCCGTCTGTATGAACATGGAAATATCTACACCGCCATCTGTACAAACATGGACATATCTACACCGCCATCTGTATTAAGATGGAAATATCTACACCGCTATCTGTATAAACATGGAAATATCTGCCCAACTATCTGTATAAACATGGAAATATCCGCACCGCTATCTGAATAAACATGGAAATATCTGCACCGCTATCTGTATAAACATGGAAATATCTACACTGCTATCTGCATAAACATGGAAATATCCACACTGCTATCTGTGTAAACATGGAAATGTCTACACCGCTATCTGTGTAAACATGGAAATATCTACACCGCCATCTGTGTAAACATGAAAATATCTACACCGCCATCCCAATAAACATGGAAAAATCTACACCGTCCTCTGTATGAACATGGAAATATCTGCACCGCCATCTCTATAAACGTGGAAATATCTGCACCGCTATCTGTATGAACGTGGAAATATCTACACTGCTCTCTGTATAAAATTGAAATTATCTACACCACTATCTCTATAAACATGGAAATATCTACACTGCTATCTGTATAAACATGGAAATATCTACACCGCTATCTGTATAAACATGGAAATATCTTCACCGCTCTCTGTATAAACATGGAAACATCTACAACGTTGTAACTATAAAATTGGAAATAACTACGACACTATCTCTGTAAACATGGAAATAACTAGACCGTCATCTCTATAAACATGGAAATATCTACACCACCATCTGTATGAACATGTAAATATCTACACCGCCATCTGTATGAACATGGAAATATCTACACCGCTAACTGTATGAACATGGAAATATCTACACCGCTATCTGTATGAACATGGAAATATCTACACCGTTATCTGTATGAACATGGAAATATCTACACCGCTATCTGTATCAACATGGAAATATCTACACCGCTATCTGTACGAACATGGAAATATCTACACCGCTATCTGTATGACCATGCAAATATCTACACAGCTATCTGTATATCAATGGAAATATCTACACTGCTATCTCTATAAACATGGAAATAACTACACTGCTATGTGTATAAACATGGAAATATCTACACCGCCATCTGTACGAACATGGAAATATCTATACCGCCATCTGTATGAACATGTAAATATCTACACTGCCATCTGTATGAACATGGAAATATCTACACCGCTAACTGTATGAACATGGAAATATCTACACCGCTATCTGTATGAACATGGAAATAACTACACCGCTATCTGTATGAAAATGGAAATATCTACACCGCTATCTGTATGAACATGGAAATATCTACACCGCTATCTGTATGAACATGGATAAATGTACACCGGCATCTGGATGAACATCGAAATATCTACACCGCTATCTGCATGAACATGGAAATATCTACACAGCTATCAGCATACACATGGAAATATCTACACAGATTTCTCTATAAATATGGAAATAACTACAGCGCTATCTCTATAAACTTCGAAATATCTACACCGCCATCTGTATGAACATGGAAATATCTACAAAGCCATCTGTACGAACATGGACATATCAACACCTCCATCTGTTTTAAGAAGGAAATATCTACACCGATATCTGTATAAACCTGGAAATATCTGCACGACTATCTGTATAAACATGGAAATATCTACACCGCTATCTGTATGAACATGGAAATATCTACACCGCTATCTGTATGAACATGGATAAATGTACACCGTTATCTGTATGAACATGGAAATATCTACACCGCTATCTGCATGAACATGGAAATATCTACACCGCCATCTGTGTAAACATGAAAATATCTACACCGCCATCAATATAAACATGGAAATATCTACACCGTCCTCTGTATGAACATGGAAATATCTGCACCGCCATCTCTATTAACGTGGAAATATCTACACCGCTATCTGTATGAACTTGGATATATCTACACTGCTCTCTGTATAAAATTGAAATTATCTACACCACTATCTCTATAAACAAGGAAATAACTACACTGCTATCTCTATAAATATGGAAATATCTACACTGCCATCTCTGTGAACATGGAAATATCTACACCGCCATCTCTATGAACATGGAAATATCCACACCGCCATTTGTATGAACATGGAAATATCTACACCGCCATCAGTATGAACATGGAAATATCTACAACGCCATATCTATAAACGTGGAAATATCTACATCGCTATCTGTATGAACTTGGAAATATCCACACTGCTCTCAGTATAAAATTGAAATTATCTACACCACTATCTCTATAAACATGGAAATATCTACACAGCTATCTGTATAAACATGGAAACATATACACCGCTATCTGTATAAACATGGAAATATCTTCACCGCTATCTCTATAAACATGGAAATATCTATACCGCCATCTCTATAAACATGGAAATATTTACACCACCATCTGTATAAACATGGAAATATCTATACCGCTATCTGCATAAACATGGAAATATCTACACCGCCATCTCTATGAACATGGAAATATCTACACCGCCATCTGTAGGAACATGGAAATATCTACACCGCCATCTGTATGAACATGTAAATATCTACACAGTCATCTGTATGAACATGGAAATATCTACACCGATATCTGTATGAGCATGGAAATATCTACACCACTATCTGTATGAACATGGAAATATCTACACCGTTATCTGTAGGAACATGGAAATATCTACACCGCTATCTGTATGAACATGGAAATATCCACACCGCTATCTGTACGAACATGGAAATATCTACACCGCTATCTGTATGAACATGGATAAATGTACACCGTTATCTGTATGAACATGGAAATATCTACACCGCTATCTGCATGAACATGGAAATATCTACACCGCTATCTGTACGAACATGGAAATATCTACACCGCTATCTGTATGAACATGCCAATATCTACACAGCTATCTGTATATCAATGGAAATATCTACTCTGCTATCTCTATAAACATGGAAATAACTACACTGCTATCTGTATAAACATGGAAATATGTACACCGTCACCTGTATGAACATGGAAATATCTACACTGCCATCCGTATGAACATGGAAATATCTACACCGCTATCTGTATGAACAGGGAAATATCCTCACCGCTATCTGTATGAACATGGAAATATCTACACCGCTATCTGTATGAACATGGAAATATCTGCACCGCTATCTGCATAAACATGGAAATATCTACACCGCCATCTCTATGAACGTGGAAATATCTACACCGCCATCTGGACGAACATGGAAATATCAATACCGCCATCTGTATGAACACGTAAATATCTACACCGCCATCTGTATGAACATGGAAATATATACACCGCTAACTGTATGAACATGGAAATATCTACACGGCTATCTCTATGAACATGGAAATATCTACACCGTTATCTGTATGAACATGGAAATATCTACACCGCTATCTGTATGAACATGGAAATATCTACACCGCTATCTGTATGAAGATGGAAATATCTACACCGCTATCTGTATGACCATGCAAATATCTACACAGCTATCTGTATATCAGTGGCAATATCTACCCTGCTATCTCTATAAACATGGAAATAACTACACTGCTATCTGTATAAATATGGAAATATCTACACCGCCATCTCTATGAACATGGAAATATCTACACCGCCATCTGTATGAACATGGAAATATCTACACCGCTATATATATGAACATGGAAATGTCTACACCGCTATTGGTATGAACATGGAAATATCTACACTGCTATCTGTATGAACATGGAAATATCTACACCACTATCTGTATGAACATGGAAATATCTACACCGCTATCTGTATGAAAATGGAAATAACTACACCGAAATCTGTATGAACATGTAAATATCTACACCGCCATCTGTATGAACATGGAAATATCTAAACCGCTAACTGTATGAACATGGAAATGTGTACACCGCTATCTGTATGAACATGGAAATATCTACACCGCTATCTCTATGAACATGGAAATATCTACACCGCTATCTGTATGAACATGGAAATATCTACACCGCTATCTGTATGAACATGGAAATATCTACACCGCTATCTCTATGAACATGCAAATATCTACACAGCTATCTGTATATACATGGAAATATCTACACTACTATCTCTATAAACATGGAAATAACTACACTGCTATCTCTATAAATATGCAAATATCAACACCGCCATCTCTATGAACATGGAAATATCTACACCGCCATTTGTATGAACATGGTAATATCTACAGCGCCATCTCTATGAACATGGAAATATCCACACTGCCATTAGTATGAACATGGAAATATCTACACCACCATCTGTATGAACATGGAAATATCTTCACCGCCATCTATATGAACATGGATATATGTACACCGGCATCTGGATGAACATGGAAATATCTACGCCGCTATCTGCATGAACATGGATCTATCTACACAGCTATCTGAATATACACGGAAATATCTACACAGATTTCTCTATAAATATGGAAATAACTACAGCACTATCTCTATAAACTTCGAAATATCTACACCGCCATCTGTATGAACATGGAAATATCTACACCGCCATCTGTACAAACATGGTCATATCTTCACCGCCATCTGTATTAAGATGGAAATATCTACACCGCTATCTGTATAAACATGGAAATATCTGCCCAACTATCTGTAAAAACATGGAAATATACGCACTGCTATCTGAATAAACATGGAAATATCCGCACCGCTATCTGTATAAACATGGAAATATCTACACTGCTATCTGCATAAACATGGAAATATCCACACCGCTATCTGTGTAAACATGGAAATATCTACACCGCCATCTGTGTAAACATGAAAATATCTACACCGCCATCAATATAAACATGGAAATATCTACACCGTCCTCTGTATGAACATGGAAATATCTGCACCGCCATCTCTATTAACGTGGAAATATCTACACCGCTATCTGTATGAACTTGGATATATCTACACTGCTCTCTGTATAAAATTGAAATTATCTACACCACTATCTCTATAAACAAGGAAATAACTACACTGCTATCTCTATAAATATGGAAATATCTACACTGCCATCTCTGTGAACATGGAAATATCTACACCGCCATCTCTATGAACATGGAAATATCCACACCGCCATTTGTATGAACATGGAAATATCTACACCGCCATCAGTATGAACATGGAAATATCTACAACGCCATATCTATAAACGTGGAAATATCTACATCGCTATCTGTATGAACTTGGAAATATCCACACTGCTCTCAGTATAAAATTGAAATTATCTACACCACTATCTCTATAAACATGGAAATATCTACACAGCTATCTGTATAAACATGGAAACATATACACCGCTATCTGTATAAACATGGAAATATCTTCACCGCTATCTCTATAAACATGGAAATATCTATACCGCCATCTCTATAAACATGGAAATATTTACACCACCATCTGTATAAACATGGAAATATCTATACCGCTATCTGCATAAACATGGAAATATCTACACCGCCATCTCTATGAACATGGAAATATCTACACCGCCATCTGTAGGAACATGGAAATATCTACACCGCCATCTGTATGAACATGTAAATATCTACACAGCCATCTGTATGAACATGGAAATATCTACACCGATATCTGTATGAGCATGGAAATATCTACACCACTATCTGTATGAACATGGAAATATCTACACCGTTATCTGTAGGAACATGGAAATATCTACACCGCTATCTGTATGAACATGGAAATATCCACACCGCTATCTGTACGAACATGGAAATATCTACACCGCTATCTGTATGAACATGCAAATATCTACACAGCTATCTATATATCAATGGAAATATCTACACTGCTATCTCGATAAACATGGAAATAACTACACTGCTATCTGTATAAACATGGAAATATCTACGCCGCCACTAGTATGAACATGGAAATAGCTACACAGCCATCCGTACGAACATGGAAATATCTACACCGCCATCTCTATGAACATGGAAATATCTACACTGCCATTTGTATGAACCTGGAAATATCTACACCGCCATCTGTATGAACATGAAATATCTTCACCGCCATCTGTATGAACTTGGATATATCTACACCGGCATCTGGATGAACATGGAAATATCTACACCGCTATCTGCATGAACATGGAAATATCTACACAGCTATCTGCATAAACATGGAAATATCTACACAGATTTCTCTATAAATATGGAAATAACTACAGCGCTATCTCTATAAACTTCGAAATATCTACACCGCCATCCGTATGAACATGGAAATATCTACACCGCCATCTGTACGAACAAGGACATATCTACACCGCCATCCGTATTAAGATGGAAATATCTACACCGCTATCTGTCTAAACATGGAAATATCTGCCTATCTGTATAAACATGGAAATATCCGCACCGCTATCTGCCTAAACATGGAAATATCCACAATGCTATCTGTGTAAACATGGAAATATATGCACCGCCATCTGTGTAAACATGAAAATATCTATACCGCCATCCCCATAAACTTGGAAATATCTACATCACCATCTGTATAAACATGGAAATATCTATATCGCTATCTGCATAAACATGGAAATATCCACACCGCCATCTCTAAGAACATGGATATATCTACACTGCCATCTGTATGAACATGTAAATATCTACACCGCCATCTGTATGAACATGTAAATATCTACACCGACATCTGTATGAACATGGAAATATCTACACCGCTATCTGTATGAACATGGAAATATCTACACCGCCATCTGTATGAACATTGAAATATCTGCACCGTCATCTGTATGAACATGGAAATATCTACACTGCTATCTGTATGAACATGGAAATATCTACACCGATATCTGTACGAACATGGAAATATCTACACCGCTATCTGTATGAACATGCAAATATCTACACAGCTATCTGTATATCAATGGAAATATCTACATTGCTATCTCTATAAACATGGAAATATCTACACTGCTATCTGAATAAACATGGAAATATCTACACTGCCACCTGTACGAACATGGAAATATCTACACTGCCATCCGTACGAACATGGAAATATCTACACCGCCATCTGTATGAACATGGAAATATTTACACCGCCATCTGTATGAACATGGAAATATCTACACCGCTAAGTGTATGAAGATTGAAATATCTACACCGCTATTAGTATGAACATGGAAATATCTACACCGCTATCTGTATGAACATGGAAATATCCACACCGCTATCTGTATGAACATGGAAATATCTACTCCGCTATCTGTATGAACATGGAAATATCTACACCGCTATCTGTATGAACATGCAAATATCAACACATCTATCTGTATATCAATGGAAATATCTACACTGCTATCTCTATAAACATGCAAATAACTACACTGCTATCTGTATAAACATGGAAATATCTACACCGCCATCCCTATGAACATGGAAATACCTACGCCACCGTTTGTATGAACATGGAAATATCTACACCGCCATCTGTATGAACATGGAAATATCTACACCGCTAACTGTATGAACATGTAAATATCTACACCGCTATCTGTATGAACATGGAAATATCTACACCACTATCTGTACGAACATGCAAATATCTACACAGCTATCTGTATATCAATGGAAATATCTACACTGCTATCTCTATAAACATGGAAATAACTACACTGCTATCTGTATAAACATGGAAATATCTACACCACCATCTCTATGTACATGGAAATATCTACACCGCTATTTGTATGAACATGGAAATATCTACACTGCCATCCATACAAACATGGAAATATCAACACCACCATCTCTATAAACATGGAAATATCTACACCACCATCTGTATAAACATGCAAATATCTATACCGCTATCTGCATAAACATGGAAATAACTACACTGCCATATCTATGAACATGGAAATATCTACACCGCCATCTGTACAAACATGGAAATATCTATACCGCCATCTCTATGAACATGTAAATATCTACACCGCCATCTGTATGAATATGGAAATATCTACACCGCTAACTGTATGAAAATGGAAATATCTACACCGCTATCTGTAGGAACATGGAAATATCTACACCGTTATCTGTATAAACATGGAAATATCTACACCGCTATCTGCATAAACATGGAAATATCTACACCGCTATCTGTACGAACATGGAAATATCTACACCGCTATCTGTATGAACATGCCAATATCTACACAACTATCTGTATATCAATGGAAATATCTACTCTGCTATCTCTATAAACATGGAAATAACTACACTGCTATCTGTATAAACATGGAAATATGTACACCGCCACCTGTATGAACATGGAAATATCTACACTGCCATCCGTACGAACATGGAAATATCTACACCGCCATCTGTATGAACATGTAAATATCTACACCGCCATCTGTATGAACATGGAAATATCTACACCGCTAAGTGTATGAACATTGAAATATCTACACTGCTATTAGAATGAACATGGAAATATCTACACCACTAACTGTATGAACAGGGAAATACCTACACCGCTATCTGTATGAACATGGAAATATCTACACCGCTATATGTATGAACATGGAAATAGCTACACAGCCATCTGTATGAACATGGAAATATCTACACCGCCATCTGTATGAACATGTAAATTTCTACACTGCCATCTGTATGAACATGGAAATAACTACACGGCTATCAGTATGAACATGGAAATATCTACACCGCTATCTGTATAAACATGGAAATATCTACACCGCCATCTGTATGAACATGGAAATATCTACACCGCTAACTGTATGAACATGGAAATATCTACACCGCTATTGGTATGATCATGGAAATAACTACACCGCTCTCTGTATGAACATGGAAATATCTACACCACCATCTGTATGAACATGGAAATATCTACACCGCCATCTGTATGAACATGTAAATATCTACACCGCCATCTGTATGAACATGTAAGTATCTGCACCGCCATCCGTATGAACATGGAAATATCTACACCGCTAACTGTATGAAAATGGAAATATCTACACCGCCATCTGTATGAACATGGAAATACCTACACCGCTATATGTATGAACATGGAAATATCTACACCGCCATCTGTATGAACATGGAAATATCTACACCGCTATCTTTATGAACATGGAAATATCTACACCGCTGTCTGTATAAACATGGAAATATCTACTCCGCTATCTGTATGAACATGCAAATATCCACACAGCTATCTCTATATCAATAGAAATATCTACACTGCTATCTCTATAAACATGGAAATAACTACACTGCTATCTGTATAAACATGGAAATATCTACACCGCCATCTCTATGAACATGGAAATATCTACACCGCCATTTGTATGAACATGGAAATATCTACACCGCCATTTCTATGAACATGGAAATACCTGCACCGCCATTTGTATGAACATGGAAATATCTACACCGCCATCTGCATGAACATGGAAATATCTACACCGCCATCTCTATAAACGTGGAAATATCTACACCGCTATCTGTATGAACTTGGAAATATCTACACTGCTCTAGGTATAAATTCAAATTATCTACACCACTATCTCTATAAACATGGAAATATCTACACTGCTATCTGTATAAATATGGAAATATATTCACCGCTATCTGTATAAACATGGAAATATCTACAACGCTGTCTCTATAAACTTGGAAATAACTACACAACTATCTCTGTAAACATGGAAATATCTAGACCGCCATCTCTATAAACATGGAAATATCTACACCACCATCTGTATAAACATGGAAATATCTATACCGCTATCTGCATAAACATGGAAATATCTACACCGCCATCTCTATGAACATGGAAATATCTACACCGCCATCTGTACGAACATGGAAATATCTACACCGCCATCTGTATGAACATCTATAAATCTACACCGCCATCTGTATGAACATGGAAATATCTACACCGTTATCTGTATGAACATGGAAATATCTACACCGCTATCTGTATGAACATGGAAATATCTACACCGTTATCTCTATGAACATGGAAATATCTACACCGCTAACTGTATGAACATGGAAATACCTACACCGCTATCTGTATGAACATGGATATATCTACACCGTTATCTGTATGAACATGGAAATATCTACACCGCTATCTGTATGAACATGGAAATATCTACACAGCTATCTGTACGAACATGGAAATATCTACACCGCTATCTGTATGAACATGGAAATACCTACACAGCTATCTGTATATCAATGGAAATATCCACACTGCTATCTCTATAAACATGGAAATAACTACACTGCTATCTGTATAAACATGGAAATATCTACACCGCCACCTCTATGAACATGGAAATATCTACACTGCCATCCGTATGAACATGGAAATATCTACACCGCCATCTGTACGAACATGTAAATATCTACACCGCCATCTGTATGAACATGGAAATATCTACACCGCTAACTGTATGAACATGGAATTATCTACAACGCTATTGGTATGAACATGGAAATAACTACACCGCTATCTGTATGAACATGGAATTATCTACACTGCCATCTGTATGAACATTGAAATATCTACACCGCCATCTGTATGAACATGTAAATATCTACACCGCCATCTGTATGAACATGGAAATATCTACACCGCTAACTGTATGAACATGGAAATATCTACACCGCTATCTGTATGAACATGGAAATATCTACACCGCTATCTGTATATCAATGGAAATATCTACACTGCTATCTCTATAAACATGGAAATAACTACACTGCTATCTGTATAAACATGGAAAGATCTACACCGCCATCTCTATGAACATGGAAATATCTACACCGCCATTTGTATGAACATGGAAATATCTACACCGCCATCTCTATGAACATGTAAATATCTACACCGCCATTTGTATGAACATGGAAATATCTACACCGCTAACTGTATGAACATGGAAATATCTACACCGCCATCTGTATGAACATGGAAATATCTACACCGCTATCTGTACGAACATGGAAATATCTACACCGCTATCTGTACGAACATGGAAATATCTACACCGCTATGTGTATGAACATGCAAATATCTACACAGCTATCTGTATATCAATGGAAATATCTACACTGCTATCTCTATAAACATGGAAATATCTACACTGCTATCTGTATAAACATGGAAATATCTCCACCGCCATTTGTATGAACATGGAAATATCTACACCGCTGACGGTATACACAGCTATCTGTATATCAATGGAAATATCTACACTGCTATCTCTATAAACATGGTAATAACTACACTGCTATCTATATAAACATGGAAATATCTACACCGTCGTCTCTATGAACATGGAAATATCTACACCGACATTTGTATGAACAAGGAAATATCCACACCGCTATCTGTGTAAACATGGAAATATCTACACCGCCATTTGTATGAACATAGAGATATCTACACCGCCATCTGAATGAACATGGAAATATCTACACCGCCATCTCTATAAACGTGGAAATGTCTACACCGCTATCTGTATGAACGTGGAAATATCTACACTGCTGTCGGTATAAATTGAAATTATCTACACCACTATCTCTATAAACATGGAAATATCTACACTGCTATCTGTATAAACATGGAAATATCTACACCGCTATCTGTATAAACATGGAAATATCTTCACCTCTATCTGTATAAACATGGAAATATCTACAACGCTGTCTCTATAAACTTGGAAATAACTACACCACTATCTCTGTAATCATGGAAATATCTAGACAGCCATCTCTATAAACATGGAAATATCTACACCACCATCTGTATAAACATGGAAATATCTATACCGCTATCTGCATAAACATGGAAATATCTACACTGCCATCTCTATGAACATGGAAGTATCTACACCGCCATCTGTATGAACATGGAAATATCTACACCGCCATCTGTATGAACGTGTAAATATCTAAACCGCCATCTGTATGAACGTGGAATTAACTACACCGCTAACTGTATGAACATGGAAATATCTTCACCGCTATCTGCATGAACATGGAAATATCTACACCGTTATCTCTATGAACATGGAAATATCTACACCGCTAATTGTATGAACATGGAAATATCTACACCGCTATCTGTATGAACATGGAAATATCTACACCGCCATCTGTATGAACATGGAAATATCTACACCGCTATCTGTATGAACATGGAAATATCTACACCGCCATCTGTATGAACATGGAAATATCTACACCGCTATCTGTATGAACATGGAAATATCTACACCACTCTCTGTACGAACATGGAAATATCTACACCGCTATCTGTATGAACATGGAAATATCTACACCGCTATGTGTATGAACATGCAAATATCTACACAGCTATCTGTATATCAATGGAAATATCTACACTGCTATCTCTATAAACATGGAAACATCTACACTGCTATCTGTATATCAATGGAAAAATCTACACCGCCATTTGTATGAACATGGAAATATCTACACCGCTAACTGTATGAATATGGAAATATCTACACCGCTATCTGAATAAACATGGAAATATCTACACCGCTATCTCTATGAACATGCAAATATCTACACAGCTATCTGTATATCAATGGAAATATCTACACTGCTATGTCTATAAACATGGTAATAACTACACTAATACCTGTATAAACATGGAAATATCTACACCGTCATCTCTATAAACATGGAAATATCTACACCGACATTTGTATGAACATGGAAATATCCACACCGCTATCTGTGTAAACATGGAAATGTCTACACCGCTATCTGTGTAAACATGGAAATATCTACACCGCCATCTGTGTAAACATGAAAATATCTACACCGCAATACCTATAAACGTGGAAATATCTACACTGCCATCTGTATGAACATGGAAATATCTACACCGCCATCTCTGTAAACGTGGAAATATCTACACCGCTATCTGTATTAACTTGGAACTATCTACACTGCTCTCTGTATAAAATTGAAATTATCTACACCACTATCTCTATAAACATGGAAATATCTACACTGCTATCTGTATAAACATGGAAATATCTACAATGCTATCTGTATAAACATGGAAATATCTTCACCGCTATCTGTATAAACATGGAAATATCTACAACGCTGTCTCTATAAACTTGGAAATAACTACACCACTATCTCTGTAAACATGGAAATGTCTAGACCGCCATCTCTATAAACATGGAAATATCTACAACACTATCTGTATAAACATGGAAATATCTATACCGCTATATGCATAAACATGGAAATATCTACACCGCCATCTCTATGAACAGAAATATCTACACCGCCATCTGTACGAACATAGAAATATCTATAACGCCATCCGTATGAACATGTAAATATCTACACCGCCATCTGTACGAACATGGAAATATCTTCACCGCTAACTGTATGAACATGGAAATATCTACACCGCTATCTGTATGAACATGGAAATATCTACACCGTTATCTGTATGAACATGGAAATAACTACACCGCTATCTGTACGAACATGGAAATATCTACACCGCTATCTGTACGAACATGGAAATATCTACACCGCTATCTGTATGAACATGGAAATATCTACACCGTTATCTGTATAAACATGGAAATATCTACACGGCCGTCTGTATGAACGTGGAAATATCTACACCGTTATCTGTATGAACATGGAAATATCTACACCGCTATCTGTATGAACATGGAAATATCTACACCACTATCTGTACAAACATGGAAATATCTACACCGCTATCTATATGAACATGCAAATATCTACACAGCTATCTGTATATCAATGGAAATATCTACACTGCTATCTCTATAAACATGTAAATAACTACACTGCTATCTGTATAAACATGGAAATTTCTACACCGCCACCTGTATGAACATGGAAATACCTACACTGCCATCCGTACGAACATGGAAATATCTACACCGCCATCTGTATGAACATGGAAATATCTACACCACTATCTGTATGATCATGCAAATATCTACACAGCTATCTGTATGTCAATGGAAATATCTACAATGCTATCTCTATAATCATGGAAATAACTACACTGCTATCTGTATAAACATGGAAATATCTACACCGCCATCTCTATGAACATGGAAATATCTACACCGCCATTTGTATGAACATGAAAATATCTACAGCGCCATCTCTATGAACATGGAAATATCTACACCGCCATTTGTATGAACATAGAAATATCTACACTGCCATCTGAATGAACATGGAAATATCTACACCGCCATCTCTATAAACGTGGAAATGTCTACACCGCTATCTGTATGAACGTGGAAATATCTACACTGCTGTCGGTATAAATTGAAATTATCTACACCACTATCTCTATAAACATGGAAATATCTACACTGCTATCTGTATAAACATGGAAATATCTACACCGCTATCTGTATAAACATGGAAATATCTTCACCTCTATCTGTATAAACATGGAAATATCTACAACGCTGTCTCTATAAACTTGGAAATAACTACACCACTATCTCTGTAAACATGGAAATATCTAGACAGCCATCTCTATAAACATGGAAATATCTACACCACCATCTGTATAAACATGGAAATATCTATACCGCTATCTGCATAAACATGGAAATATCTACACTGCCATCTCTATGAACATGGAAGTATCTACACCGCCATCTGTATGAACATGGAAATATCTACACCGCCATCTGTATGAACGTGTAAATATCTAAACCGCCATCTGTATGAACGTGGAATTAACTACACCGCTAACTGTATGAACATGGAAATATCTTCACCGCTATCTGTATGAACATGGAAATATCTACACCGTTATCTCTATGAAAATGGAAATATCTACACCGCTAATTGTATGAACATGGAAATATCTACACCGCTATCTGTATGAACATGGAAATATCTACACCGCCATCTGTATGAACATGGAAATATCTACACCGCCATCTTTATGAACATCGAAATATCTACACCGCTATCTGTATGAACATGGAAATATCTACACCGCCATCTGTATGAACATGGAAATATCTACACCGCTATCTGTATGAACATGGAAATATCTACACCACTCTCTGTACGAACATGGAAATATCTACACCGCTATCTGTATGAACATGGAAATATCTACACCGCTATGTGTATGAACATGCAAATATCTACACAGCTATCTGTATATCAATGGAAATATCTACACTGCTATCTCTATAAACATGGAAACATCTACACTGCTATCTGTATATCAATGGAAAAATCTACACCGCCATTTGTATGAACATGGAAATATCTACACCGCTAACTGTATGAATATGGAAATATCTACACCGCTATCTGAATAAACATGGAAATATCTACACCGCTATCTCTATGAACATGCAAATATCTACACAGCTATCTGTATATCAATGGAAATATCTACACTGCTATGTCTATAAACATGGTAATAACTACACTAATACCTGTATAAACATGGAAATATCTACACCGTCATCTCTATAAACATGGAAATATCTACACCGACATTTGTATGAACATGGAAATATCCACACCGCTATCTGTGTAAACATGGAAATGTCTACACCGCTATCTGTGTAAACATGGAAATATCTACACCGCCATCTGTGTAAACATGAAAATATCTACACCGCAATACCTATAAACGTGGAAATATCTACACTGCCATCTGTATGAACATGGAAATATCTACACCGCCATCTCTGTAAACGTGGAAATATCTACACCGCTATCTGTATTAACTTGGAAATATCTACACTGCTCTCTGTATAAAATTGAAATTATCTACACCACTATCTCTATAAACATGGAAATATCTACACTGCTATCTGTATAAACATGGAAATATCTACAATGCTATCTGTATAAACATGGAAATATCTTCACCGCTATCTGTATAAACATGGAAATATCTACAACGCTGTCTCTATAAACTTGGAAATAACTACACCACTATCTCTGTAAACATGGAAATGTCTAGACCGCCGTCTCTATAAACATGGAAATATCTACAACACTATCTGTATAAACATGGAAATATCTATACCGCTATATGCATAAACATGGAAATATCCACACCGCCATCTCTATGAACAGAAATATCTACACCGCCATCTGTACGAACATGGAAATATCTATAACGCCATCCGTATGAACATGTAAATATCTACACCGCCATCTGTACGAACATGGAAATATCTTCACCGCTAACTGTATGAACATGGAAATATCTACACCGCTATCTGTATGAACATGGAAATATCTACACCGTTATCTGTATGAACATGGAAATAACTACACCGCTATCTGTACGAACATGGAAATATCTACACCGCTATCTGTACGAACATGGAAATATCTACACCGCTATCTGTATGAACATGGAAATATCTACACCGTTATCTGTATAAACATGGAAATATCTACACGGCCGTCTGTATGAACATGGAAATATCTACACCGTTATCTGTATGAACATGGAAATATCTACACCGCTATCTGTATGAACATGGAAATATCTACACCACTATCTGTACAAACATGGAAATATCTACACCGCTATCTATATGAACATGCAAATATCTACAGAGCTATCTGTATATCAACGGAAATATCTACACTGCTATCTCTATAAACATGTAAATAACTACACTGCTATCTGTATAAACATGGAAATTTCAACACCGCCACCTGTATGAACATGGAAATACCTACACTGCCATCCGTACGAACATGGAAATATCTACACCGCCAACTGTATGAACATGGAAATATCTACACCACTATCTGTATGATCATGCAAATATCTACACAGCTATCTGTATGTCAATGGAAATATCTACAATGCTATCTCTATAATCATGGAAATAACTACACTGCTATCTGTATAAACATGGAAATATCTACACCGCCATCTCTATGAACATGGAAATATCTACACCGCCATTTGTATGAACATGAAAATATCTACAGCGCCATCTCTATGAACATGGAAATATCTACACCGCCATTTGTATGAACATAGAAATATCTACACTGCCATCTGAATGAACATGGAAATATCTACACCGCCATCTCTATAAACGTGGAAATGTCTACACCGCTATCTGTATGAACGTGGAAATATCTACACTGCTGTCGGTATAAATTGAAATTATCTACACCACTATCTCTATAAACATGGAAATATCTACACTGCTATCTGTATAAACATGGAAATATCTACACCGCTATCTGTATAAACATGGAAATATCTTCACCTCTATCTGTATAAACATGGAAATATCTACAACGCTGTCTCTATAAACTTGGAAATAACTACACCACTATCTCTGTAAACATGGAAATATCTAGACAGCCATCTCTATAAACATGGAAATATCTACACCACCATCTGTATAAACATGGAAATATCTATACCGCTATCTGCATAAACATGGAAATATCTACACTGCCATCTCTATGAACATGGAAGTATCTACACCGCCATCTGTATGAACATGGAAATATCTACACCGCCATCTGTATGAACGTGTAAATATCTAAACCGCCATCTGTATGAACGTGGAATTAACTACACCGCTAACTGTATGAACATGGAAATATCTTCACCGCTATCTGTATGAACATGGAAATATCTACACCGTTATCTCTATCAACATGGAAATATCTACACCGCTAATTGTATGAACATGGAAATATCTACACCGCTATCTGTATGAACATGGAAATATCTACACCGCCATCTGTATGAACATGGAAATATCTACACCGCTATCTGTATGAACATGGAAATATCTACACCACTCTCTGTACGAACATGGAAATATCTACACCGCTATCTGTATGAACATGGAAATATCTACACCGCTATGTGTATGAACATGCAAATATCTACACAGCTATCTGTATATCAATGGAAATATCTACACTGCTATCTCTATAAACATGGAAACATCTACACTGCTATCTGTATATCAATGGAAAAATCTACACCGCCATTTGTATGAACATGGAAATATCTACACCGCTAACTGTATGAATATGGAAATATCTACACCGCTATCTGAATAAACATGGAAATATCTACACCGCTATCTCTATGAACATGCAAATATCTACACAGCTATCTGTATATCAATGGAAATATCTACACTGCTATGTCTATAAACATGGTAATAACTACACTAATACCTGTATAAACATGGAAATATCTACACCGTCATCTCTATAAACATGGAAATATCTACACCGACATTTGTATGAACATGGAAATATCCACACCGCTATCTGTGTAAACATGGAAATGTCTACACCGCTATCTGTGTAAACATGGAAATATCTACACCGCCATCTGTGTAAACATGAAAATATCTACACCGCAATACCTATAAACGTGGAAATATCTACACTGCCATCTGTATGAACATGGAAATATCTACACCGCCATCTCTGTAAACGTGGAAATATCTACACCGCTATCTGTATTAACTTGGAAATATCTACACTGCTCTCTGTATAAAATTGAAATTATCTACACCACTATCTCTATCAACATGGAAATATCTACACCGCAATCTGTATAAAAATGGAAATATCTACACCGCTATCTGTATATCAATGGAAATATCTACACTGCTATCTCTATAAACATGGAAATAACTAAAATGCTATCTGTATAAACATGGAAAGATCTACACCGCCATCTCTATGAACATGGAAATAACTACACCGCCATTTGTATGAACATGGAAATATCTACACTGCTAACTGTACGAACACGGAAATATCTATACCGCCATCTGTATGAACATGTAAATATCTACACCGCCATCTGTATGAACATGGAAATATCTTCACCGCTAACTGTATGAACATGGAAATGTCTACACCGTTATCCCTATGAACATGGAAATAACTACACCGCTAACTGTATGAACATGGAAATATCTACACCGCCATCTGTATGAACATGGAAATATCTACACCGTTATCTGTATGAACATGGAAATATCTACACCGCTATCTCTACGAACATGGAAATATCTACACCAATATCTGTACGAACATGGAAATATCTACACCGCTATCTGTATGAACATGCAAATACCTACACAGCTATCTGTATATCAATGGAAATATCCACCCTGCTATCTCTATAAACATGGAAATAACTACACTGCTATCTGTATAAACATGGAAATATCTACACCGTCACCTGTATGAATATGGAAATATCTACACTGCCATCCGTACGAACATGGAAATATCTACACCGCCATCTGTATGAACATGTAAATATCTACACCGCCATCTGTATGAACATGGAAATAACTACACCGCTATTGTTATGAACATGGAAATAACTGCACCGCTATCTGTATGAACATGGAAATATCTACACCGCCATCTGTATGAACATGTAAATATCTATACCGCCATCTGTATGAACATGGAAATATCTACACCGCTAACTGTATGAACATGGAAATATCTACACCGCTATCTGTATGAACATGGAAATATCTACACCGCTATCTGTATATCAATGGAAATATCTACACTGCTATCTCCATAAACATGGAAATAACTACACTGCTATTTGCATAAACATGGAAATATCCGCACCGCTAGCTGTGTAAACTTGGAAATATCTTCACTACTCTCTGTATAAACATGGAAATATCTACACCGCTATCTCTATGAACATGTAAATATTTACAACGCTATCTGTGTAAAGATGGAAATGTCTACACCGCTATCTGTGTAAACATGGAAATACCTACACCGCTATCTGTGTAAACATGGAAATACTTACACCGCCATCTGTATAAACATGGAAATATCTACACCGCCATCTGTATAAACATGGAAATATCTACACTGCCAACAGTATGAACATGGAAATATCTACACCGCCATATCTATAAAGGTGGAAATATCTACACCGCTGTCTGTATGAACTTGGAAATATTCTCACTGCTATTAGTATAAAAATGGAAATATGTACACTGCTATGTCTATAAGTATGGAAATATCTACACCGCTATCTGTATGAACAACGAAATTTCTAGACCGCCATTTCTACAAACATGTAAATATCTACACAGCTCTGTGAATAAACATGGAAATAACTACACCGCTATCTGTATAAACATGGAAATATCTACACCGCTATCTCTATAAACTTGGAAATAACTACACCACTATCTCTATAAACGTGGAAATATCTACACCGCCATATCTATAAACATGGAAATATCTACACCGCCATCTGTAGGAACATGAAAATATCTACACCGCCATCTCTATAAACATGGAAATACCTATACCGCCATCTCTATAAAGATGGAAATATCTAAACCGCCATCTGTATGAACATGGAGATATCTACACGGCTATGTATATAAAGAAGGAAGCATCTATACTGCCAACTGTATAAACGTAGAAGTATCTACACCATCTCTATAAACATGGAAATATCTACACCGACATCTGTATAAACGTGGAAATATCTACACCACTATCTCTATAAAGATGGAAATATCTACACCGCTATCTGAATAAACATGGAAATATCTACACCGCCATCGCTATAAACATGGAAATATCTACACCTCCATCGCTATAAACATGGAAATATCTACACCTCCATCTGTACGAACATGGGAATACCTGCACCGCCATCTGTATGAACAAGGAAATATCTACAACGCCATCTGTATTAAGATGGAAATAACTACACCGCTATCTGTATAAACATGGAAATATTTACACCGCTATCTCTATAAACTTCGAAATATCTACATCGCTACCTGTATAAACATGGAAATATCTTCACCGCTATCTGTATAAACATGGAAATATCTGCACCGCTATCAGTATAAACATGGAAATATCTACACCGCTATCTGTATAAAGATGGAAATATCCACACCGCTATCTGTGTAAACATGGAAATATCTTCACCGCTATCTGTATAAACATGGAAATAACTACACCGCTATCTATATAAACATGTAAATATCTACAATGCTATATGACTAAACATGGAAATGTCTACACCACCATCTGTATGAACATGGAAATATCTACACCGCCATCTCTAGGAACATGGAAATATCTACACCACCATCTGTATTAAGATAGAAATATCTACACCGCTATGTGTATAAACATGGAAATATCCACACTGCCATCTGTGTAAACATGGAAATATCTTCAGCGCTATCTGTATAAACTTGGATATAATTTCACCACTATCTCTATAAACATGTAAATATCTACAACGATATCTGTGTAAACATGGAAAGGCCTACACCGCTGTCTGTTTAAACATGGAAATATCTACACCGCTTTCTGTATAGACATGGAAATATCTACACCGACTTCTCTATAAACATAGAAATATCTACAGCGCCATCTGTGTAAACATGGAAATATCCAAACCGCCATCTCTATAAACATATTAATATGTACACCACAATCTGAATGAATGTAGAAATATCTACACCGCCATCTCTATAAAGGTGGAATTATCTACACTGCTATCTGTATGAACATGGAAATATCTACACAGCTATCTGCATGTACATGGAAATATCTTCACAGGTTTATCTATACACATGGAAATAACTACACCGCTATCTCTATAAACTTGGAAATATCTACAGCGCCATCTGTATGAACATGGAAATATCTACACCGCCATCTGTAGGAACATGGAAATATCTACACCGAAATCTGTATTAAGATGGAATATGTACACCGCTATCTGTATAAACATGGAAATATCTACACCGCTATCTGTAGAAACATGGAGATATCCACACCGCTATCTTTGTAAACATGTAAATATCTACACCGCTGTCTGTATAAACATGGAAATATCTACACCGCCATCTCTATAAACATGGAAATACCTGCACCACCATCTGTATAAACACGGAAATATCTATACCTCCATCTCTATAAACATGGAAATGTCTACAACGCCCTCTGTATGAACACGGAAATATATACACCGCCATCTCTATAAACGTGGAAATATCTACACCGCTATCTGTATGGACATGGAAATATCTACACTTCTATCTGTATAAAATTGGAAACATCTACACCGCTATCTCCATAAAATTGGAAATATCTACACCGCTATCTCTGTAAACATGGAAATATCTGCAACGCTATCTGTATAAACAAGAAAATATCTAGACCGCCATCTCTATAAACATGTAAATATCTACACCGCTATCTGTATAAACATGGAAATATCTACACCGCTATCCGTATAAACATGGAAATATCTACACCGCTATCTCTATAAACTTGGAAATAACTACAACACTATATCTGTAAACATTTAAATATCTAGACCGCCGTCTCTAAAAACATAGAAATATGTACACCGTCATCTGTATAAACATGGAAATATCTATACTGCTATCTGTATAAACATGGATATATCTACACCGCTATCTGTATAAACATGGAAATATCTACACCGCCATCTCTAAGAACATGGAAATATCTACACCGCCATTTGTATGAACATGGAAATATCTACACCGCCATCTCTAAGAACATGGAATTATCTACACCTCCATGTGTATGAACATGGAAATATCTACACCGCCATCTGTATGAACATGGAAATATATTCACCGCCATGTGTATGAACATGGATATGTCTACACGGCATCTGGATGAACATGGAAATATATACACAGCTATCTGCATATACACGGAAATATCTACACAGCTTTCTCTAAAAACATGGAAATAACTACACCGCTATCTCTATAAACTTCAAAATATTTACACCACCATCTGTATGAACATGGAAATATCTACACCGCCATCTGTAGGACCATGGAAATATCTACACCACCATCTGTATTAAGATGGAAATATCTACACCGCTATGTGTATAAACATGGAAATATCCACACTGCTATCTGTGTAAACATGGAAATAGCTTCAGCGCTATCTGTATAAACATGGAAATAACTACACCGCTATGTCTATAAACATGTAAATATCTACAACGATATCTGTGTAAACATGGAAAGGTCTACACCGCTGTCTGTGTAAACATGGAAATATCTACACCGCTTTCTGTATAAACATGGAAATATCTACACCGCCTAATCTATAAACATAGAAATATCTACACCGCCATCTGTATAAACATGGAAATATCCACACGGCCATCTCTATAAACATATTAATATCTACACCGCCATCTGAATGAACGTAGAAATATCAACACCGCCATCTCTATAAAGGTGGAATTATCTACACTGCTATCTGTATGAACATGGAAATATCTACACAGCTATCTGCATATACATGGAAATATCTACACAGCTTTATCCATAAACATGGAAATAAGTACATCGCTATCTCTATAAATTTGGAAATATCTACAGCGCCATCTGTATGAACATGGAAATACCTACACCGCCATCTGTATGAACATGGAAATATCTACACCGCCATCTGTATAAACATGGAGATATCCACACCGCTATCTGTGTAAACATGGAAATATCTACACCGCTATCTGAATAAACATGGAAATATCTACACCGCTTTCTGTATAAACTTGGAAATATCTACACCGCTGTCTCTATAAACTTGGAAATAACTACTACACTATCTCTGTAAGCATGGAAATATCTAGACTGCCATCTCTATAAACATAGAAATATCTACACCGCCATCAGTATAAACATGGAAATATCTATACCGCTATCTGTATAAACATGGAAATATCTACACCGCTATCTCTATAAACAAGGAAATATCTACACCGCTATCACTATAAGCTTGGAAATATCTACTCCGCTATCTCTATAAACTTGGAAATCTCTACACCGCTATGTGTATCAACATGAAAATATCTAAACCGCTATATCTGTAAACATGGAAATATCTAAACCGCCCTCTGTATAAACATGAAAATATCTACACCGCCACCTCTATAAAAATGGAAATATCTACACCGCCATCTGTATGAACATGGAAATATCTACAATGCCAACCGTATGAAAATGGAAATATCTACCCCGCCATCTCTATGAACATGGAAATATCTACACCGCCATGTGTATGAACATGGAAATATCTACACCGCCATCTGAAGGAACATGGAAATATCATCACTGCCATCTGTATGAACATGGAAATATCTTCACCGCCATCTGGATGAACATGGAAGTATCTACACTGCCATCAGTATAAACATGGAAATATCTACACCGCTATCTGTATAATCATGGAAATGTCCACACCGCTATCTATGTAAACATGGAAATATCTTCACCGCTATCTGTGTAAACATGGAACTAACTACACTACAATCTCTATAAACATGTAAATATCTACAACGCTATCAGTGTAAACACGGAAAAGTCTACACCACTTTCTGTGTAAACATGGAAATATATACACTGCTTTCTGTATAAACATGGAAATATCTACACCGCCATCTCTATAAACATGGAAATATCTAAACCGACATCTATATGAAGATGGAAATATCTACAACGCTATCTGTATGAACATGGATATATGTACACCGCTATCTGAATGAACATGGAAATATCTACACCGCTACCGGTATGAACATGGATATATCTACACCGCCATGTCTACTAAGATGTAAATATCTACACCGCTATGTGTATAAACATGGAAATATCAACACTGCTATCTGTGTAAACATGGAAACAACTACACCGCTATCTCTATAATCATGTAAATATCTACAACGATATCTGTGTAAACATGGAAAGAACTACACCGCTGTCTGTGAAAACATGGAAATATCTACACCGCTTTCTGTATATACATGGAAATAACTACACCGCCTTCTCTATAAACATAGAAATATCTACACCGCCATCTGTATAAACATGGAAATATCCACACCGCCATCTCTATAAACATGTTAATATCTACACCACCATCTGTATGAACATAGAAATATATACACCGCCATCTCTACAAACGTAGAATTATCTACACTGCTATCTGTATGAACATGGAAATATCTACACAGGTATCTACATATACATGGAAATATCTACACAGCTTTATCTATAAACATGGAAATAACTACACCGCTCTCTCTATGAACTTGGAAATATCTACACCGCCATCTGAATGAACATGGAAATATCTACACTGCCATCTGTATGAACATGGAAATATCTACACCGCCATCTGTATTAAGATGGAAATATCTATTCCGCTTTCTGCATAAACATGGAAATATCTACACCGCTATCTGTATAAACATGGAGATATCCACACCGCTATCTGTGAAAACATGGAAATGTCTACACCACTATCTATATAAACATGGGAATATCTACACCGCCATCTCTATAAACATGGAAATATCTGCACCGCCATCTGTATAAACATGGAAATATCTACACCTCCATCTATATAAACATGGAAATGTCTACAACGCCATCTAGATGAACATGGAAATATCTACACTGCCATCTCTATAAAAGTGGAAATATCTACACCGCTATCTGTATGGACATGGAAATATCTACACTGCTATCTGTACAAAATTGGAAATATCTACACCGCTATCTCTATAAACTGGGAAATATCTACACCGCTATCTCTATAAACTTGGAAATATCTACACCGCTATGTGTATCAACAAGGAAACATCTACACCGCTATCTCTGTAAACATGGAAATATCTAAGCCGCCCTCTGTATAAACATGAAAATATCTACACCACCACCTCTATAAACATGGAAATATCTACACCAAAATCTGTATGAACATGGAAATATCTTCAGCGCCATCTGGATGAACATGGAAATATCTACACGGCTATCTGTATGAACATGGAAATATCTACACCGCTATCTGTATGAACATGGAAATATGCACACCGCTATCTGTATGAACATGGAAATTTCTACACCGCTATCTGTATGAACATGGAAATATCTACACCGGCATTTGTATGAACATGGAAATATCTACAATGCCATCTGTAGGAACATGGAAATATCTACACTGCCAACTGTAGGAACATTGAAATATCTACAACGCCATCTGTATTAAGGTGGAAATATCTACACCGCTATCTGTATAAACATGGAAATATCTACACTGCTATCTGTATAAACAAGGAAATATCTGCACCGCCATCTGTAGAAACATGGAAATATCTACACCTCCATCTATATAAACATGGAAATGTCTACAACGCCATCTGGATGAACATGGAAATATCTACACTGCCATCTCTATAAAAGTGGAAATATCTACACCGCTATCTGTATGGACATGGAAATATCTACACTGCTATCTGTACAAAATTGGAAATATCTACACCGCTATCTCTATAAACTTGGAAATATCTACACCACTATCTCTATAAACATGTAAATATCTACAACGCTATCTGTGTAAACATGGAAAGGTCTACACCGCTATCTGTGTATACATGGAAATATCTACACTGCTTTCTGTATAAACATGGAAATATCTACACCGCCATCTCTATAAACATGCAAATATCTACAACGCCATCTGTATGAACATGGAAATACCTACCCCGCCATCCATATGAACATGGAAATATCTTCACCGCCATCTGAATGAACATGGAAATATCTACACTGCCATCTGTATGAGCATGGAAATATCTACACCGCCATCTGTATGAACATGGAAATATCTACAATGCTAGCTGTATGAACATGGAAATATCTACACCGCTAACTGTATGAACATGGAAATATCTACACCGCTATCCTTATGAACATGGAAATATCTACATCGCTATCTGTATGAACATGGAAATATCTGCACCGATACCTGTATAAACATGGAAATATCTGCACCGCTATCTGTATAAACATGGAAATATCTACACCGCTATCTGTATAAACATGGAAATATCCACACCGCTATCTGTGTCAACATGGAAATATCTTCACCGCTATCTGTATAAACATGGAAATAACTACACCGCTATCTCTACAAACATGTAAATAACTACTACGCTATCTGTGTAAACATGGAAATGTCTACAGTGCTATCTGCGTAAACATGGAAATATCTATGCCGATATCTGATTAAACATGGAGATATCTACACCGCCATCTCTATAAATATGGAAATATCTACACCGCCATCTGTATAAACATGGAAATATCTACACCGCTATCTGTATGAACATGGAAATAACCATACCGCTATCTGTATAAAATTGGAATTATCTACAACGCTATCTCTATGAACAAGGAAATATCTACACCGCTATCTGTACAAACATAGAAATATCTATAATGCTATCTGTATAAACATGGAAATATCTACAACGATATCTCTATAAACATGGAAATATCTACTCCGCTATCTCTATAAACTTCGAAATATCTACACCGCTATATGTATCAACATGGAAATATCTACACCGCTATCTGTGGAAACATGGAAATATCCAAGCTGCCCTCTGTATAAACATGGAAATATCTACACTGCCATCTCTATAAACATGGAAATATCTACACCACCATCTGCATGAACGTGGAAATATCTACACCGCCAACCATATGAATTGCAAATATCTACACCGCCATCTCTATGAACATGGAAATATCTACACCGCCATCTCTATGAACATGGAAATATCTACATCGCTATCTGTATGAACATGGAAATATCTACATAGCTTTCTGTATATACATGGAAAACTCTACACCGCTATCTCTATAAATATGGAAATAACTACACTGCTATCTCTATAAAACTGGAAATATATACACCGCCATCTCTATGAACATGGAAATAGCTGCCCCGCCATCTGTATGAACATGGAAATATCTACACCGCCATCTGTATTAAGATGCAAATATCCGCACCGCTATCTGTAGAAACATAGAAATATCTACACAGATATCTCTATAAACATGGAAATATCTACACCGCTATCTATATAAACATGGAAATATCTACACCACTATCTCTATGAACATGCAAATATCTACACAGCTATCTGTATATCAATGGAAATATCTACAATGCTATCTCTATAAACATGGAAATAACTACACTGCTATCTGTATAAACATGGAAATATCTACACCGCCATCTCTATGAACATGGAAATATCTACACCTCCATTTGTATGAACATGGAAATATCTACACCGCCATCTCTAAGAACATGGAAATATCTACACCGCCATTTGCATGAACATGGAAATATCTATACCGCCATCTGTATAAACATGGAAATATCTTCACCGCCATCTGTATGAACAGGGATATACCTACACCGGCATCTGGATGAACATGGAAATATCTACTCCGCTATCTGCATGAACATGGAAATACCTACACAGCCATCTGCATATACATGGAAATATCTACACAGCTTTCTCTATAAACATGGAAATAACTATACCGCTATCTCTATAAACTTCAAAATATGTACACCGCCTTCTGTATGAACATGGAAATATCTTCAACGCCATCTGTAGGAACATGGAAATATCTACACCGCAATCTCGATAAACGTGGAAATATCTACACCTCTATCTGTGTGAACATGGAAATAACTACACAGCAATCTGTATAAAATTGGAATTATCTACACCGCTATCTCTATGAACATGGTAATATCTACACAGCTATCTGTATAAACGAGGGAATATCTAGACCGCTATCATTTGTATGAACATGGAAATATCTATACCGCTATCTGCATAAACATGGAAATATCTACACCGCCATCTGTACGAACATTGAAATATCTACACCGCCATCTCTATAAACATGGAAATATCTGCACCGCCATCTGTATGAACATGGAAATATCTACACCGCTACCTGTATGAACTTGGAAATATCTACACCACTATCTGTTGGAACATGGAAATATCTACACCGCTATCTGTATGACAATGGAAATATCTATACCGCCATCTCTATGAACATGGAAATATCTATACACCTAACTGCATATACATGGAAATATCTACACAGCATTCTTCATAAACAAGGAAATAACTACACCGCTATCTCCATAAACATGGAAATATCTACACCGCCTTTTGTATGAACATGGAAATATCTACACTGCCATCTCTATAAACATGGAAATATCTACACCGCTATGTGTATAAACATGGAAATATCTACACCGCTATCTGTATAAACATGGATATATCTACACCGCTATCTGTATAAACATGGAAATATCTACACCGCTATCTCTATAAACTTGGAAATAACTACACCACTATCTCTATAAACTTGGAAATATCTAGACCGCCATCTCTATAAACATGGAAATATCTACACCGCCATCTGTATGAACATGGAAATATCTACACCGCTATCTGTATGAACATGGAACTATCTACACCACTATCTGTATGAATATGGAAATATCTACATAGCTATCTGTATATCAATGGAAATATATATACTGCTATCTCTATAAACATGGCAATAACTACACTGCTATCCGTATAAACATGGAAATATCTACACCGCCATCTCTATGAACATGGAAATATCTACACCGCCATTTGTATGAACATGGAAATATCTACATCGCCATCTGTATGAACATGGAAATATCTTCACCGCTATCTCTATAAACTTGGAAATAACTACACCACTATCTCTATAAACTTGGAAATATCTAGACCGCCATCTCTATAAACATGGAAATATCTACACCGCCATCTGTATGAACATGGAAATATCTACACCGCTATCTGTATGAACATGTAACTATCTACACCACTATCTGTATGAATATGCAAATATCTACACAGCTATCTGTATATCAATGGAAATATATATACTGCTATCTCTATAAACATGGCAATAACTACACTGGTATCCGTATAAACATGGAAATATCTACACCGCCATCTCTATGAACATGGAAATCTCTACACCGCCATTTGTATTAACATGGAAATATCTACACCGCTATCTGTATGAACATGGAAATATCTACACCGCTATTTGTATGAACATGCAAATATCTACACCGCTATCTGTATAAAATGGAAATATTTACACCGCCATCTGAATAAAACTGGGAATATCTACACGGCCATCTGTATAAACATGGAAATATCTTCACCGCAATCTCTATAAACATTGAAATATCTACACCGCCATCTGTATGAACATGGAAATATCAACACCGCCATCTGTATGAACTTGGAAATATCTACCGCGAAATCTGTATGAACATGGAAATATCTACACCACCATCTGTATTATCATGGAAATATGTACACATACATCTGTATGAACATGCAAATATCTTCACCGCCATCTGTATGAACATGGAAATACCTACACCGCCCTCTGTAGGAACATGGAAATATCTACACCGCCATCTCTATAAACATGGAAATATCTACACTGCCATCTGTATAAACATGGAAATATCTACACCGCTATCTGTATATACATGGAAATATCTGCACCGCTATCTGTATAAAAATGGAAATATCTATACCGCTATCTCTATAAACATGGAAATATCTACACCACTATCTGTATAAACATGTAAATGTCCACACCGCTATCGGTATAAACATCCGTATTTGCTCTTAATTTATACCCGAGGCTGGGAAGTTTCATATGAAAAAAGACCAAGTACATAATTAGTCTATATTTGGTCTTGCAATTGATCTCTGCAATAATCAAACCTCAAAGACAATCAAATCTGAAATCTAAGCTACATATTAAATAGCTTGGTTTTTAGGTAGCACGTTGCTGTGTATGCTGGCTTCATAGAACATGCAAGTAGCAATGGCCATTTTTTAATATTCATTAGCCTTGAAGTTCTCCTAATTTTTAATCACATAGAAATAGAAATCTAATCTCACTACATTTTTTTTTTAAACAGTGTCTGGCTTCGTTGCCCAAGGTGAAGAGCAGGGCATGATCTTGGCTCACACCTCTGCCTCTCGGACTCAAGCCATCCACCCACCTCAGACTTGGGGTAGCTGGGACCACAGGCATGTGCCACCATATCCAGCTAATATTTTTATTTTTGTACAAATGGGGTTTGTCATCTTTCCCAGGCAGGCCTCAAACTCCAAGACTCAAGCAATCCACCTGCCTTGAATTCCCAAACTACTGGGTTTACAGGTGACAGCCATTACGCCCAGCAACTAAACTTCTAAAAATCAATTTTACATAAAATTATCTAAGCGTGCAAGGAAAGATAAGAAGCCTAAGGAACCAGTGAGTTGAAGAATAAATGCAGTTTAAATCATACATGTAAACAACATTATGTGATGTGGTAGGAATCATCTAACATGCTTTAAAGCATGAGTAAAAGGTCTTTTCTTAGAAAACTGGATCTTAGTTTAGGATATCTTTAGATAAGAGTATGAAAAGTCACATCACATTGATAAGTGAGTGCTTCCTTTGGCTAATTTTAGGGATAGGACATTTACTTTCATATAATTCATAGGAATCTTAGACTGAAAAATAAAATTTCCCTTCTCAAATCCTTACTTTCATACATTTTTTGCATTTCTTTCACTTTTGTGTTAATGGCCTATGTCTCAACATATTCTATTAAGCCTTCTGGAAACACATACTTTGTTTCCAGCCTCTTCAGAGAACCATCACTCCACTTCCTAGGCTTCTGAAGAAGCAGACCCAAGCTTATAGTTATTACATATTTCTAAATCTAGGTGACCAAGAAAAATTGATACTTTTCCCATCATACCTTTAAGTTAATAATCAGGGGAATGCTGAGAGGTAAAGACCCAAGAGTGTTGGTTGTCTAATTGTGCAGCTGTATAAACAAATCTTAATGCTTGAAAACATTCAAAGGTTATTCTCACGTTGATTGTTGGTAACTATGTGTAACAACATGAAAAGAAAAAAAATCAAAGAATTACGTCTGAGGATAATACACAATCTCTAAGGGTAAGAAGAGCAACAAAAATTCTGCTTCAATTACCACTGAAATAATATATTTATCCTGTAAAATCTATGGTGGCTGGTTGTAAAAATTAGGCATTAGCAAACTGATAAAGACTTTTTAATGAAAACATTATGAAACATAGTTTTTAAAAAGTTAAATACACCCACACCAGTTTTTCAAATTCTTTGGGCTGCTTTAATGCTGCCATTAAATAGTTGATTTAGTTGTGACATAGATCCTATGTTCCATTGAGTCTACCATTCATAAAGATGCAATGTAAGGTAACAAAAGTATAAATTGTGTGTGTGAGGGGGAGAAGTCAAGAGTATTTTTATGTGACAGATGTTAAGTTGTTATCAGTGTAAAATAGTCTGTTACAAATACAGGACTCTGTATGTTAGTTTCACTTACCAGAAAGAAATAAATTACAGCAGATACACACACACACACCAAAAAAGGGAAAAGAAACAAAGCTTAGCACCACAGAAAACCACCAAACTAGAGAGATGAACAATAAGAAAGGAAGAAGTGAACAAGTAATCTAAAAAACAAGTAATGAAATGGTAGAAGGAAGTCCTAATTTATCAATAATAAACTTGAATAGAAGTGGATTAAACTCTACTTAAAAGATATAAAGTGGATGAATGGATTCAGACAGCAAAAGCCACCTATGTGCTGCCTACATGATACTTACCTCACTATTAAAGACAAATAGACTGAAAGTGAAGAGATGGAAAAATATATTTTATGCAAACAAATGAAAAGCAAGCAGGAGTAGCCAAAGTCATGTCATATTTTAAAAGGCTTTAAATAAAAGAACTATATAAAAAAAGAATGTCACTGTATAAAGAAATGATAAAAGGTCCAATTCAATAAGAGGACGTAACATATATGTTACTTAGGTGTAACTATATATGTACCCAACACCAGAACAACCAGATATGTAAAGCAAATATTAGATTTAAAGGTAGAGATAGACTGCAATACAATATTAGTAGGAAATTTCAACACTCCACTTTAAAAATGGACAGATTATATGAAGAGAAAATCAACCAAAAAATGACAGACTCAAACTATACCATAGACCAAATGGACCTAGCAGGTAAAGAAGATCTCACCTGATATGGTTTGGCTGTATATCCCCAACGAAATCTCATCTTGATTATAGCTCCCATAATTCATACATGTTGTGGGAGGGAACCAGTGGGAGATAATTGAATCATGGGGGCGGTTTCCCCCATACTGTTCTTGTGGTAGTGAATACGTCTAACAAGATCTGATGGTTTTATAAGGGGGAACCCTTTCACTTGGTTCTCAATTCTATTTTGTTTGCTACCATGTAAGATGTGCCTTTCGCCTTCCATCATGATTGGGAGACCTCCCCAGCCACGTGGAACTATGAGTCCACTAAACCTCTTTTTCTCTGTAAATTACCCAGTCTCGGGTATGTCTTTATCAGCAGTATGAAAACAGACTAATACATCATCCAACAGCTGCAGAATACAAATTATTCTCAACTGTACACCAAACATTCTCTAGGACCAATCATACATTATGACACATAATAAGTCTTAACAAACTTAAGAAGACAGATATCATATGAAGTATCTTTCCTGATTACAGTGATATAAAGCCAGAAATCAACAACAGGAAAGCCCTTGGAAATTTTATGAAAACATGGAAATTAAATAGCATGCACCCAAGAAATCAATAGGTCTCATTAAGACATTAATAGGAAAATTTCAAAAGTCGCTGAGACAAGTAAGAATGAAAATCCAACATACCCAAACCTATGGAATGTAGCAAAAGCAGTTCTAAGAGGGAAATTTATAGCAATAAAAGCCTACACCAAAAATGAAGAAAGATTTTCAAATCACAAAGCAAAATTATACACTTCAAGTACCTAGAACATCAAAAACAAACTAAACCCAAAATTGGTAGAAGGAAGGAAATAATAAAGCTCACAGCAGATATAAAGGAAACAGACACTAAAAAATATTTCAAAAGATAAATAAGACAAAGTGTAAAGGTAAAACTGACAAACCTTTAGCTAAACTAAGACAAAAGGAGAGAAAATTCAAATAAATAAAAGATGAAAAAGGAGACATTACAACTGATACACCACAGAAATATAAGGGATTGTAAGACATTACTCATAACTATATGCCAACAAATTTGATAATGTAGAATAAAATGAATAAATTTCTGCACACATACAACTACCCAGATTAAATTGTGAGGAAATATAACATCTGAACACATCAATAATGAGTTTGGAAATTGAATCAATAATAAAACATCTTCCATCAAAACAACAACAACAACCAACACCCAGGACCTGATGTCTTCACTGCTGAATTCTACCAAACAGTTAAAGAATAACTACCAATTCTCCACAAACTTTTCCACGAAAGTAATGAGGAAGGAATACTTCCATACTCATCTTATGAGGCTCGCAATATCCTGATTCTAAAACCAGACAAAGACATGCACAAAATGAAAATAACAGGCCAATATTCCTGAAGAACATAGATACAAAAATTATCAACAAGATACAAGTGAACTGACTTCGACAGCACACTAAAAAGAGTATTCACTATAATCAAGTGGGATTCATCCCAGGGATGAAAGGATGGCTTAACATGCACAAATCAGTAAATATGATACACCACCACAATAGAAAGAAAAACAAAAACCATGTGATCATTTCAACAGATGCAAAAAGAACACTTGACAAAAGTCAACATTCGTTTATGATAAAAACTGTCAAGAAAGTAGGTATAGGAGTGTACCTCAACGCAGTAAAGGCCATATGTGACAAACCCACAGCTAACATCTTATTTATGGTGAATAGTTAAATGCTTTTCCTCTATGATATGGAGGAAGACAAGGATGTCAACTTCTACCACTTCTATTTAGCATAGTACTGGAGGTCAGAGCCAGAGCAATTAGACAAAAGAAATAAATAAGAGGGATCCAAACTGGAAAGAAGGAAGTCAGATTGTTTCTGTTTGTAGAAAATGTGATCTCACATACATATGTATACATCTATATATATGATCATATAGATATATATGATCTCTCTCTCTTTAGGGTTCTTTCTATATATACTTATATAGAGTGAGAACCCTAAAGACTTGACCAAAAACTACTAGAAATCATAAATAAATTCAGTAAAGTTGTAGTATACAAAATCAACACAGAAAATGCAGTGGTGTTTCTATACACTAATAGTGAACTATCTGAAAAAGTCATCAAGAAAGGAATTCCATTTACAATAGCTACCAAGAAATCTGCAGATAAATTTAATCAAGGTCGTGAAAGATCTCTTCAATGAAAAGTATAACACACTGATGGAAAAATTTACAATACACAAAAAATGGACACTATATACTCATGGAATGGAAGAATTGATACTATTGAAATGACCATACTAACAAAATGTCCTACAGATTCAATGCAATCCCTATCAAAATAACAATGAAATTCTTCACAGAAATAGAAAAAAATACCCTAAAATTTGTATGAAACCAGAAAAGACCCCAAATAACCAAAGCAATCCTGTGCAAAAATAACAAAGCTGGAGGCACCACACTACCTGACTTCAAAATATACTACAAAGCCATAGTAAGCAAAACAGCATGGCACTGCCATAAAGCAAACACATAGACCAACGGAAGAGAATATACAGCTCAGAAATAAATTCTCATACCTAAAGTCAACTGATTTTCAAAAAAGGAGTCAAGAGCACACACAGGGGTAAAGACAGTGTCTTCATTAAATGGTACTGAGAAGATTGGATATCTATATGTGGGATAATGAAATCAGACCCCTATCTTTTACCTTATACAAAAATCAACTCAAATGCGATTAAAGACCTAAAGGTAAGATTGAAAACTATGAAAAACTACTAGAAGATAACATGTGGGAAATTCTCTATAACTTTGGGTTGTACAAGGATTTTTTAAATGAGACGTCAAAAGCACAGGCAACAAAAGCAAAAATAGATAAATGGGGTTTCATCAAACTAAAATGCTTCTGCACAGCAAAGGAAACTTAACAGAGTGAAAAAACAACTTACAGAATGGGATACAATATTTGCAAACTATACATCTGCTAAGGAGTTAATGCCCAGATTATATAAGAAACTTAAACAACTCAACAGCAAAAACATAAATAACTTATTTAAAAATGGGCAAAACTGGGAGGCTGAGGCAGGTGGATTGCCTGAGGTCAGGAGTTTGAGACCAGCCTGACCAATATGGTGAAATCATTTCTTTACTAAAAATACAAAAATTTAGCCAAACATGATGGCGTGTGCCTGTAACCCCAGCTACTCAGCAGGCTGAGGCAGGGGAATTGCTTGAACCAGGGAGATGGAGGTTGCCGTGAGCCCTGATTGCACCACTGTACTCCAGCTTGGGCAACAGAGCAAGACTCCTTCTCAAAAAAAAAAAAAGGACAAAATAAACTAAAAGACATGCCACAAGAGAAAATATAGAAATGGTCAAGACGAATATATAATAAAATCATGTTCAACATCACTAACCATCAGGGAAATGCAAATCAAAACCACAATGAGATACCAGTTCACCCATTAGAATGGCTATTACCAAAAAGGTAAAAGATAACAAGAGTTGGCAAGGAAGTGGAGAAAAGGGAACACTTACACACTGTTGATGGGGTTGTAAACTAGTACAACCATTAAGCAAAACTTTATGGAAATTCGCTAAAAAATAAAAAAAAAACAAAACAACAATCATTCGATCACATAACCCAGCAATCCCACTACTGGGTATACATCCATAGGAAATGAAATCATTGTGTTTGAAAAATATCTGCACTCTTATGTTTACTGTAGCACTATTTCTAATAATCAGATATGGAATCAATCTATGTGTCTAAAAACAAACAAGTGAATTATATATATACAATATATATTATGTATATTATATATCATATATATTATGTATATTATATATCATATATATTATGTATATTATATATCATATATATTATGTATATTATATATCATATATATTATGTATATTATATATAATATATATTATGTATATTATATATAATATATATTATGTATATTATATATAATATATATTATGTATATTATATATAATATATATTATGTATATTATATATAATATATATTATGTATATTATATATAATCTATATATTATACATAATATATATTATATATATAATAAATACTATGTATATTATATAATATATATGATATATAATATATTATGTATATTATATATAATATATATTATGTATATTATATATCATATATATTATGTATACTATACACAATATGTTATGTATATTATATACATAATATATATTATGTATATAATATACATAACATATTATGTATAGTATATATAATATATAACGTATAATATATATACATACATATATAATACATATATACATATATAATATACATAACGTATATTATGTATAATATACATAACGTATATTATGTATATTATATATATTACGTATAATATATATTATTATATGTATAATTACATATAATTATAACTATAATTATATATAATTTTATGTGTAATTATAATATACATAAAATTAATTATATATATATATATATGTATATGGACACACACACAATGAACTACTATTCAGCCATAAAAAAAGAATGAAATTCTGCCAGTTGCAACAACATGGATGACCCTGCAGGATACAATGTTAAGTGAAATAAGCCAGACACGGAAAGCAAATACCGCATGATCTCTCTCATATGTGAAATCTTAAAAAAAAAAAGTTAATAGAGAAGTAGAGTAGAATAGTGGTTACCAAACAGTGAGGAAGAAGTGGGGAGGGCAAAATGGAGATAGATTGGTTAACAGTTATGAAATCACAATTATATAGGAAGAATAAGTTGAAGTGTTCTTTGCAAAGCAGGGTGACTATAGTTAAAAGTAAAGTATTGTATATTACAAAGTATCTAGAAGAAAGGATTTTGAAATTTCTTATTAAAAAGACATGATGAATGCATGAGGTAATTAATACACTAAGTATCCTTATTGGATCATTAGACAACATACATATTCATTGAAACATCAAATTGTATCCTATAAATCTATATAATTACAATGTGAAAATTTTTTAAAAATAAATTAATGAATTAAATAACAATTTTAAAATGTTCTCAATCACCAACACAAAGTTTAGGAGCTTTGTTCTTGACTCAGCCTTAAGACTGAAAACTAATGTGTTAGAAATATTTGTAGATCCTCTCAATTTTGAAAGAATCCTAGCTAAACTACTGAAATATAAAATATATTCTATGTAATATGCTCTTAGGTATATTCTTAGGTGAACTCTGCTTTTAGATGAAGCTTATAAAAAGGAAAAACGTTTCTGAAATAAAATTTTAAAGTATTTGGAAAATTACAGCTTAATCTATTAAAGACAAATTTTCTATACAGTAACCTTTTTATATGCTTTTGAAATGGGATATACAATTATTTTCCCTGATGTGAAACAAAATATAGAAAGTTGGCATTTTATCTAAGAAGTTAACTTAGGAAGAAAGAGTGAGAGGCAGTGGAATGAGGGAAGAAAGGAAGGCTGATGATGGGATACCTTATCAAGTTGCCTAATGCTGTATTGGAACCTAATAGGCCTTCTAAGGAGTTTTATTACATAATGCAAGACTCCTCAATCTGGGAGGAGGAAAGGGCTTTATTTTTGAGTGGTCACAGGTTGCCCCATGGGCATAAACTCTACCAAGCTTCTAGGTTACACCTACATGAGCATCCCACCTGCTTAAGTGAGAGCAGCCACAAACTGTGGGCCATTCCAGGTAAGTGTCATATCACACCTGCACCAACTAGTCAAAGCCTGGGTCAAAGCCTGTGCAGAACTGATTGCTACAGCAGAGGCTAAAATAAGAAATGGGGCTAAGAGAATGAAAAGCAGTGCCCATATGTATCCAAAAACAGGTTGAAGATATCTTTAGGAAGGAACAGATAATTTTTTTTATTCATACAATAACAGATGCATATGATCTCCTCGAGTAGTCACCCATTCCTGTCAGCCCTTGGGCTTCATAACTAAATCATTCTTCCTTTGTAATCCAGTCCCACATTTTCAGCTATCTCTCTATGTTTATTATCTTAAATATTTCTTTGCTCTATACTCTTCCCCTAGTCTTCAACCAATTTCTTTCTTTATTGTCCCAACCCACAGACTGTTATTTCCACTTCGATGTCCCATAGAAGCTTCAAGGGTTTGAAATACCTAAAAAAAACTCATCTTTCTCCCTAAAACTCCCTCTCCTTCTCCCACTTCAAAATTTCAACTAATGGCTCCCCCTGTTATTCCCACCAGAATCCTGAATGATCCGTTTCTCCTCATTCACTCCATACATGTAAATCTCATTAACGTTACTTTCTAGATATTTCATGAATCCTTTCCATTCATTCTGTACTAGAAAGTGTTCCCAGTTTAGACCCTGGTTGTTGTTGGCCTGTTACCGAGGCGCTCTCTCTCTCTCTCTCTCTCTGTGGGTGTGGGTCTGGGTGTGTGTGTCCTGAGAATTTATTTACTTCTGGTTTTTGTTTGTTTTTTAGTATCCAGAATCTACAGGGAACTTAAATCAATTAGAAAAAAAAATAACCCAATTAAAAAATGGGCAAAGGACATGAACAAACACTTCTCAAAAGAACATATACAAATGGCCAACAAATACACGAAAAAAAAAATGCTTAGAATCACTAATCATCAGAAAAATGCAAATCAAAACACAATGAGATACCATTTCATACCGGTTGGAATGGCTATTATTAAAAAGTCAAAATACAACAGATGCCAGCAGGGCTGTAGACAAGAGGAAGTGTCTGTATATTTTTAGCTATAGCCCTACTTCAAACGTGTCCCCCTTACAGCCAAAAGAGCGGCCTATCTAAAGGACTGTTCTGATCAGCTCACTTACCTGACTGAAACCTTCAGTGACTCCCATGGCCTGCAGGTCAATGCACTAATTCATGACTATAACATGTGAGATATCCTTGATCTGGCTACTGGTCTAGCCCTCTCTGACTCACGCTTTATAAACCATGCATTCTGGAACTTTTTAGTTGTTTCCCACATCAGCATGCTACTTCCCATCCATGTAGATTTGCAGAGACCTCCTCATCTTTTTAATTCCCAGTTCCCACTCTCAACATGGGCCATCTCCTACCCACACTTCAAAACCTAAGCAAAACAACACCTTCCGTGACACCTCCATGCTGAGTCAGATGCCATCCCCTTTGTATTGTAGTTCTTTGCTTGTGTGCCTTTGTCTCACTTTGTTCTCTTTAAAATAAACTCCATGAGGACAATGATCACCTGCTATTTGTGTTAATATCTGCACCAAGTGGCATAGTGTCTGGAGTATAGTAGGATCTATTTTCAAGGAACAAAAGATTATATCTATACCAATAGACATGAATTAGCGCTTTTTTTTTAAAGATAAGCTCCCTTTGAACTAAGTCAATGTTTACAAGAAGAGTTATACTCAAAGGTTCACTTTTGCTGCTTACGTTTCATTTATTTCAGGCAATTAATTCATTGTTATTGGTAAATCGATACTTTTTATTGATACTGAAAAGAGAGAAATAAACTAATGACTATCTCTGTTAGAGTAGATTTGTTCATATATATCAGTAAAATGTTAATTATCTGAAAGTCAATAATAAAACATAAACTGTGATCTTAAATGTTTTTTAGGGGCTCAAAAATAATTAGAATTCATGTCAGCATATAAAAAAAGATCAGAGTATTTTTAAGATAGGATAAAATTTTATTTTAGTTTCTTAGGGATTTTTGTGACCTTATAGAGTTCAACTAATTATAATTTTAAAAATAGGATTGATAGAGTTTTAGAATTAGAAACAATTTATAGATTATTTTATTTTTCTTTTGAGGAACCAGGTCATCAGAAGATCAAGGAACACCTATAATGTCACTAGATCCTAATTTAATTTAAATTTTAGAATCCAGGTATTCTAACTCCTGTCTTGATACTATTTCTACTTCATTATGTTGCTTCCCAGGGCTTTAAAAAATAAAAGCTGGGAAATTACATTTGCTTTGCATATACAGCACCAATTATCAAATTCAGCATAAAAGCATAACATGTATACATCAAAAAGAAAACATAAAAACTTCATATTAAAAGCATCTCAAAACAATTGAATATAATAGGGAAACCTTATACAAATGCAACACTCCCCCATTAATAAAAAGAAACCAATTGGAGAAAAAAGAAATTCAATATAAACATGTTGGAATATAACCTAATTCATTTTAATCCAATGCTTCAAATTGAAAAAAATTAGCACTAATGTTATTTTCCTTCATCATTACAATCTTGCTTTTCATTACATTATGCTATGTTTTGTATTAAACATAAAATCAATTTTTCACCTTAACACATGCTAGAAATACAGTCACCATGTTGGAAATCAGTAGAAAGTGTCTTTGTTTCTACTTTTTTTTTTCTCTGAAAAAGCTTTGGGAAAAAAAATCATTTACAATGTTTAATTTTAATAACTTAAAGAATGTAATTGATTTTTGTTTGTTTTTGACATGGAGTTTCACTCTTGTCACTCAGGCTGGAGTACAATGGCATGATCTCGGCTCACTGTAACCTCCACCTCCCAGGTTCAAATGATTTTTCTGTCTCAGCCTCCCGAGTAGCTGGGATGACAGGCACTCGCCACCACACCTGGCTAATTTCTGTATTTTTAGTAGAGATGGGGTTTCATCATGTTGGCCAGGCTGGTCTCAAACTCCTGACCTCAGGCGATCTGCCCCCCTTGGCCTCCCAAAGAGCTGGGACTACAGGCGTGAGCCACCGCGCCCAGCCAATTGAATAGTTTTTAACTCAGAGGATAAATGCTTGAGGGGATGGAAAGCCCATTCCTCATGATGTGATTATTTCACACTGCATGCCTGTATCAAAACATCTCATGTACCCCACAAATATATAAACCTCCTATGTACCCACAAAAATTTTATAAAATAATGAAAATATTTTAAAACTAAAAAAAATTGTTTTTTAATTAAGCAACTTTATTTAAATAAAATCATTCTTCCTCATCCTCAGTCCTGGGATCTACCAGAAAGAATTAGCAACATCTTAAAGATGACAAAGTGTTAAAGATAAGCTGCTATTAAGTAAAAGTGTGAAGTGTGGAGGGGACAAGCTGGATGCCTGAACCATTTTGTTCTATCTTTAGGACAGTGAAAGAGCAAGAAGCAGGGATGGGGTGGGGGACACATATTCTGTTGAGCATTGTCACCACTATATTCACTGAAATTCATCTGCATGCTTGTATGTATACTTTTGATTCGCCTGATACACTGAAAATTATATGAAATTGTTCTCTATTCTTTAGATAATTATAATCTAAGTGCTAATATGAAGCTGAGAATTTATATGAAATATTTATGCCCACAACAAGACATTTCAGCTATTTCCTAGATAATAATCTCACTTCACCCTGCACAAAACAGGCACATGATCATGTCACTCTGACCTGGTTTGAGTCCAAGGAGGCTTTTGTTTTTAAAATAATTTAGGTTAGTAGTTAAAATATGAACTTTGGGCCAGGAGTGGTGGCTCATGCCTATAATCCCAGCACTTCGGGAGGCTGAGGCGTGCGGATGACTTGAAGTCAGGAGTTGGAGACTGGCCTGGCCAACATGCTGAAACCCCATCTCTACTAAAAAAAAAAAAATACAAAAATTAGCTGGGTGTGGGGGGGGGGGCACCTATAATCCGAGCTACTTGGGAGACTGAGGGGGAGAATTGCTTGAGCCTGGGAAGTGGAGGTTGCAGTGAGCAGAGATAATACCACTACACTCCAAAACAAACAACAAACAAAAAAATTCTAGAGTCACACTGAAAATCTTAACAACCTGCTTCTACTACTCATTTTTTTAATTTTTATTTTGACCTGATTTTAGATTGATAGTAAAATGCACAAATAACACAAAGTGCCCCCTATGACCCTCACCCTACTTCCCCTAATACTAACATTTTCAGAGCCATCCTTATTTTCTCTATAAAAGAGCAGAATTCTCCTTTTAGAGATTTGGAAAGATTATTAAAAGATAAGTTACAAAATACAGTACCTGACACGTATAAAATATTAAATAAATATTAGCCATGCTTAATTATTTTGTTTTAAGTCTATATGAGTCAAGTTTTAGTAGAAATATGGGCTAGAAAAAAAAACAGAAAGCGGGACTCTGTGATCCGACTTGGGCTTATAGAACAGACTGTACTAGTTTGTTCTCATGCTGCTAATAAAGTCCTACCCAAGACCGGGTAATTTATAAAGGAAAGAGGTTTAATGAACTCACAATTCCACATGGCTGGGGAGGCCTCACAGTCACGGCAGAAGGCAAAAAAGAAGCAAAGGCACATCTTAAATGGTAGCAGAGAAGAAAGCTTGTGTAGGGAAACTCCCATTTGAAAAGCATCAGATCTGGTGAGACTTATTCGCTACCAGGAGAACAGTAGGGGGAACCCGCCCCTATGATTCAATTATCTCCACCTGACTCCATCCTTGACATGCGGGGATAATTACAATCAAGGTGAGATTCGGCCGGAGACACAGCCGAATCATATCAATGACTAATGAGAGTTATGTCCAGAACCTAATGAAAACCTGTCTGAGGCCACATTCCCTGTAAAGCAGATTTGAGATAGAGATTTGTGTAGAGAACATTTAACTGGGTAAAATCCTAGGAACCAACAACTGTGGCGAAAAAACTGAATTGAATAAAGGGAGTTGAGATGTGAGGCAGTCACAACAAATACCTCAGCTAATCTCAAGGGGGAGCTGAGAAGCTGGGGTGACCCTTCAGAGTTGCCCTAAATTGAGGCAGGAGTATGGAGTTTTAATACCTTTCACTGGCCATTCTTCAGATACGAGTTGTCCCCAAGGATGGACATCAGCTTGACAAGTTATTAATTAGATCTCCTGAGAATAAATTCTAGAGAGAATCAGCTGAGAGGCATGATTTAGCAAATGAGAACCAAGTGAAAGGCGAAAGGGGTTTCCCCTTATAAAACCATCAGATCTCATGAGACTTATTCACTACCACTAGAACAGTGTGGGGAAAACTGCCCCCATGATCCACTTACCTCTCACTGGGTCCCTCCCACAACATGTGAATTATGGGAGCTACAGTGCAAGATGAGATTTCGGTGCAGACACAGCCAAGCCATATCAGACAGTAATAACTTTCAATTAAATATAGCTAGACGTTCTGTCAATGGGTCACAGCAGTCTAGAGAATACATTGAAAAACTCTGGGAACAGCAGATATAGAGGTCAGATCTAGAGATTTTGAACAAAGTTTAGTGCTACAATGCATTGGTGACCACAGACAAAAGGTGTCTGTTGTTGTTATAGTTTGTTTCTGTCTTGTTTTTCATCATGGGAGGACAAAAAGAAAAAATGGGGGCAATGGTGAAGGAGAAATGAAAAAGACCTGCTTTTCTATGGGTGGAAGCGACTAAACGAGAGAATAAATTTGGATTACACAACAAATGCAAATCAAGTTAGAAGCATGAAAGGCATGATTAAGGCCATGGTTCTAATAGATATCAGCCAGCAGAACCAGGATCATGCCACATCAAGAGAGGCTGCAGAGCCATTGCCTTCTCTCCTGTCAATGCTAAATTAATGAAATGGAACTCACAGAAGCACTATGTAATCAAATATTGGTGGGACACAAGCAAATTCTGAAAAAGTTTCATTGATCAATGATAATATCTTTTGGTGTAAATGTCTCCTCAAAACAGTTCAGGAAAAAAAATAAAGCTATAATTTTCCTTTAGAAATATTTAACTTTGTTATACTAGTTTACTTATTTTTTACCTAATACATTCTGATATATTGTTATGTAGGTTAAAGATGCTCGATTCATGCCACTGTGGAAACCACACATAATTTAGGCAATAATGCAAATTCTTTTCAAATTCTTTTATCAGTGTATTCACTTTATTTTTATTTCTAACACAATTCAAAATTACAGGATGCTATCAAAGTGATGCTACAAAACCCCACTACAATTTTTTCAATTCTTCAAATCACACACTTACACACACACACACACACACACACACACACACACACACACACACCACATGCATTCCCCGTACAGGCCTTTTTTGTGGGGGGCCTGAGTAAATAATTGCATTTTATTTTCAATTTTTCATTTTGAAATAATTAAAGACTTACCAAAAATGTTGCAAAACTACGTGCCTTTTTGAAGTAAAGTCTTGAAAAAGTTGTTTGGTATATCCTTTATAGTAAAAAAAGAAAACACGTGTATATTCTGTTGATTAAAGGCATGCTGAGATTGTTAGACATGTGATTTCATCAGAGACTCCAATATAGAGCACAGCTGTAACGACATCCTAAGAGTGTTCTAACTGAAATGTGTTGGAAGAAGGTTCTAATTTTTCTCAACCCTTCTCAAGTTGGCACTTAGCAGATTTCCACTCTATAAAAATAACTCCTGCTCTGCAACTAATGTTCACAGATAAGCTCCAAACATATTTACAGCTCCATTTAAGTATAATGTACACACAGTAAAATTCACCCTTTTCAATGTGCAATTTAATGGGTTATGGCAGATGAATATCATCATTTGACCACAATCATGATCAAGATACAGAAAATCTGCATCATCACAAAATGTTTTCTTTTGCTGTTTTGCATTTGATCTTTTCTCCATTCCTGAACACAGGCAACCACTAATCTGCTTCTGTTTCTACAGTTTGCATTTTCTAGAGTATCCTATTAGTGGAATGATACATTGGTGTCTTTCATGTCTAGCTTCTTTCACTGAGCATAATGCTTTTGATATTCATTTATATTGCTGTTGTATCAGTTTGCTCCTTTTTATTGTTGAGTGGTACTCCATCTACAACTGGTTTATCCATTTACAAGTTGATGGACACATCTGCTATGAACTTCAAGGATGAGGCTTGGTACGGATATGTTTTTATTTATTTTGAGTCGCAGTGGAATTATTTGGTTATATGATCAGTACTAAGTTTAACATTAAAAGAAACTGCCAAACTGCTTTCCAAAATGTCTGTACCATTTTGAAGTCCCACTAGCCAGGTGTGAATAGCAATTCTTCACATCATGTGGTATGGTCAGTTCTGCTCGTGTCAGCCACTCCAGTGGGTGTACAGTGGTACCTCAATGTGGTTTTAACTTGCATTTCCCTGATGACGGGTAATGTTAAGTATCTTTTCATTTGTGTATTGGACATCATCTCTTTTTAAATTAAAATATCTGTACAAATATTTGGTCCATTTAGGTCAAAATATTATGTTAAATGAGTTATTTGTGTTTTGTTATTTAGTTTTTTAGTTATGTGTACATTCTAGATGAAAGTTCTTTATCAGACATATTTAAAATTATTCTGTCCCAATCTGTGGTTTGCCTTTTCATTTTTTGATGCTATGTTTTAAATTGCAAAAGTCTTAATTTCATGAAGTCCAACTTACTATTTTTTTCCATTTTCATCCATCCTTTTCTTATCTAAAAAATTTTTAGCTATAGTAAGATTATTAAAAATTTTTCCTATTCAGTAAGCTTTATACTTTTTATATTTACATTATGTATAAAATACATGTTGAGTTAACTTGAGGATATGGTGTGAGGTAATTCTGAAGTTCATATTCTCCATTTAATATCCAATTTTATTAGTACCATCTTTATAAAGACATTGATTTCCTTATTGAATTATTTTGGCAACTTTGGCCATGTAAGGCTGGATATATTTCTAAATTATTTATTCTGTTTCACTGATATATATGTCTTCTTCATGCCAGTAAGTTTACTGTACTGGTTAGTGTAGCTTTACAATATGTCTTGAAATTTGGAAAGTTTTCCAACTTTATTCTTCTTTCTAAAACATGCTCTGGCTATTCTAGGACTTCCATATTTAAAAAAAAAAAAAATTAGAATCAGCTTTGTAATTTCTCCAAAAAGGCCTATAGGTTTGATTGGGATTGTGCCAAATCTGGAGATCAGTTTCAGAAGAATTATCATCTAATAAGTATGACATGTATATTTACCAATGAACTTGATACATATTTCTACCTATTCAATCTCTCGTATTAGTGATTTAGAAATTTTGGATCAGCATACCTTTTATTAAATTTATTCTGAATTATTTTATTATTTTTGAGGCTATTATAAGTTAAATTGCTTACATAATTTTATTTTCTAATTGGTGTCGATTGTGTATAGAAACACAATTGATTTTATTTATTGATCTTTCATCCTACAACTTTGTTAAATTCACTTCATACCTCTAGCACACTTCTGCAGATGCCTAAGGATTTTCTGTGTATATGTTTACATCATGTGAGAATAGTATTTTTCTTTCTTCCCAACTTGGGTGTCACTTATTTCCTATTTTCTTTTCTTTTCTCTTTATTTCTTTCTTCTTTCTGTCCATTCCTCCTTCCTTCCCTTCTTTCTTTCTCCCTGTTTTAGAATCAGTTTTGTAATTTATCCAAAAGGACCTATAAGGTTTCATGGGAATTCCACTGAATCTAGAGATCAATTTCAGGAGAATTATCATCTCATAAGTATTAAATATTTATCAATGAACTTGGTATATATTTCCACTTATTTAATATTGAATGCAATACTTTAAAGAACTAGGGAGAGAGGACATCATTGCATTTTTCATAATCTTATGTAGAAAGTATTAAGGCTTTCACCATTTTAAGTAAGATGTTTGCTATAGATTTTCTGTAAACACATAATCAGTTTGAAAATGTACTTTTCTATCCTCAGTTTGCTGGGAGTTTTTAATTTAAAAAATGTGTTACATTTTGTAAATTCCTTTTTTGCATCTATTGAGAGTGTCACGTGATTTTTCTTTTTTCTGTCAGCATGGTAGATTTTCAGTTGTTGAAACCAACTTGAGATAAGCCCCACTTGGTTAAAACACATTATCATTTTTAAATATTCCTAGACTCACTTTGCTAATATTGTATTAAGAATGTTGCATCTAAGTTCATAATGGTTATCAGTCTGTCATTTTTGAGTTGTGATATCTGTATTTGTTTCTGATATCGAGAGAATCCACGTAAAACATCTACTTCTGTCATCAGTAATAATCTGACCAGGGATAACACCAACAGTTAGAGAGGAACCTGTCATTACCTGTGGCAGCAGAGATATCAGAGATTCCAAAAAGAAAAGCAAGGTTAAAATTTCAAATATAATCACATGAAATATCAGAAAGCCAGGGGATAGAAATATAGGAGAGCAAAATCTTAGAGGTCAAAACAAGTAGTTAAGTACTGCACATGATAATAAAAAGTAAAGTCTTTTCCTAAGGCAGAGCCTGGCTGCTGCCTAGCTTCTTTGACAATTCTTGGTAGGCTTTCATGGCTTTATAAGGGCTTATACTTTAGGTAAAGTTATAGTCAGGGAAACGGTGGGTGTAGGTTGGCTCTGTAGAAATGAAGCATTACAGGAGCACTGCAGTTAGAAAGAAACTGATACTGATGATACTTCGGTCACACTAATAATACATGCTAATGATAATCATAGCAATCATGGTAATGACAGAAAAAATATATATATAATATTAACATGCTTCTATTTGCACATATACATATGTGAATAGAAACATTGATTTAAAGACATGAAAGTATAGAAATAGCCTACACCTGATAAAGATATGCTCATACACAATAACAAACATCAGTATAAACAGAGATTTTGATGTATCACAGAATTCTCCAATAGATCACAATTTTGACACTATGGGAAGTGTCATTTTCAGAACTTTTCTTTATCTCCATTATCTCCATTCTCTATTTCCAACATTCCTGGAGACTGAACTCAAGGATCAGTAAATATTCTCAACCTTAACCATAGCAGACTTCATTCATCCCATATATGCTTGTTATTTTTCCCCATTGACAGAAGGCATTGTACCATGAAATATACAACATATCTCTGACACACCTGACGGAAACAAACAATGGGGAAAGATTGACTATTTAATCAATGGTGATGGGAAAACTGGCTAGCCATATGAAGAAAGCTGAAACTGGACCCCTTCCTTACACCTTATAAAATAATTAACTCAAGATGGATTAAAGACTTAAACATAAGATCTAAAACCATAAAAACTCTAGAAGAAAACCTAGCCAATACCATTCAGAACATAGGCATAGGCAAAGACTTCATGACTAAAACACCAAAAGCAGTGGCAACAAAAGCCAAAATTGAGAAACGGGATCTAATTAAACTAAAGATAGCTTCTGCACAGCAAAAGACACTATCATCGGAGTGAACACACAACCTACAGAGTGGGAGAAAATTTTTGCAATCTATCCATCTAACAAAGGGCTAATATCCAGAATCTACAAGGAACTTAAACAAATTTACAAGAAAAAAACAACCCCATCAAAAAGTGGGAAAAGGATATGAACAGACACTTCTCAAAAGAAGACATTTATGCGGCCAATAAACACATGAAAAAAAGCTCATCATAGGCTGGGCGTGGTGGCTCACGCCTGTAATCCCATCACTTTGGGAGGCCAAGGCGAGTGGATCACAAGGTCGGGAGTTTGAGACTTGCCTGGCCACTACGGTGAAACTCTGTCTCTACCAAAAACACACACAAAAAAACTTTAGCCAGGCGTGGTGGTATATATCTGTAATCCCAGCTACTCAAGAGGCTAAGGCAGGAGAATTGCTTGAACCCACTAGGTGGAGGTTGCAGTGAGCCGAAATTGTGCCACTGCACTCCACCCTGGGTGACAGAGTGAGGCTGTCTCGAAGAAAAAAAAAAAAAAGCTCATCACCCCTGGTCCAATGAGATACCATCTCGCGCCAGTTAGAATGGCAATCATTAAAAAGTCAGGAAACAACAGGTGCTAGAGAGGATGTGGAGAAATAGGAATGCTTTTACACTGTTGGTGGGAGTGTAAATTAGTTCAACCATTGTGGAAGACAGTGTAGCAATTCCTCAAGGATCCAGAACTAGAAATACCATTTGACCTAACAGTCTCATCACTAGGTACACATCCAAAGGATTATAAATCATTCTACTATAAAGACACATTCACACATATGTTTATTGCAGCACTATTCACAATAGCAAAGACTAGGAACCAACCCAAATGCCCATCAATGATAGACTGGATAAAGAATATGTGGCACATATACACCATGGAATACTATGCAGCTATAAAAAAGGATGGATTAATGTCTTTTGCAGAGACATGGATGAAGCTGGAAACCATCATTCTCAGCAAACTATCACAAGAACAGAAAACCAAACACCACATGTTCTCACTCATAAGTGGGAGTTGAACAAAGAGAACACATAGACACAGGGAGGGGAACATCACACACTGGGGCCTGTCAGTGGGTAGGAAGGAAAGAGGAGGGATAGCATTAGGAGAAATACTTAATGTAGATGACGGGTTGATGGGTGCAGCAAACCACGACAGCACATGTATACCTATTTCACAAAACTGCAAGTTCTGCATATGTATCCCAGAACTTAAAGTGTATGTATGTGTGTATATATATACACACAAATGTAAATGTAAATGTAAATAAATTGAAAATGGTAAAAATAGAAATATGTTTCGTACACAAATAGTGACATAATAAAGCAAGATAGAATGTATGTTTGAGTTAAAAAAAATTGCTTAGAAGACAACTTGAATTCCATTCCAAGGAACTAGTTTTCAAAAGTTTACAACCAGATTTCAGTTTGGCAAAAGGCAACAATGCTGTTTTGAAAATAATTTCTGAAAAGAGCTTCCCCAGCAGTTCCAAATGGCAGTCCTGATACAAGGAAGTAGGAGCAATTTTGTTACCACCAGGAACATTGAATTTATTTTCAGACCTTGAAATTCTGGGAGGCCCTCGAATAATAATCAACTACAATATTTTACTTTACATAGAAATATTGTTTTAATGTTAATATAAAAGCTTGTATATGAACTAAAATTGTCAATCTGCCACTTTTAAGAAAGAAGAATCCATTATGTCCCTAATCTATAGTGAGTTGATATGTTCCATAAGCAGTTCTGGAAGGAGGCTACACTTAGAGCATAAATTGGTATAGATCGCTTTGCTCTCACAGATAGCGACACAATATTTTCTGCTGAATGGGAAAAAGTTTGAAGGCATAAATCAAGATAAAGCAACCATCTGACAAAGAATTACAAAGAGGCCCCATACCTTTTTCTTAGTGAACGCCATGTGACACATTGATTTTCCACTGAAGATAAAAGCCAAAATCATGTGTCATCAATAGAAAGCAAGCAAAACTATTTGGTTCAATATGTTATGGTACTTAACAAAAAAAAACTTGCAGAGAAAAGACAAATCTAAAATGTTGCACATGATTCAAACAAGTCTGGATCAGAAGAGACATTTCAGAGGTCACCGCTAGAGAGTCAAGGATACATTAGAGAGAAATAAACTCCTGCTTTTTTGTTTATCTACTTACATACACAGATACTGTCTGATGAAGATGATTGATATCAGGTATGGTATTTGATGGTATAGTCATTTACAAAATAATTCATCCCTTATGATCTAATGCAATTTTCTTCATATTACACGTGTATATTTAAATACTTCCTTGTGAAGTGGCGGCTAGCCAGGCTGCTGTTAGCATATCCAGTACATTACTGCAAATTCCAAAATGGCAAATCCCACAGTTGAAATTTCAACCTCTCTAGCGTCCCTCGGCTGGAGTGCATAATTACGGCAAAAATCTGCAACATCAGAGGTGGCCGCCACAGACACAAAGTCTATGTTTCTCATTCCATTCTACCAAATCTAGTCAGCAGTCTGGGTGAGGGGGCTTGGCAGTATCTATGAGCAGAAAGCATTCAAATGGCTGGTATATGTGCTTCCGGGGAAACTAAGGGAAAAAAAGAGAGAGGGAGGGAGGGAGGGAACAAGAAAGAAGAAGGAAACTCAAGGAGAGAGGAAGGGAAGGAGGCTGGCAAGAAGGGATGGAGGGAGCAAGGGAGGGAGGAATAAAGGAAGGAAGTTACACCAAGTTTCAAAACTGGCCACGGACTGAGAAGGATTAAGAGACAAACGGAATTGAAAGCACTTATGTTCATACTCGGTATTTTTCTTACCCATTCTTGCAAATTAGTAATTTAAAAATTTTCATTTCCACAAATCCACGTGTTTTCTTGTTCCTCTCTCTCCGCTCTTTTTCCTTCTTTCCTTCCTGCCTTTCTTCTTTCTTTTCAACATAGGTTATATAAATGTGTGAGAGCTATCACTAGTCTACATTAATCATCAGGATTTTCCTGTATATTTCCAATTAAGATGACCCATAATAATATTCTACTGTAATTTTGGAGGGTCCAAAATACTAGATGGCATTTAGTGTTTTGGAAATCATGACAAGTCTAACAGGACTTTAAAAAACCTATCAAGACATCTGATGTGTTTTCTTGCCCATACACTCTTTAATGAGGTCTGCTTGACCCTTTCTTCTTCCCTTCTCTAGTCATGGGTTCTTCACACTGAAAACTAAGCTTTGCATCAGTGTTTGACGAACAGGTGACATAATAAACTGCAGTTATATTTTAAATTCAGCTCAAGATGGTAGATGAGAAATCTAAGATTGTGAAGTGAGATTTAGCATGCTGTTCAGTATGCAACAAATCTGAGTGTTGCTCACACAGGATTCATACCAACAGGCTCCTTCCAAAACCTTTCAATGCAAATTCTAGCAAATGCACACTTGGAAGAAAAATGTTCCATGAAGTTGTATATGTAAATTTATACTTTCAGCATTTATGTATATAATTTCAGGGGAAGTGGGATCAACTTAACATTATTAAACATAGTCCAATGATATTTACAACATAACTTCAGAAACATTTTATTACTAGAAGTATTTTAAAAAGGATGTACCATTTAGGATTTAAGACACACCCCACAAATGAAAAAACAAATTAGATTATAAACAACATTTAAAAAAAATTATGCCATCTCTTTCACTACAAAATCCTCCTGGGGGAAAAATATCTTTTCCTTCATTATTAAAGGATGTTATCAGAGCACAGTGGAATTCTTTCAGATTTAGTCAGAAGGTTCTCTGGAGTTGAGAGATCTATTGCAGAATATTTTCTTTGAAAGTCCATGTCCTTTCCCCAGGCCTACATCATATATAAATAAACATTTCAGAAAAGGGGCCATGTTAGGAAAAAGTGGGTTGAAGATTGTAAGACCTGGTTCCTGGGTGCCAAATAATTCACAAGTTGGAATAAGCTGGGTTTTTGTAACACTTCTCTATGACTGCCATTGATACTGAACTATGCTAAGGAACTAAGTCCTACCAAGGAAAAGCAGGAGGAAAACAGGTGTAAGAAAACATTTCCTGTCAGTGTGTCCAGAGATAGCATGAGTCAACAGTGGCTCCTCATGAAGCCATCGATTCATAACACTGGAGTATCTAGAATGCATCTGGGTCGAATTATTAAAAAGAAAGTTCTTCTCAAGCTAGTTGTAATGGTAGCTAATTTAAAAAATTAATGTTCTGCGATTCTGATAAAAATCTATGTGGTGAACCAACAATAAAGGCGGCTGAAGATATTGGTATGAAATAGTTATTTTTCCTTATATACCTGGACGTTCATGTAAGAAATTATACTTTTGGAAGGTCTGTCATATTCTCAGTGTATAAGAGTGGAATCATTTTTAGAAGTTATTGTCAGAATTTTGCTTTAATAGTGCAATAAAGTGTGCATTCTCTCTCTCTCATTTTCATTCAACAGCCTCTACAAATTGAGCCTGGCTCAAAGGTCTTTCCCTCTTGGAATATGACTCCTCCCCTGTCCCTCTACATAGGCTATTCTATAACAAATTATTTGGCTGTCTTGATTTTTTCAGAGACCTCATGCTAGTAGTAGAGAGCCAGGAGAAAGTGAGATGTCCTATATAAAAGGCCTGCTAGAAAAAGAAATCAGCACTGAGTTCTAAGGATACTGAACAACTTTTTAAAAAACAAGCAAGCCATATTAAACACATTAGTTACAACCAAATTAGATAAAACAATGAAAATTATCCAAGAAGAAAAAGTACATCACCTGTCGAGGTTTAAAATTGCTTAAGGCTGCCATCCAAGGACCATCTATGATAACAAATACAGTAGTCTGTATTGACACAAAGTTTTAGTGATAGACGTAATTACATTCTTCTGCTGGTGGTGTTCTAGAATAAATGGAATATCTGCTGATCAAATCTGAATGCATCCCATAATATTAGCATGTAGGATCCCAGATCTGCAGGCACTATCTCTTTCTCAGATCTACACTTTGAATATTATGTTAGTTAAAATGAGAAGTATGTTAGAAAATGTCTTTTACAAAAGAAATATTGGCTGAGTATGGTGGCTCATGCCTGTAATCCCAACACTCTGGGAGGCCAAGGTGAGAAGATCTCTTGAGCTCAAGAATTTGAGACCAGCTTGGGCAACATATCTATAAAAAATTTTAAAACTTAGCCGGTGTGGTGGTGCACACCTATAGGCACAGCTACTTCAGAGGCTGAATCAAGAGGATCACTTGAGCTTGGGAGTTTGAGGTTGCAGTGAACTATGAACATGGCACTGAACTCCAGTCTGGGCAACAGAGTGAGAACTTGTCTTCAAAAAAATAAAAAAGAAGAAAAAAATAGGAAATATTGTGTTCACATCTGCTATGGTACTCTTTCTTATATAAACTATTTCTTTGCAGTATTCTAGAGGATTTAAGACAAATTTACCACTGAATAATTTCATATGGTATATTATTGCATTAGTATAGTATGTTATTATATAATTAGTATAAGTGACCAGTGCTGCAACAACCACATTCCAAAAAGTATTGTGATCCTCCAAAATTACAATGTCTAAATGACATTATTCTCCTTCATGAGACCATTATACCTTAATTTTTCAGCACCATGAAAATCAACAAACGCCCTCTAAACTATATTTAGAAAACGTGGGAAAAAAATAGATACAGTTTCAGAAGATACATATATTTTGAAAATTAGCCTTTTTGGAATAAATTATTCTTTATGACATATAAATAAACACATTTTTCAGACTGGCGGGGTAACATTTGCATCAGTCAAAATAATTAGATTACTAAAACCTGTAATCTTATTCGAAAAATGGTTTATTCAGAGAATCATTGGAATTATTAGCCTTCAAGCTGCTATATATTGAATCTGATCAAAATAATTAAGATAATATTATTTCATTTTTCAGTATAATATCTCCTTAGTATTTGTGTTTCTTATTTAATATGTGATTATATTTACTTCTGTGAATAATATGGATGAAGATCATTACAGTGTCAAGATCACTGGGTTCAGAACACAGAAACCTCAAGTCTATTCTTTTTTCTTAAATACCTGTAAGACTTTAGAGAAGACAGAGTTTCTGGACTCTAATTTCTCTATCTGTAGAATAAATGGGTTAGACCAAATAACTCCCTTCTGCTTATAAATTTTCTAATTATATGACTGAGCTTACACCTGGAAAACAGTCTATCTCCTGTATAAATTAATGATAGAAATGAAAACCACCATGTTTCATGAAATTAACCACATAAATATTAACATCAACTGCTCAGAAGGACTTAAGTGCAAGTATCACAGGAATTCTGAAGCACAGAGAACTAAATATAAGAAATGTAACACTTCGTATTTTCAAAGAAGATTTTAATAATATATGTAAACACAGTAGCCTGTTCATAAGAAAAAAGAAAAGTGACGTCTTAGCATATTCAGGGTTCAACCAAAACTACTACTGGAATGTAAATCAAAGTAATATTCACCTAACTGTCATAATTGGCATGAATAATTTTAAGTAAAACACTTTTGATATTAAATGTGAACAATAAACCAAAACAGAGAAAATTAATCAATTGATCATTTATTGAAACTGAAATAAAAATATATAATTATTGAAGCCTCTTATATACATAAACCAATCATTGCTTAAATGAGCTGACATACTAGCTCCATAGTTTTATGTCACTAAGGAACTCTTTTGAACACAATAAAGAAACCAGAATTGAGCACAAAGAATGATGAACTGGGAAGTTCATGGCTTTCTATCTACTAATTAGGAGTACAATCATTCAGTCAAACAGCCACTCAACAAACATTTAGCATACAGCTTCTGGATACCAGGTACTGGTGTAGGTGCTAGAGCAACAAGGAAATATTCCCTGCATTCAGTGAGCTCACAGGCAAGTAAACAAGTAAGTATAAAGACTGCATGACTGATTGGGAGTGGTGGCTCATGCCTGTAATCCCAGCACTTTGGGAGGCCAACGTGGGCAGATCACGAGGTCAAGAGATCGAGACCATCCTGGCCAACATAGTGAAACCCCGTCTCTACTAAAAATACAAAAATTAGCTGGGCACGGTGGTGCATGGCTTTAGTTACTTGGGAGGCTGAGGCAAGAGAATCAATTGAACCTGGAAGGTAAAGGTTGCAGTGAGCTGAGATCACACCACTGCACTCCAGCCTGGTGACAGAGTGAGACTCTGTCTCAAAAAAAAAAAAAAAAAAGACTCCATGATAAATGTGTATCTACAAAAGGGCACAAAGGAATGAGTAGCTAATCCCCAAAGCCTTATGGAGCAGTCAGTATAAGCTTCAGGAAAAGAAACTGAAGTAAAAAACTAACCTGAATCTGAAAAAAATGAGTAGGTATTTTCCAAGCATGTTTCAGGGGAAAAGTTGCAGGATGCAGAAGTCCTCCCAAGTACAAAAAGAGAATGAACTCTGGACAACTGGCAATTTATGGCACACAGGAATCAGTAAATGTAGGGATGAGAGGCACACAGAAACGTGGGCAAAAACAGGAATTTTGACTTTATTCCATAAATCATGGAAAGCCACCAATGGGTTTTAAGTAATAAAATACTAAGACCGGGTTTGCATTTTAGAAAGATCAATTTGATTTCAGTGAGGAGGTCCAAAAATGAGAGCAGCAAGGCCAGATAGAAGGTCCTACTGCAACTAGCTATGGTTAGAGATGCAGACCAAAACTAAGGTGAAATCATTTAGAAGAAATAACGTGGATATAAGAGCCATTGGTTTGGCCTCTCCACATCATTTTTTTAAATTTTATTTTCATTTATTTATTTATTTTTTTTTTGAGACAGAGTCTCGCTCTGTCACCAAGGCTGGAGTGCAGTGGCGTGATCTTGGCTCACTGCAAGTTCTGCCTCCCGGGTTCACACTATTCTCCTGCCTCAGCCTCCCGAGTAGCTGGGACTACAGGCACGCGCCACCACGACCAGCTAATTTTTTCTATTTTTTAGTAGAGATGGGGTTTCACCGTGTTAGCCAGGATGGTCTTGATCTCCTGACCTCGTGATCCACCCACCTCGGCCTCCCAATGTGCTGGGATTACAGGCTTGAGCCACCATGCCCAGCTGGCCTCTCCACATCTTTACTGTTATACTGATAACATGGGGATGAAAATAAATATTATTTGTATTTAAACTATTATTGTTATGTGAAAATTAAACAAATAACATACTATGATAACATCTGAGGTTCAAGAAATATTAAGTCCTGAAAATAGGAAAGATGAAAGGAAGGAAACAGGGAGTGGGGAGGAAAGTAGGAGAAAGGAGAGAATATAGGAATGAGAGAGGAGGAAAATAATAAGAAAGAAGTAGAAAGCTAGGTACAGTGGCTCATGACTGTAATCCCAGTGCTTTGGGAGGCCGAGTCAGGCAGATCACAAGGTCAGGAGTTCAAGACCAGCCTGGCCAATATGGTGAAACCTTGTCTCCACTAAAAATACAAAAATTAGCTGGGTGTGGTGGCAGGCACCTATAGTCCCAGCTACTCGGGAGGCTGAGGCAGGAGAATCACTTGACCCTGGGAGGCAGAGGTTGCAGTGAGCTGAGATCACACCACTGCACTCCAGCCTGGGTGACAGAGAAAGATGCTGTCTCAAGAAAAAAAAAAAAAAAAAAAGAAAGAAGTAGAAAAAGATATAGTATTTCTTAATCAGCAGAAGCTACTCTTATTTTTCAATACTCTACCTTTCTAATGTGTCACTGACAAGGAAAGGTCTTGAATAATTGACTGAAGTCAGAATAGGTAAGGCACTCTACCTGTGGATACGTGAGAGGCCTTAAAAAGTTCATGGAAAATGTATATTATGAAAAAAACTATGCAAAGGTTTCAATATTGGCAGCAAAATAAACTCATACTAATTTATTATAGCATGTTTGAACAGGATCTAGTTTGAGACAGTAAGAAGGAGTAGACATTAGTTTGAAAAGAGCCCCTAGCAGAGCAATGTAAATTCTGCTAAAATTGAAGCAAGAACAAACATTAGATTATGATGAAGCTTGAGTGAAAGAATGGTGAAATCACTGATGCTTTACAAGAAGCTTGAGGGGACAATGCACCAAAGAAATCAGTAGTTCACAAGCGGACAGCTTTTTTAAAGAAGAAACGAGATGATGTGGAAGATGAAGTCCACAGGGACAGATCATCCATATCAATTTTCAAGGAAAAAAATTAATCTTGTTTGTGCCCTAATTGAAGAGGACTGATAATCAACAGCACAAACAATAGCCAACATCGTAGACATCTTAATTGGTTCAGCTTACACAGTTCTGACTAAAAAATTAAAGTTGAACCAACTTTCCACTGCATGGGTGCCAAAAGTGTTGTGCTCAGATCAGCTGCAGACAAGAGGAGAGCTCTCAATGGAAATTTTAAAGAACTAGGGTCAAGATCCTGAAGGATTTCTTTGAAGAATTGTAACAGAAGATAAAACATGGCTTTCCCAGTGTGATCCTGAGGGCAAAACACAATCAAAGCAATGGCTACCAAAGGTGGAAGTGGTCCAGTCAAAGCAAAAGGGGATCACTCAAGAGCAAAGGTCACGGCAACAGTTTTTTGGGGACATTCCAGGCATTTTGCTTGTTGACTTTGTGGAAGGTCAAAGAACAATAATATCTGCATATCATGAGAGTGTTTTGAATAAGTTAGCCAAAGTTTTAGGGCAAAATACCTGGGAAAGCTTTAGCAGACAGTCCTCTAACACCACAATGTTTCTGCTCATTCCTGTCATCGAGCAAAGGCAATTTTGTGAGAGTCTCAATGGGAAATTGTCAGGCATCCACCTTACAGCTCTGATTTGGCTCCTTCTGACTTCTTTTTGTTTCCCAATCTCAACAAATGTGGAAAGGGCACCCATTTTTCTTAAGTTAATAATGTATAAGAGACCGCATTGACATTGTTAAGTTCCCAGGACCATCAGTTCTTTAGGGATGAAAACCGAAGATCACATTTTCAATGTTTATCTTTTAACTTCATTTTTCCACAAACTTTTTGAAGTTTCTCCATACAAATGTCTCCATACAAATGAGCACTTGCAAAATAAGCAGAGAGTCTCATTCAATGGACAGAAAGTTCTGTGCCATCTAAAAATTATCTTAAGCAAGTTCAATGTGTAGCAACAGACTGTATTGATAAATATCAGTTAGGTTGACTTCTGCAATGACCATGATGGAGTAACAAGAACTAGACTTTCTCTCCCTCCTGAAACAACCAAAAAAATGGCCAAAATGTATGCCACAAAAGTTTGCAAGACCCTGTAAAGTCAGTCTCAAACAAGGTGAGCCTATCAACTGCCCTAATTTATGCCTGGAGAAAGTTTTCCAGCCCACTACTCCAGGAGAAGAGCCCAAGAGGAGCCCATTGTTCTCCCTGAGCTGAGGGGACAGAGCTGAGAGTCCACAGAAACCATGTTGACATGAGCTCTCAGGACAAGGTTTCCGAGAAGAAGGGGCTGCACAGAAAGAGAACTCCAGAGCTCTGCAAAGGGTCCCCCTAAAGTACATAGCTAAGTAATTGTTAGGACAGGCCTAGAGAAAAGTACCTACGGTTGGGGAAACAACACACAGATAAGATGAAAAGTAACAGTACACATGCTCACCAAGGTCCAGTAATAGTGCTTATTTTATCAGCCAACCCAGAAACACCTCAAGATTCCCAGGGATACCCAGAAGGATCTTGCCTCACTAGTTGGGAGTGATTAGCTCTAAAATGAGAACTGGTCTGATCCCACCTAATGAATTTTTAAAGCAAGACCAAAAAGAGTCAAACTCTTTCCAACTAAACTTAAATACATACCAATACAAAGATCAAGAATATTTATATATACTTCCAGCACTCAATAAGATAAAAGTCACCGTATCTGACATCCAGACACAGTTTAGCAGAGACGCAACAGTAACAACAAAAGACAGAAGAACGTGGCTCATAATAAGGAGAAAAATCACTGAGTCAGAACTGATCCAGAGTAAATCAAGGTGCCAGAGTTATCAGTTAAGAACATTAAAATGCTTATTGAAACAGTATTCTATATGTTCTAAAATAGAGACATGCAAGATACACTAAAGGAGGCTGGGCGCAGTGGCTCACGCCTGTAATCTCAGCATTTTGCGAGGCCGAGGCAGGTGGATCACGAAGTCAGGAGTTCAGGACCAGCCTGACCAATATGGTGAAATCCCATCTCTACTAAAAATACAAAAATTAGCGGGACATAGTAGCATGCGGCTGTAGTCCCAGCTACATGGTAGGCTGATAGCACATTAGTCATTAAAGAAGAAAAGATAGACACCTCTCAAAATAAAATATAGAGAGAAAATAAATTTTTAAAAAACATGAACAGAGCAATAGTAGACAGTACATTTTAAGTAACTGAATTTACGTGTAATCTCAGTTCCCAAAGGAGAGGAGAGGGAAGATGTGAAAACATTTGGGACTTTGAGTCAGGCAAAGCTTTCTTTGATATAACCCCACAGCATGATTTATATAATAATATATTGATAAGAAGAACTCATCAAATTTAAAAAAAAAGAATCTGCTCTTCAAAAGAATCTATTAAGAGACTGAAAAGACAAGCTGCAGGCTGGGAGAAAATATTTGCAACTCATATATCTGATAAAAGGCTTGCATCAAAAATATATTTTAAAAGCTCAAAATTTAATAATGAAAAACAAACAACCCCATTTAAAACTTGGGTGAAAGACTGGAACAGACATTTCAAAGTAGACATTTGTTTGGTAAATAAGCACATATGCTCAACATAATTAATGCTTAGGGCAATGCAAATTAAAACCAAAATGAGACGCCACTATCTATTTTTAAATAGCTAAGATTAGCATGACTGATAATAGCCAAGCACTGGCTTGGATGTGGAGAAGCTGAAACTCTCATACACTGCTGATGGGAATACAAAAAAGTGTAACCTTTGAAAAACAGTTCAGGAGTCCCTTAAAAAGTTAAACATACTTCTGCCGTAAGACTCAGCCATTGCACTCCCGGGTATTTACCCAAGAGAGATAAAAGTAGGTGTTCATATAATGATAACACAAATGTTCATAGCACATGTATTCATAATAGCCCAAACTAGAAACAGTCTAAATATCAATCAATACATTAATGAATTAACTTGCTTTATCCGAATTAATTATGGATACATACTATAACATGAATGAATCTCAAAATAATTATACTAAGTGAAACAAGGCAGACTCTAGAGGTAAAACATGCAGAGAAAAAAACATAAAATGTCAGACAAAAAAGTGCATAGTGTAAAATTTTATTTATATACATTTTTTGACTGTATAAATTACTGTCCAGTGACAGAAAGCAGTTTGGTGGTTTTTAAGGGCCAGGAATGAGGGGCCAGAGAAATGTATTATAAAGAGGCATCAGGAAACTGGAGGTGAAGTATATTTCCATCACCTCGATTGTGTGCTGATGGTTTCTAAACTTTCAATATTTTTAGTTTATTATATGTTATACAAAATAAAGCTTGTAATAAAAATCAAAAGATTGAGCCATCCTTATTTTCTCTATAAAAGAGCAGAATTCTCCTTTTAGAGATTTGGAAAGATTATTAAAAGATAAGTTACAAAATACAGTACCTGACACGTATAAAATATTAAATAAATATTAGCCATGCTTAATTATTTTGTTTTAAGTCTATATGAGTCAAGTTTTAGTAGAAATATGGGCTAGAAAAAAAAAAAAAAGAAAGCGGGATTCTGTGATCCGACTTGGGCTTATAGAACAGACTGTACTAGTTTGTTCTCATGCTGCTAATAAAGTCCTACCCAAGACCGGGTAATTTATAAAGGAAAGAGGTTTAATGAACTCACAATTCCACATGGCTGGGGAGGCCTCACAGTCACGGCAGAAGGCAAAAAAGAAGCAAAGGCACATCTTAAATGGTAGCAGAGAAGAAAGCTTGTGTAGGGAAACTCCCATTTTAAAAGCATCAGATCTGGTGAGACTTATTCGCTACCAGGAGAACAGTAGGGGGAACCCGCCCCTATGATTCAATTATCTCCACCTGACTCCATCCTTGACATGCGGGGATAATTACAATCAAGGTGAGATTCGGCCGGAGACACAGCCGAATCATATCAATGACTAATGAGTTATGTCCAGAACCTAATGAAAACCTGTCTGAGGCCACATTCCCTGTAAAGCAGATTTGAGATAGAGATTTGTGTAGAGAACATTTAACTGGGTAAAATCCTAGGAACCAACAACTGTGGCAAAAAAGCTGAATTGGATAAAGGGAGTTGAGATGTGAGGCAGTCACAACAAATACCTCAGCTAATCTCAAGGGGGAGCTGAGAAGCTGGGGTGACCCTTCAGAGTTGCCCTAAATTGAGGCAGGAGTATGGAGTTTTAATACCTTTCACTGGCCATTCTTCAGATACGAGTTGTCCCCAAGGATGGACATCAGCTTGACAAGTTATTAATTAGATCTCCTGAGAATAAATTCTGGAGAGAATCAGCTGAGAGGCATGAATTGCCAACACTCCCAATAGCTGGGCAAACTTCAGTTTTGAGGGAGGATTTGGGTCACACACAAAAGTCTCCACAACCAATTATTCATGGGAAATTCTATGTAGGCAGAGCTATTTCATGGCCAGTTAATCAAAACTACATAATCTATTTGGTTAAGCAAAAGAAATTAAAAAGATAAAATAAAATCTATATATTAACACTCAAAAGTTTTTAATGCATTTGCCTTGCATTTCTTGTGTTTTGCCTTCCATTTCAAATGTTTTGCCTTGCATTTGTTTATTTGCTTTTAAGAACCTTTAGAGAACAATAATTACCAATATAATATGGAGTAGCACAGCATAGACGAGGGAAGCTAACTCTCTCCCTTTTCCCAGAACCTGGAACAGCTAAAGATCCTAAGCATTGTCAGCTTTGGTATCTGACATAGTTTGGATGTTTGTCCCCTTCAAATCTCACGTTAAAATGTGATCCCCAATGTTGGAGACAGATGCCTCCTGAATGGCTTGGTGCTGTCCTCTTGGTAATGAATGAGTTCTTACCCTGTGAGTTCATGCGATATCTGGTTGTTTAAAAGAGACTGACACCTCCTCCCTGTCTCTCTTGCTTCCTCTCTCACCATGTGATATGCTGGTTTCCCTTCACCTTCCACCATGATTGGAAGGTTCCTGAGGCCCTCCCTGGAAGCAGGTGCCAGTACTATGCTTCATGTACAGCCTTCAGAACAAGGAGCCAAATAAACCTCATTTCTTTATAAATTACCCAGCCTCAGGTATTTCTTTATAACAATGCAAATGGGCTAACAGAGTATCATTCATGGACAGTGAGTGTATTAGTCAATTTTCATGCTGCTGATAAAGACATACCCAAGACTGGGTAATTTATAAAGAAAAAGAGGTTTAATGAATTCACATATCTGCACCGCTACCTGTATAAATATGGAAATATCTTCACCGCTACCTGTACAAACATGGAAATATCTACACTGCTACCTGTATAAACATGGAAATATCTACACCGCTATCTGTATAAACATGGAAATAACTACACCGCTATCTCTATAAATATAGAAATATCTACACCGCTGTCTCTATAAACATGGAAATATCTACCACGCTATCTGTAGAAACATGGAAATATCTACACCGCTATCTCTATAAACATGGAAATATCTACACCACTATCTGTATAAACATGGAAACATCCACACTGCTATCTGTATAGACATGAAAATATCTACACCGCTATCTGTATAAACATGGAAATATCTACACCGCTATCGGTATAAACATCCGTACTTGCTCTTAATTTATACCCAAGGCTGGGATGTTTCATATGATAAAAAGACCAAATACAGAATTAGTCTATATTTGGTCTGGCAATTGATCTCTGCAATAATCAAACCTCAAAGACAATCAAACCTGAAATCTAAGCTACATATTAAATAGCTTGGTTTTTAGGTTGCACGTTGCTGTGTATGCTGGCTTCATAGAAAATGCAAGTAGCAATGGCCATTTTTTAATAGTCATTAGCCTTGAAGCTCTCCTAGTTTTGAATCACATAGAAATAGAAATCAAATCTCACTAGATTTTTTTTTTTGAAACAGGGTCTGGCTTCTTTGCCCAGGCTGAAGAGCAGGGCATGATCTTGGCTCACACCTCTGCCTCTCGGACACAAGTCATCCTCCCACCTCAGCCTTGGAGTAGCTGGGACCACAGGCATGTGCCACCATATCCAGCTAATATTTTTATTTTTGTACAAATGGGGTTTGTCTTCTTTCCCAGGCAGGCCTCAAACTCCAAGACTCAAGCAATCCACCTGCCTTGAATTCCCAAAGTACTGGGTTTACAGGTGACAGCCACTACGCCCAGCAACTAAACTTCTAAAAATCAATTTTACATAAAATTATCTAAGCGTGCAAGGAAAGATAAGAAACCTAAGGAACCAGTGAGTTGAAGAATAAATGCAGTTTAAATCATACATGTAAACAACATTATGTGATGTGGTAGGAATCATCTAGCATGCTTTAAAGCATGAGTAAAAAGTCTTTTCTTAGAAAACTGGATCTTAGTTTAGGATATCTTTAGATAAGAGTATGAAAAGTCATATCATATTGATAAGTAAAGTGCTTCCTTTGGCTAATTTTAAGGATAGGACATTTACTTTCATATAATTCATAGGAATCTTAGACTGAAAAATAAAATTTCCCTTCTCAAATCCTTACTTTCATACATTTTTTGCATTTCTTTCACTTTTGTGTTAATGGCCTATGTCTCAACATATTCCATTAAGCCTTCTGGAAACACATACTTTGTTTCCAGCCTCTTCAGAGAACCATCACTCCACTTCCTAGGCTTCTGAAGAAGCAGACCCAAGCTTATAGTTATTACATATTTCTAAATCTAGGTGACCAAGAAAAATTGATACTTTTCCCATCATACCTTTAAGTTAATAATCAGGTGTATGCTGAGAGGTAAAGACCCAAGAGTGTTTGTTGTCTAATTGTGCAGCTGTATAAACAAATCTTAATGCTTGAAAATATTCAAAGGTTATTCTCACGTTGATTGTTGGTAACTATGTGTAACAACATGAAAAGAAAAAAAAATCAAATAATTACGTCTGAGGATAATACACAATCTCTAAGGGTAAGAAGAGCAACAAAAATTCTGCTTCAATTACCACTGAAATAATATATTTATCCTGTAAAATCTATGGTGGCTGGTTGTAAAAATTAGGCATTAGCAAACTGATAAAGACTTTTTAATGAAAACATTATGAAACATAGTTTTTAAAAAGTTAAATACACCCACACCAGTTTTTCACATTCTTTGGCCTGCTTTAATGCTGCCATTAAATAATTGATTTAGTTGTGACATAGATCCTATGTTCCATTGAGTCTACCATTCATAAAGATGCAATGTAATGTAACAAAAATATAAATTGTGTGTGTGGGGGGGGAGAAGTCAAGAGTATTTTTATGTGACAGAAGTTAAGTTGTTATCAGTGTAAAATAGTCTGTTACAAATACAGGACTCTGTATGTTAGTTTCACTAACCAGAAAGAAATAAATTACAGCAGATACACACACACACACCAAAAAAGGGAAAAGAAACAAAGCTTAGCACCACAGAAAACCACCAAACTAGAGAGATAAACAATAAGAAAGGAAGAAGTGAACAAGTAATCTAAAAAACAACTAATGAAATGGTAGAAGGAAGTCCTAATTTATCAATAATAAACTTCAATAGAAGTGGATTAAACTCTAGTTAAAAGATATAAAGTGGATGAATGGATTCAGATAGCAAAACCCACCTATATGCTGCCTACATGATACTTACCTCACTATTAAAGATAAATAGACTGAAAGTGAAGAGATGGAAAAATATATTTTATGCAAACAAATGAAAAGCAAGCAGGAGTAGCCACAGTCATGTCATATTTTAAAAGGCTTTAAATAAAAAAAACTATATAAAAAAAGAATGTCGCTGTATAATGAAATGATAAAAGGCCCAATTCAATAAGAGGACATAACATATATAATACTTAGGTGTAACTATATATGTACCCAACACCAGAACAACCAGATATATAAAGCAAATATTAGATTTAAAGGTAGAGATTGACTGCAATACAATATTAGTAGGAAATTTCAACACTCCACTTTAAAAATGGACAGATTATATGAAGAGAAAATCAACCAAAAAATGACAGACTCAAACTATACCATAGACCAAATGGACCTAGCAGGTAAAGAAGATCTCACCTGATATGGTTTGGCTGTATATCCCCACCGAAATCTCATCTTGATTATAGCTCCCATAATTCATACATGTTGTGGGAGGGAACCAGTGGGAGATAATTGAATCATGGGGGCGGTTTCCCCCATACTGTTCTTGTGGTAGTGAATACGTCTAACAAGATCTGATGGTTTTATAAGGGGGAACCCTTTCACTTGGTTCTCAATTCTATTTTGTTTGCTACCATGTAAGATGTGCCTTTCGCCTTCCATCATGATTGGGAGACCTCCCCAGCCACGTGGAACTATGAGTCCACTAAACCTCTTTTTCTCTGTAAATTACCCAGTCTCGGGTATGTCTTTATCAGCAGTATGAAAACAGACTAATACATCATCCAGCAGCTGCAGAATACAAATTATTCTCAACTGTACACCAAACATTCTCTAGGACCAATCATACATTATGACACATAATAAGTCTTAACAAACTTAAGAAGACAGATATCATATGAAGTATCTTTTCTGATTACAGTGATATAAAGCCAGAAATCAACAACAGGAAAGCCCTTGGAAATTTTATAAAAACATGGAAATTAAATAGCATGCACCCAAGAAATCAATAGGTCTCATTAAGACATTAATAGGAAAATTTCAAAAGTCGCTGAGACAAGTAAGAATGAAAATCCAACATACCCAAACCTATGGAACGTAGCAAAAGCAGTTCTAAGAGGGAAATTTATAGCAATAAAAGCCTACACCAAAAAAGAAGAAAGATTTTCAAATCACAAAGCAAAATTATACAGTTCAAGTAACTAGAACATCAAAAACAAACTAAACCCAAAATTGGTAGAAGGAAGGAAATAATAAAGCTCACAGCAGATATAAAGGAAACAGACACTAAAAAATATTTCAAAAGATAAATAAGACAAAGTGTAAATGTAAAACTGACAAACCTTTAGCTAAACTAAGACAAAAGGAGAGAAAATTCAAATAAATAAAAGATGAAAAAGGAGACATTACAACTGATACACCACAGAAATATAAGGGATTGTAAGACATTACTCATAACTATATGCCAACAAATTTGATAATGTAGAATAAAATGAATAAATTTCTGCACACATACAACTACCCAGATTAAATTGTGAGGAAATATAACATCTGAACACATCAATAATGAGTTTGGAAATTGAATCAATAATAAAACATCTTCCATCAAAACAACAACAACAACAACCAACACCCAGGACCTGATGTCTTCACTGCTGAATTCTACCAAACAGTTAAAGAATAACTACCAATTCTCCACAAACTTTTCCACAAAAGTAATGAGGAAGGAATACTTCCATACTCATCTTATGAGGCTCGCAATATCCTGATTCTAAAACCAGACAAAGACATGCACAAAATGAAAATAACAGGCCAATATTCCTGGAGAACATAGATACAAAAATTCTCAACAAGATACAAGTGAACTGACTTCGACAGCACACTAAAAAGAGTATTCACTATAATCAAGTGGGATTCATCCCAGGGATGAAAGGATGGCTTAACATGCACAAATCAGTAAATATGATACACCACCACAATAGAAAGAAAAACAAAAACCATGTGATCATTTCAACAGATGCAAAAAGAACACTTGACAAAAGTCAACATTCCTTTATGATAAAAACTGTCAAGAAAGTAGGTATAGGAGTGTACCTCAACGCAGTAAAGGCCATATGTGACAAACCCACAGCTAACATCTTATATATGGTGAATAGTTAAATGCTTTTCCTCTATGATATGGAGGAAGACAAGGATGTCAACTTCTACCACTTCTATTTAGCATAGTACTGGAGGTCAGAGCCAGAGCAATTAGACAAAAGAAATAAATAAGAGGGATCCAAACTGGAAAGAAGGAAGTCAGATTGTTTCTGTTTGTAGAAAATGTGATCTCACATACATATGTATACATCTATATATATGATCATATAGATATATATGATCTCTCTCTCTTTAGGGTTCTTTCTATATATACTTATATAGAGTGAGAACCCTAAAGACTTGACCAAAAACTACTAGAAATCATAAATAAATTCAGTAAAGTTGTAGTATACAAAATCAACACAGAAAATGCAGTGGTGTTTCTATACACTAATAGTGAACTATCTGAAAAAGTCATCAAGAAAGGAATTCCATTTACAATAGCTACCAAGAAATCTGCAGATAAATTTAATCAAGGTCGTGAAAGATCTCTACAATGAAAACTATAACACACTGATGGGAAAATTTACGATCCACAAAAAATGGACACTATATACTCATGGAATGGAAGAACTGATACTATTGAAATGACCATACTAACAAAATGTCCTACAGATTCAATGCAATCCCTATCAAAATAACAATGAAATTCTTCACAGAAATAGAAAAAAATACCCTAAAATTTGTATGAAACCAGAAAAGACCCCAAATAACCAAAGCAATCCTGTGCAAAAATAACAAAGCTGGAGGCACCACACTACCTGACTTCAAAATATACTACAAAGCCATAGTAAGCAAAACAGCATGGCACTGCCATAAAGCAAACACATAGACCAACGGAAGAGAATATACAGCTCAGAAATAAATTCTCATACCTAAAGTCAACTGATTTTCAAAAAAGGAGTCAAGAGCACACACAGGGGTAAAGACAGTGTCTTCATTAAATGGTACTGAGAAGATTGGATATCTATATGTGGGATAATGAAATCAGACCCCTATCTTTTACCTTATACAAAAATCAACTCAAATGCGATTAAAGACCTAAAGGTAAGATTGAAAACTATGAAAAACTACTAGAAGATAACATGTGGGAAATTCTCTATAACTTTGGGTTGTACAAGGATTTTTTAAATGAGACGTCAAAAGCACAGGCAACAAAAGCAAAAATAGATAAATGGGGTTTCATCAAACTAAAATGCTTTTGCACAGCAAAGGAAACTTAACAGAGTGAAAAAACAACTTACAGAATGGGATACAATATTTGCAAACTATACATCTGCTAAGGAGTTAATGCCCAGATTATAAAAGAAACTTAAACAACTCAACAGCAAAAACATAAGAAACTTATTTAAAAATGGGCAAAACTGGGAGGCTGAGGCAGGTGGATTGCCTGAGGTCAGGAGTTTGAGACCAGCCTGACCAATATGGTGAAATCATTTCTCTACTAAAAATACAAAAATTTAGCCAAACATGATGGCGTGTGCCTGTAACCCCAGCTACTCAGCAGGCTGAGGCAGGGGAATTGCTTGAAAGAGGGAGATGGAGGTTGCCGTGAGCCCCGATTGCACCACTGTACTCCAGCTTGGGCAACAGAGCAAGACTCCTTCTCAAAAAAAAAAAAAAAGGACAAAATAAACTAAAAGACATGCCACAAGAGAAAATATAGAAATGGTCAAGACGAATATATAATAAAATCATGTTCAACATCACTAACCATCAGGGAAATGCAAATCAAAACCACAATGAGATACCAGTTCACCCATTAGAATGGCTATTACCAAAAAGGTAAAAGATAACAAGAGTTGGCAAGGAAGTGGAGAAAAGGGAACACTTACACACTGTTGATGGAGTTGTAAACTAGTACAACCATTAAGCAAAACTTTATGGAAGTTCGCTAAAAAATAAAAAAAAAACAAAAAAACAATTATTCGATCACATAACCCAGCAATCCCACTACTGGGTATATATCCATAGGAAATGAAATCATTGTGTTTGAAAAATATCTGCACTCTTATGTTTACTGTAGCACTATTTCTAATAATCAGATATGGAATCAACCTATGTGTCTAAAAACAGAGAAGTGAATTATATTTATATAATATATATTATGTATATTATACATAATATATATTATGTATATTATACATAATATATATCATGTATATTATGTATAATATATATCATGTATATTATACATAATATATATCATGTATAATATATAATATATTTTATGTATAATATATATAATATACGTTATGTATATTATATATTACATATAATATATATTATTATTATATATATAATTATATATAATTATAATTATAATTATATATAATTTTATGTGTAATGATAATTATACATAAAAATAATTATAATTATATATAATTTTATGTGTAATTATAATTATACATATTATTATATATAATATATATATATATGGACACATACACAATGAAATACTATTCAGCAATAAAAAAAGAATGAAATTCTGCCAGTTGCAACAACATGCATGACCCTGTAGGATACAATGTTAGGTGAAATAAGCCAGACACAGAAATCAAATACCGCATGATCTCTCTCATATGTGGAATCTTAAAAAAAAAATGTTAATAGAGAAGTAGAGTAGAATAGTGGTTACCAAACAGTGAGGAAGAAGTGGGGAGGGCAAAATGGAGATAGATTGGTTAACAGTTATGAAATCACAATTATATAGGAAGAATAAGTTGAAGTGTTCTTTGCAAAGCAGGGTGACTATAGTTAAAAGTAAAGTATTGTATATTACAAAGTATCTAGAAGAAAGGATTTTGAAATTTCTTATGAAAAAGAAATGATAAATGCATGAGGTAATTAATACACTAACTATCCTTATTGGATCATTAGACAACATACATATTCATTGAAACATCAAATTGTATCCTATAAATCTATATGATTACAATGTGAAAATTTTTAAAAAATAAATTAATGAATTAAATAACAATTTTAAAATGTTCTCAATCACCAATGCAAAGTTTAGGAGCTTTGTTCTTGACTCAGCCTTAAGACTGAAAACTAATGTGTTAGAAATATTTGTAGATCCTCTCAATTTTGAAAGAATCCTAGCTAAACTACTGAAATATAAAATATATTTTATGTAATATGCTCTTAGGTATATTCTTAGGTGAACTCTGCTTTTAGATGAAGCTTATAAAAATGAAAAACGTATCTGAAATAAAATTTTAAAGTATTTGGAAAATTACACCTTAATCTATTAAAGACAAATTTTCTATACAGTAACCTTTTTATGTGCTTTTGAAATGGGATATACAATTATTTTCCCTGATGTGAAACAAAATATAGAAAGTTGGCATTTTATCTAAGAAGTTAACTTAGGAAGAAAGAGTGAGAGGCAGAGGAATGAGGGAAGAAAGGAAGGCTGATGATGGGATACCTTATCAAGTTGCCTAATGCTGTATTGGAACCTAATAGGCCTTCTAAGGAGTTTTATTACATAATGCAAGACTCCTCAATCTGGGAGGAGGAAAGGGCTTTATTTTTGAGTGGTCACAGGTTGCCCCATGGGCATAAACTCTACCAAGCTTCTAGGTTACACCTACATGAGCATCCCACCTGCTTAAGTGAGAGCAGCCACAAACTGTGGGCCATTCCAGGTAAGTGTCATATCACACCTGCACCAACTAGTCAAAGCCTGGGTCAAAGCCTGTGCAGAACTGATTGCTACAGCAGAGGCTAAAATAAGAAATGGGGCTAAGAGAATGAAAAGCAGTGCCCATATGTATCCAAAAACAGGTTGAAGATATCTTTAGGAAGGAACAGATAATTTTTTTTATTCATACAATAACAGATGCATATGAACTCCTCGAGTAGTCACCCATTCCTGTCAGCCCTTGGGCTTCATAACTAAATCACTCTTCCTTTGTAATCCAGTCCCACATTTTCAGCTATCTCTCTATGTTTATTATCTTAAATATTTCTTTGCTCTATACTCTTCCCCTAGTCTTCAACCAATTTCTTTCTTTATTGTCCCAACCCACAGACTGTTATTTCCACTTCGATGTCACATAGAAGCTTCAAGGGTTTGAAATACCTAAAAAAAACTCATCTTTCTCCCTAAAACTCCCTCTCCTTCTCCCACTTCAAAATTTCAACTAATGGCTCCCCCTGTTATCCCTACCAGAATCCTGAATGATCCCTGTTTCTCCTCATTCACTCCATACATGTAAATCTCATTAACGTTACTTTCTAGATATTTCATGAATCCTTTCCATTCATTCTGTACTAGAATGTGTTCCCAGTTTAGACCCTGGTGGTTGGTGGCCTCTTACCTAAGCGCTCTCTCTCTCTCTCTCTCTCTCTGTGGGTGTGGGTGTGGGTGTGTGTGTCCTGAGAATTTATTTACTTCTGGTTTTTGTTTGTTTTTTAGTATCCAGAATCTACAGGGAACTTAAATCAATTAGAAAAAAAATAACCCAATTAAAAAATGGGCAAAGGACATGAACAAACTCATCTCAAAAGAGCACATACAAATGGCCAACAAATACAAAAAAAAAAGGTTAGAATCACTAATCATCAGAAAATTGCAAATCAAAACACAATGAGATACCATTTCATACCGGTTGGAATGGCTATTATTAAAAAGTCAAAATACAACAGATGCCAGCAGGGCTGTAGAAAAGAGGAAGTGTCTGTATATTTTTAGCTATAGCCCTACTTCAAACGTGTCCCCCTTACAGCCAAAAGAGCGGCCTATCTAAAGGACTGTTCTGATCAGCTCACTTACCTGACTGAAACCTTCAGTGACTCCCATGGCCTTCAGGTCAATGCACTAATTCATGACTATAACATGTGAGATATCCTTGATCTGGCTACTGGTCTAGCCCTCTCTGACTCACGCTTTATAAACCATGCATTCTGGAACTTTTTAGTTGTTTCCCACATCAGCATGCTACTTCCCATCCATGTAGATTTGCAGAGACCTCCTCATCTTTTTAATTCCCAGTTCCCACTCTCAACATGGGCCATCTCCTACCCACACTTCAAAACCTAAGCAAAACAACACCTTCCGTGACACCTCCATGCTGAGTCAGATGCCATCCCCTTTGTATTGTAGTTCTTTGCTTGTGTGCCTTTGTCTCACTTTGTTCTCTTTAAAATAAACTCCATGAGGACAATGATCACGTGCTATTTGTGTTAATATCTGCACCTAGTGGCATAGAGTCTGGAGTATAGTAGGATCTATTTTCAAGGAACAAAAGATTATATCTATACCAATAGACATGAATTAGCGCTTTTTTTTTAAAGATAAGCTCCCTTTGAACTAAGTCAATGTTTACAAGAAGAGTTATACTCAAAGGTTCACTTTTGCTGCTTACATTTCATTTATTTCAGGCAATTAATTCATTGTTATTGGTAAATCGATACTTTTTATTGATACTGAAAAGAGAGAAATAAACTAATGACTATCTCTGTTAGAGTAGATTTGTTCATATCTATCAGTAAAATGTTAATTATCTGAAAGTCAATAATAAAACATAAACTGTGATCTTAAATATTTTTTAGGGGCTCAAAAATAATTAGAATTCATGTCAGCATATAAAAAAGATCAGAGTATTTTTAAGATATGATAAAATTTTATTTTAGTTTCTTAATAGGGATTTTTGTGACCTTACAGAGTTCAACTAATTACAATTTTAAAAATAGGATTGATAGAGTTTTAGAATTAGAAACCATTTATAGATTATTTTATTTTTCTTTTGAGGAACCAGGTCATCAGAAGATCAAGGAACACCTATAATGTCACTAGATCCTAATTTAATTTAAATTTTAGAATCCAGGTATTCTAACTCCTGTCTTGATACTATTTCTACTTTATTATGTTGCTTCCCAGGGCTTTAAAAAATAAAAGCTGGGAAATTACATTTGCTTTGCACATACAGCACCAATTATCAAATTCAGCATAAAAGCATAACATGTATACATCAAAAAGAAAACATAAAAACTTCATATTAAAAGCATCTCAAAACAATTGAATATAATAGGGAAACCTTATACAAATGCAACACTCCCCCATTAATAAAAAGAAACCAATTGGAGAAAAAAGAAATTCAATATAAACATGTTGGAATATAACCTAATTCATTTTAATCCAATGCTTCAAATTGAAAAAAAATTAGCACTAATGTTATTTTCCTTTATCATTACAATCTTGCTTTTCATTACATTATGCTATGTTTTGTATTAAACATAAAATCAATTTTTCACCTTAACACATGCTAGAAATACAGAGTCACCATGCTGGAAATCAGTAGAAAGTGTCTTTGTTTCTACTTTTTTTTTTCTTTGGAAAAGCTTTGGGAAAAAATATCATTTACAATGTTTAATTTTAATAACTTAAAGAATGTAATTGACTTTTGTTTGTTTTTGACATGGAGTTTCACTCTTGTCACTCAGGCTGGAGTACAATGGCATGATCTCGGCTCACTGTAACCTCCACCTCCCAGGTTCAAATGATTCTCCTGTCTCAGCCTCCCGAGTAGCTGGGATGACAGGCACTCGCCACCACACCTGGCTAATTTTTGTATTTTTAGTAGAGATGGGGTTTCATCATGTTGGCCAGGCTGGTCTCAAACTCCTGACCTCAGGCGATCCGCCCACCTCGGCCTCCCAAAGAGCTGGGACTACAGGCGTGAGCCACGGCGCCCAGCCAATTGAATAGTTTTTAACTCAGAGGATAAATGCTTGAGGGGATGGAAAGCCCATTCCTCATGATGTGATTATTTCACACTGCATGCCTGTATTAAAACATCTCATGTACCCCACAAATATATAAACCTCCTTTGTACCCACAAACATTTTATAAAATAATGAAAATATTTTAAAACTAAAAAAATTGTTTTTTAATTAAGCAACCTTATTTAAATAAAATCATTCTTCCTCATCCTCAGTCCTGGGATCTACCAGAAAGAATTAGCAACATCTTAAAGATGACAAAGTGTTAAAGATAAGCTGCTATTAAGTAAAAGTGTGAAGTGTGGAGGGGACAAGCTGGATGCCTGAACCATTTTGTTCTGTCTTTAGGACAGTGAAAGAGCAAGATGCAGGGTTGGGGTGGGGGACACTTATTCTGTTGAGCATTGTCACCACTATATTCACTGAAATTCATCTGCATGCTTGTATGTATACTGTTGATTCACCTGATACACTGAAAATTATATGAAATTGTTCTCTATTCTTTAGATAATTATAATATAAGTGCTAATATGAAGCTGAGAATTTATATGAAATAATTATGCCCACAACAAGACATTTCAGCTAATTCCTAGATAATAATCTCACTTCACCCTGCACAAAACAGGCACATGATCATGTCACTCTGACCTGGTTTGAGTCCAAGGAGACTTTTGTTTTTAAAATAATTTAGGTTAGTAGTTAAAATATGAACTTTGGGCCAGGAGTGGTGGCTCATGCCTATAATCCCAGCACTTCGGGAGGCTGAGGCGGGCGGATGACTTGAAGTCAGGAGTTGGAGACTGGCCTGGCCAACATGCTGAAACCCCATCTCTACTAAAAAAAAAATACAAAAATTAGCTGGGTGTGGTGGCAGGCACCTATAATCCCAGCTACTTGGGAGACTGAGGCAGGATAATTGCTTGAGCCTGGGAAGTGGAGGTTGCAGTGAGCAGAGATCTTACCACTACACTCCAAAACAAACAACAAACAAAAAAATTCTAGAGTCACACTGAAAATCTTAACAACCTGCTTCTACTTCTCATTTTTTTTTATTTTGACCTGATTTTAGACTGATGGTAAAATGCACAAATAACACAAAGTGCCACCTATGTCCCTCACCCTGCTTCCCCTACTACTAACGTTTTCAGAGCCATCCTTATTTTCTCTATAAAAAAGCAGAATTCTCCTTTTAGAGATTTGGAAAGATTATTAAAAGATAAGTTACAAAATACAGTACCTGACACGTATAAAATATTAAATAAATATTAGCCATGCTTAATTATTTTGTTTTGAGTCTTTATGAGTCAAGTTTTAGTAGAAATATGGGCTAGAAAAAAAAAGAAACAGAAAGCGGGACTCTGTGATCCGACTTGGGCTTATCGAACAGACTGTACTAGTTTGTTCTCATGCTGCTAATAAAGTCCTACCCAAGACCGGGTAATTTAGAAAGGAAAGAGGTTTAATGAACTCACAATTCCACATGGCTGGGGAGGCCTCACAGTCACGGCAGAAGGCAAAAAAGAAGCAAAGGCACATCTTAAATGGTAGCAGAGAAGAAAGCTTGTGTAGGGAAACTCCCATTTGAAAACCATCAGATCTCGTGAGACTTATTCGCTACCAGGAGAACAGTAGGGGGAACCCGCCCCTATGATTCAATTATCTCCACCTGACTCCATCCTTGACATGCGGGGATAATTACAATCAAGGTGAGATTCGGCCGGAGACACAGCCGAATCATATCAATGACTAATGAGAGTTATGTCCAGAACCTAATGAAAACCTGTCTGAGGCCACATTCCCTGTAAAGCAGATTTGAGATAGAGATTTGTGTAGAGAACATTTAACTGGGTAAAATCCTAGGAACCAACAACTGTGGCGAAAAAGCTGAATTGGATAAAGGGAGTTGAGATGTGAGGCAGTCACAACAAATACCTCAGCTAATCTCAAGGGGGAGCTGAGAAGCTGGGGTGACCCTTCAGAGTTGCCCTAAATTGAGGCAGGAGTATGGAGTTTTAATACCTTTCACTGGCCATTCTTCAGATACGAGTTGTCCCCAAGGATGGACATCAGCTTGACAAGTTATTAATTAGATCTCCTGAGAATAAATTCTAGAGAGAATCAGCTGAGAGGCATGATTTGCCAACACTCCCAATAGCTGGGCAAACTTCAGTTTTGAGGGAGGATTTGGGTCACACACAAAAGTCTCCACAAATAATTATTCATGGGAAATTCTATGTAGGCAGAGCTATTTCATGGCCAGTTAATCAAAACTACATAATCTATTTGGTTAAGCAAAAGAAATTAAAAAGATAAAATAAAATCTATACATTAACACTCAAAAGTTTTTAATGCATTTGCCTTGCATTTCGTATGTTTTGCCTTGCATATCATATGTTTTGCCTTGCATTTGTTTATTTGCTTTTAAGAACCTTTAGAGAACAATAATTACTAATATAATATGCAGTAGCACAGCATAAACGAGGGAAGCTAACTCTCTCCCTTTTCCCAGGACCTGGAACAGCTAAAGATCCTAAGCATTGTCAGCTTTGGTATCTGACATAGTTTGGATGTTTGTCCCCTTCAAATCTCACGTTAAAATGTGATCCCCAATGTTGGAGACAGAGGCCTCCTGAATGGCTTGGTGCTGTCCTCTTGGTAATGAATGAGTTCTTACCCTGTGAGTTCATGCGATATCTGGTTGTTTAAAAGAGACTGACACCTCCTCCCTGTCTCTCTTGCTTCCTCTCTCACCATGTGATATGCTGGTTTCCCTTCACCTTCCACCATGCTTGGAAGGTTCCTGAGGCCCTCCCTGGAAGCAGGTGCCAGTACTATGCTACACGTACAGCCTTCAGAACAAGGAGCCAAATAAACCTCATTTCTTTATAAACCACCCAGCCTCAGGTAATTCTTTATAACAATGCAAATGGGCTAACAGAGAATCATTCATGGACAGTGAGTGTATAGGTCAATTTTCATGTTGCTGATAAAGACATACCCAAGACTGGGTAATTTATAAAGAAGAAGAGGTTTAATGAATTCACATATCTGCACCGCTACCTGTATAAATATGGAAATGCCTTCACCGCTACCTGTACAAACATGGAAATATCAACACCGCCATCTCTATAAAAATGGAAATATCTACACCGCCATCTGTATAAACATGGAAAAATCTATACCGCCATCTCTATAAACATGGAAATATCTAAACCGCCATCTGAAGGAACATGGAAATATCTACACCGCTATCTCTATAAAGGTTGAAATATCAACACCGCCATCTGTATAAACATGGAAATATCTACACAGCTATCTGTATAAAGATGGAAATATCTACACCACCATCTCTATAAATGTGGAAATATCTACACCGCCATCTGTATGAACATGGAAAAATCTACACCGCCGTCAGTATGAACATGGAAGTATCTACACCGCCATATCTAGGAACATGCAAATATCTACACCGCCATCTGTATGAACATGGAAATATCTACACTACTATCTGTATGAACATGGAAATATCTACACCGCTATCTGAATAAACATGGAAATATCTACACCGCTATCACTATAAACATGGAAATATCTACACCGCTATCTGTATCAACACGGAAATATCTACACCGGCATCTCTATAAACATGGAAATATCTACACTGCAATCTGCATAAACATGGAAGTATCTACACAGCTATCTGTATATACATGGAAATATCTACACCGCTATCCATATAAACATGGAAATCTCTACACCGTTATCTGTATAAATGTGGAAATAACAACACCGCTCTGTCTACAAACACGGAAATATCTAAACCGCTATCTGCATAAACATGGAAATATCTACACCGCCATCTCTATGAACATGGAAATATCTACACAGCCATCTGTACGAACATGGAAATATCTACACCGCAATATGTATGAACATGTAAATATCTACACCACCATCTGTATGAACATGGTAATATCTACCCCGCTATCTGTATGAACATGGAAATATGTATACCACTATCTGTATGAACATGAAAATATCTACACAGCTATCTGTTTATCAATGGAAATATCTGCACTGCTATCTCTATAAAAATGGAAATAACTACACTGCTATCTGTGTAAACAAGGAAATATCTACACCGCCACCTGTATGAAAATGGAAATACCTACACTGCCACCCGTACGAACATGGAAATATCTACACCGCCATCTGTATGAATATGTAAATATCTACAAAGCCATCTGTATGAACATGGAAATACCTACACCGCTGACTGTATGAACATGGAAATATCTACAATGCTAACAGTATGAACATGGAAATATCTACACCGCTATCTGTATAAACATGGAAATATCTACACCGCTATCTGTATGAACATGGAAATATCTACACCGCTATCTGTATGAACATGGAAATATCTACACCGCTATCTGTATGAATATGCAAATATCTACACAGCTATCTGTATATCAATGGAAATATCTACACTGCTATCTCTATAAACATGGGAATAACTACACTGCTATCTGTATAAACATGGAAATATCTACACCGCCACCTGTATGAACATGGAAATATCTACACTGCCATCCATAGGAACATGGAAATACCTACACCGCAATCTGTAAGAACATGTAAATATCTACACCGCCCTCTGTATGAACATGGAAATATCTACACCGCTAACTGTATGAACATGGAAATATCTGCAGCGCCATCTGTACGAATATGGACATATCTCCACCGCCGTCTGTATTAAGATGGAAATATCTACACCGCTATCTGTATAAACATGGAAATATCTGCACAACTATGTGTATAAACATGGAAATATCCGCACCGCTATCTGCATAAACATGGAAATATCTACACCGCCATCTCTATGAACGTGAAAATATCTACATCGCCATCTGTACGAACATGGAAATATCTACACCGCTATCTGTATGAACATGGAAATATCTACACCGCTATGTGTATGAACATGAAAATATCTACACAGATATCGGTATATCAGTGGAAATATCTACACTGCTATCTCTATAAACATGGAAATAACTACATTGCTATCTGCATAAACATGGAAATACCTACACCGCCATATCTATGAACATGGAAATATCTACACTGCCATTGGTATGAACACGGAAATATCTACACTGCCATCTCTATGAACATGGAAATATCTACACCGCCATTTGTATGAACATGGAAATATCTACACCGCCATCTGTATGAACATGGAAATATCTACACCGCTTCTGTACGATCCTGGACATATCTACACCGCCATCTGTATTAAGATGGAAATATCTACACCGCTATCTTTATAAACATGGAAATATCTGCACCACTATCTGTATAAACATGGAAATACCCGCACCGCTATCTGTATAAAGATGGAGATATCTACACCGCTATCTGCATAAACATGGAAATATCCGCACCGCTATCTGTATAAACATGGAAATACCTACACCGCTATCTGCATAAACATGGAAATATCCACACCGCTTTCTGTGTAAACATGGAAATGTCTACACCGCTATCTGTGTAAACATGGAAATATCTACACCGCCATCTGTGTAAACATGAAAATATCTACACCGCCATCCCTATAAACATGGAAATATCTACACCGCCATCTGTATGAACATGGAAATATCTACACCGCCATTTCTATAAACGTGGAAATATCTAGACTGCTCTCTGTATGAACTTGGAAATATCTACACTGCTATCTGAATAAATTGAAATTATCTACACCACTATCTCTATAAACTTGGAAATATCTACACTTCTGTCTGTATAAACATGGAAATATCTACACCGCTATCTGTATAAACATGGAAACATCTTCACCGCTATCTGTATAAACATGGAAACATCTACAACGCTGTCTCTATAAACTTGGAAATAACTACACCACTATCTCTATAAACATGGAAATACCTAGAACGCCATCTCTATAAACATGGAAATATCTACACCACCATCTGTATAAACATGGAAATACCTATATCGCTATCTGCATAAACATGGAAATATCTACACCGCCATCTCTATGAACATGGAAATATCTACACAGCCATCTGTACGAACATGGAAATATCTACAAAACCATCTGCATGAACATGTAAATATCTACACCGCCATCTGTATGAACATGGAAATATCTACACCACTAACTGTATGAACATGGATATATCTACACCGGTATCTGTATGAACATGGAAATATCTACACCGTTATCTGTATGAACATGGAAATATCTACACCGCTATCTGCATGAACATGGAAATATCTACACCGCTATCTGTACGAACATGGAAATATCTACACCGCTATCTCTATGAACATGCAAATATCTACACAGCTATCTGTATGTCAATGGAAATATCTACACTGCTATCTCTATAAACATGGAAATAACTACACTGCTATCTGTATAAACATGGAAATATCTACACCGCAGCCTGTATGAACATGGAAATATCTACACTGCCATCCGCACGAACATGGAAATATCTAAACCGCCATCTGTATGAACATGTAAATATCTACACCGCCATCTGTATGAACATGGAAACATCTACACTGCTAATTGTATGAATATGAAAATATCTACACCGCTATCTGTATGAACATGGAAATATCTACACCGCTATCTGTATGAACATGGAAATATCTACACCGCCATCTGTATGAACATGGAAATATCTACACCGCTATCTGTATGAACATGCAAATATCTACACAGCTATCTGTATATCGATGGAAATATCTACACTACTATCTCTATAAACATAGAAATAACTACACTGCTATCAGTATAAACATGGAAATAACTACACCGCCATCTCTATGAACATGGAAATATCTACACCGCCATTTGTATGAACATGGAAATATCTACACCACCATCTCTATGATCATGCAAATATCTACACCGCCATTTGTATGAACACGGAAATATCTACACCGCCATCTGTATGAACATGGAAATATCTTCACCGCCATCTGTATGAGCATGGAAATATCTACACCGCTATCTGTATAAACATGGAAATATCCACACCGCTATCTTTGTAAAAACGGAAATATCTACACCGCCATCTGAGTAAACATGAAAATATCTACACTGCCATCTCTATAAACATGGAAATATCTACACCGCCATCTGTATGAACATGGAAATATCTACACCGCCATCTCTATAAACGTGGAAATATCTACACCGCTATCTGTATGAATTTGGAAATATCTACAATGCTATCTGTATAAAATTTTAATTATCTACACCACTATCTCTATAAACATGGAAATATCTACACTGCTATCTGTATAAACATGGAAATATCTACACCGCTATCTGTATAAACATGGAAATACCTTCACCGCTATCTGTATAAACATGGAAATATCTACAACGCTGTCTCTATAAACTTGGAAATAACTACACCACTATCTCTTTAAACGTGGAAATATCTAGACCGCCATCTCTATAAACATGGAAATATCTACACCACCATCTGTATAAACATGGAAATATCTATACCTCTATCTGCATAAACATGGAAATATCTACACCGCCATCTCTATGAACACGGAAATATCTACACCGCGATCTATACAAACATGGAAATATCTACACCGCCATCTGTATGAACATGGAAATATCTACACCACCATCTGTATGAACATGGAAATATCTATACCGCTATCTGCATAAACATGGAAATATATACACCGCTATCTGTATGAACATGGAAATATCTACACCGTTATCTGTATGAACATGGAAATATCTACACCACTATCTGTACGAACATGGAAATATCTACACTGCCATCCGCACGAACATGGAAATATCTACACCGCCATCTGTATGAACATGCAAATAGCTACACCGCCATCTGTATGACCATGGAAATATCTACACCGCTAAGTGTATGGATACGAAATACCTACACCGCTATTGGTATGAACATAGAAATATCTACACCGCTATCTGCATGAACTTGGAAACATCTACTCCGCTATCTGTATGAACATGGCAATATCTACATCGCCATCTGTATGAACATGGAAATATCTACACCGCTATCTGTATGAACATGCAAATATCTACACAGCTATCTGTATGAAATTGAAATTATCTACACCACTATCTCTATAAACATGGAAATAACTACACTGCTATCTGTATAAACATGGAAATATCTACAACGCCATCTATATGAACATGGAAATATCTACACCGCCGTTTGTATGAACATGGAAATATCTACACCGCCATCTCTATGAACATGGAAATATCTACACCGCCATTTGTATGAACATGGAAATATCTACACCGCCATCTGTATGAACATGGATATATCTTCACCGAAATCTGTATGAACATGGATATATCTACACCGGCATCTGGATGAACATGGAAATATCTACACCGCTATCTGCATGAACATGGAAATATCTACACAGCTATCTGCATACACATGGAAATATCTACACAGATTTCTCTATAAATATGGAAATAACTACAGCGCTATCTCTATAAACTTCGAAATATCTACACCGCCATCTGTATGAACATGGAAATATCTACTCTGCCATCTGCACGAACATGGACATTTGTACACCGCCATCTGTATTAAGATGGAAATATCTACACCGCTATCTGTATAAACATGGAAATATCTGCCCATCTGTATAAACATGGAAATATCCGCACCGCTATCTGTATAAACATGGAAATATCTACACCGCTGTCTGCATAAACATGGAAATACCCACACCGCCATCTGTGTAAACATGGAAATGTCTACACCGATACCTGTGTAATCATGGAAATATCTACACCGCCATCTGTGTAAACATGAAAATATCTACACCGCCATCCCTATAAACATGGAAATATCTACACCGCCATCTGTATGAACATGGAAATATCTACACCGCCATCTCTATAAACGTGGAAATACCTACACCGCCATCTGTATGAACTTGGAAATATCTACACTGCTATCTGTATAAAATTGAAATTAGCTGCACCTCTATCTCTATAAACATGGAAATATCTACACTGTTATCTGTATAAACATGGAAATATCTACACCGCTATCTGTATAAACATGGAAATATCTTCACCGCTATCTGTATACACATGGAAATATCTACAACGGTGTCTCTATAAACTTGGAAATAACTACATCTCTATCTCTATAAACATGGAAATATCTAGACCGCCATCTCAATAAACATGGAAATATCTACACCACCATCTGTATAAACATGGAAATATCTATACCGCTATCTGCATAAACATGGAAATATGTACACAGCCATCTCTATGAACATGGAAATATCTACACTGCCATCTGTACGAACATGGAAATATCTACACTGCCATCTGTATGAACACATAAATATCTACACCGCCATCTGTATGAGCAAGGAAATATCTACACCGCTAACTGTATGAACATGGAAATATCTACACCGCAGTCTGTATGAACATGGAAATATCTACACCGTTATCTGTATGAACATGGAAATATCTACACCGTTATCTGTATGAACATGGAAATATCTACACCGCTATCTGTATGAACATGGAAATATCTACACCGCTATCTGTATGAACATGGAAATATCTACACCGCTATCTGTATGAACATGCAAATATCTACACAGCTATCTGTATGAAATTGAAATTATCTACAACACTATCTCTATAAACATGGAAATAACTACACTACTATCTGTATAAACATGGAAATATCTACAGCGCCATCTCTATGAACATGGAAATATCTACAACGCCATTTGTATGAACATGGAAATATCTACACCGCCATCTCTATGAACATGGAAATATCTACACCGCCATTTGTATGAACATGGAAATAGCTACACCGCCATCTGTATGAACTTGGATATATCTTCAACGCCATCTGGATGAACATGGAAATATCTACACCGCTATCTGCATGAACATGGAAATATATACACAGCTATCTGCATATACATGGAAATATCTACACAGATTTCTCTAAAAATATGGAAATAACTACAGCATTATCTCTATAAACTTCAAAATATCTACACCGCCATCTGTACGAACATGGAAATATCTACACCGCCATCTGTGCGAACATGGACATATGTACACCACCATCTGTATTAAGATGGAAATATCTATACCGCTATCTGTATAAACATGGAAATATCTGCCCATCTGTATAAACATGGAAATATCCGCACCGCTATCTGTATAAACATGGAAATATCTACACCGCTATCTACATAAACATGGAAATATCCACACCGCTATCTGTGTAAACATGGAAATGTCTACACCGGTACCTGTGTAAACATGGAAATATCTACACCGCCATCTGTGTAAACATGAAAATATCTACATCGCCATCACTATAAACAAGGAAATATCTACACCGCAATCTGTATGAACATGGAAATATCTACACAGCCACTTCTATAAACGTGGAAATATCTACACCGCTAACTGTATGAACTTGGAAATATCTACACTGCTATCTGTATAAAATTGAAATTATCTGCACCTCTATCTCTATAAACATTGAAATATCCACACTGTTATCTGTATAAACATGGAAATATCTACTCCGCTATCTGTATAAGCATGGAAATATCTTCACCGCTATCTGTATAAACATGAAAATCTCTACAACACTGTCCCTATAAACTTGGAAATAACTACACCTCTATCTCTATAAACATGGAAATATCTAGACCGCCATCTCAATAAACATGGAAACATCTACACCACCATCTGTATAAACATGGAAATATCTATATCGCTATCTGCATAAACATGGAAATATGTACACCGCCATCTCTATGAACATGGAAATATCTACACCGCCATCTGTACGAACATGGAAATATCTACACTGCCATCTGTATGAACATGTAAATATCTACACCGCCATCTGTATGAGCATGGAAATATCTACACCGCTAAATGTATGAACATGGAAATATCTACACCGCTATCTGTATGAACATGGAAATATCTACACCGCTATCTGTATGAACATGGAAATATCTACACCGCTATCTGTACGAACATGGAAATATCTACACCGCTATCTGTATGAACATGCAAATATCTACACAGCTATCTGTATATCAATGGAAATATCTACACTGCTATCTCTACAAACATGGAAATAACTACACTGCTATCGGCATAAATATGGAAATATCTACACCGCCACCTGTATGAACATGGAAATGTCTACACTGCCATCCGTACGAACATGGAAATATCTACACCGCCATCTCTATGAACATGGAAATATCTACACCGCCATTTGTATGAACATGGAAATATCTACACCGCCATCTGTATGAACATGGAAATATCTACACCGCCATCTCTATAAACGTGGAAATATCTACATCGCTATCTGTATGAACATGGAAATATGTACACTGCTCTCGGTATAAAATTGAAATTATCTACACCACTATCTCTATAAACATGGAAATGCCTACACTGCTATCTGTAAAAACATGGAAATATCTACACCGCTATCTGTATAAACATGGAAATATCTTCACCGCTATCTGTATAAACATGGAAATATCTAGACCGCCATCTCTATAAACATGGAAATAGCTACACCACCATCTGTATAAAGATGGAAATATGTATACCGCTATCTGCATAAACATGGAAATATCTACACCGCCATCTCTATGAACATGGAAATATCTACACCGCCATCTGTACGAACATGGAAATATCTACACCGCCATCTGTATGAATATGTAAATATCTACACCGCCATCTGTATGAACATGGAAATATCTACACCGCTAACTGTATGATCATGGAAATATCTACACCGCTATCTGTATGAACTTGGAAATATCTACACCGTTATCTGTACGAACATGGAAATATCTACACCGCTATCTATATGAACATGGAAATATCTACACCGCTATCTGTACGAACATGGAAACATCTACACCGCTATCGGTATGAACATGCAAATATCTACACAGCTATCTGTATATCAATGGAAATATCTACACTGCTTTCTCTATAAACATGGAAATATCTACACTGCTATCTGTATAAACATGGAAATATCTACACCGCCACCTGTATGAACATGGAAATATCTTCACTGCCATCCATACGTACATGGAAATATCTACACCGCCATCTGTATGAACATGGAAATATCTACAACGCTAACTGTATGGACATGGAAATATCTACACCGCTATTGGTATGAACTTGGAAATATCTACACCGCTATCTGCATGAACATGGAAATATCTACACCGCTATCTGTATGAACATGGAAATATCTACACCGCTATCTGCATGAACATGGCAATATCTACACCGCTATCTGTATGAACATGCAAATATCTACACAGCTATCTGTATAAAATTGAAATTATCTACACCACTATCTCTATAAACATGGAAATATCTACGCCGCTATCTGCATAAACATGGAAATATCCACACCTCTATCTGTGTAAACACGGAAATGTCTACACCGCTACCTGTTTAAACATGGAAATATCTACACCGCCATCTGTGTAAACACGAAAATATCTACACCGCCATCTCTATAAACATGGAAATATCTACACCGCCATCTGTATGAACATGGAAATATCTACACCGCCTTCTCTATAAAAGTGGAAATATCTATACCGCTATCTGTATGAACTTGGAAATATCTACACTGCTATCTGTATAAAATTGAAATTATCTTCACTACTATCTCTATAAACATGGAAACATCTACACTGTTATCTGTATAAACATGGAAATATCTACACCGCTATCTGTATAAACATGGAAATATCTTCACCGCTACCTGTATTAACATGAAAATATCTACAACGCTGTCTCTATAAACTTGGAAATAACTACACCTCTATCTCTATAAACATGGAAATATCTAGACCGCCATCTCAATAAACATGGAAATATCTACACCACCATCTGTATAAACATGGAAATATCTATACCGCTATCTGCATAAACATGGAAATATGTACACCGCCATCTCTATGAACATGGAAATATCTACACTGCCACCTGTACGAACATGGAAATATCTACACTGCCATCTGTATGAACACGTAAATATCTACACCGCCATCTGTATGAGCATGGAAATATCTACAACGCTAACTGTATGAACATGGAAATATCTACACCGCTATCTGTATGAACATGGAAATATCTACACCGTTATCTGTATGAATATGGAAATATCTACACCGCTATCTGTATGAACATGGAAATATCTAGAAAGCTATCTGTACGAACATGGAAATATCTACAGCGCTATCTCTATGAACATGCAAATATCTACACAGCTATCTGTATATCAATGGAAATATCTACACTGCTATCTCTATAAACATGGAAATAACTACACTACTATCAGTATAAACATGGAAATACCTACACCGCCACCTGTATGAACATGGAAATATCTACACTGCCATCCGTACGAACATGGAAATACCTACACCGCCATCTGTATGAACGTGTAAATATCTACACCGCCATCTGTATGAACATGGAAATATCTACAACGCTAACTGTATGAACATGGAAATACCTACACCGCTATCTGTATGAACGTGGAAATATCTACACCGCTATCTCTATGAACATGGAAACATCTACACCGCTATCTGTATGAACATGGAAATATCTACACAGCTATCTGCATGAACATGGAAATATCCACACCGCTATCTGTACGAACATGCAAATATCTACACAGCTATCAGTATATCAATGGAAATATCTACACTGCTATCTCTATAAACATGGAAATAACTACGCTGCTATCTGTATAAACATGGAAATATCTACACCGCCATCTCTATGAACATGGAAATATCTACACCGCTATTTGTATGAACATGGAAATATCTACACCACCATCTCTATGAACTGGGACATATCTACACCGCCATTTGTATGAACATGGAAATATCTTCATCGCCATCTGTATGAACATGGATATATGTACACCGGCATCTGGATGAACATGGAAATATCTACACCGCTATCTGCATGAACATGGAAATATCTACACAGCTATCTGAATATACATGGAAATATCTACACAGATTTCTCTACAAGTATGGAAATATCTACAGCGCTATCCCTATAAACTTTGAAATATCTACACCGCCATCTGTATGAACATGGAAATATCTACACCGCAATCTGTATGAGCATGTATATATCTACACCGCCATCTGTATGAACATTTAAATATCTACACCGCTAACTGTATGAACATGGAAATATCTGCACCGCTATCTGTATGAACATGGAAATATCTACACCGCTATCTGTATGAACATGGAAATATCTACACCGCTAAGTGTATGGATATGAAATATCTACACCGCTATTGGTATGAACATAGAAATATCTACACCGCTATCTGCATGAACTTGGAAACATCTACACCGCTATCTGTATGAACATGGTAATATCTACATCGCTATCTGTATGAACATGGAAATATCTACACCGCTATCTGTATGAACATGCAAATATCTACACAGCTATCTGCATGAAATTGAAATTATCTACACCACTATCTCTATAAACTTGGAAATAACTACACTGCTATCTGTATAAACATGAGAATATCTACACCGCCATCTCTATGAACATGGAAATATCTACACCGCCATTTGTATGAACATGGAAATATCTACACCGCCATCTCTATGAACATGGAAATATCTACACCGCCATTTGTATGAACATGGAAATATCTACACCGCCATCTGTATGAACATGGATATATCTTCACCAAAATCTGTATGAACATGGATATATCTACACCGGAATCTGGATGAACATGGAAATATCTACACCGCTATCTGCATGAACATGGAAATATCTACACAGCTATCTGCATATACATGGAAATATCTACACAGATTTCTCTATAAATATGGAAATAACTACAGCGCTATCTCTATAAACTTCGAAATATCTACACCGCCATCTGTATGAACATGGAAATATCTACTCTGCCATCTGTACGAACATGGACATTTGTACATCGCCATCTGTATTAAGATGGAAATATCTACACCGCTATCTGTATAAACATGGAAATATCTGCCCATCTGTATAAACATGGAAATATCCGCACCGCTATCTGTATAAACATGGAAATATCTACACCACTATCTGCATAAACATGGAAATATCCACACCGCTATCTGTGTAAACATGGAAATGTCTACTCCGCTACCTGTGTAATCATGGAAATATCTACACCGCCATCTGTGTAAACATGAAAATATCTACACCGCCATCTCTATAAACATGGAAATATCTACACCGCCATCTGTATGAACATGGAAATATCTACACCGCCATCTCTATAAAAGTAGAAATATCTACACCGCTATCTGTATGAACTTGGAAATATCTACACGGCTATCTGTATAAAATTGAAATTATCTACACCACTATCTCTATAAACATGGAAATATCTACACTGTTATCTGTATAAACATGGAAATATCTACACCGCTATCTGTATAAACATGGAAATATCTTCACCGCTACCTATAAAAACATGGAAATATCAGCACCGCTATCTGTATGAACATGGAAATATCTACACCGCTATCTGTATGAACATGCAAATATCTACACAGCTATCTGTATATCAATGGAAATATATACACTGCTATCTCTATAAACATGGAAATAACTACGCTGCTATCTGTATAAACATGGAAATATCTACACCGCCATGTCTATGAACATGGAAATATCTACACCGCCATTTGTATGAACATGGAAATATCTAAACCGACATCTCTATGAACCTGGAAATACCTACACCGCCATTTGTATGAACATGGAAATATCAACACCGACATCTGCATGAACGTGGAAATATCTAAACCGCCATCTCTATAAACGTGGAAATATCTACACCGCTATCTGTATGAACTTGGAAATATCTACACTGCTCTCGGTATAAATTGAAATTGTCTACACCACTATCTCTATAAACATGGAAATATCTACACTGCTATCTGTATAAACATGGAAATATCTACACCGCTATCTGTATAAACATAGAAATATCTTCACCGCTATCTGTATAAACATGGAAATATCTACAAAGCTGTCTCTATAAACTTGGAAATAACTACACCACTATCTCTGTAAACATGGAAATATCTAGACCGCCACCTCTATAAACATGGAAATATCTACACTGCTATCTGTATAAACATGGAAATATCTACACTGCCATCCGTACGAACATGGAAATATCTACACCGCCATCTGTATGAACATATAAATATCTACACCGCCATCTGTATGAATATGGAAATATCTACACCGCTAACTGTATGAACATGGAAATATCTACACCGCTATCGGTAGGAACATGCAAATAACTACACCGCTATCTGTATGAACATGGAAATATCTACACCGCCATCTGTATGAACATGGAAATATCTACACCGCCATCTGTATGAACATGTAAATATCTACACCGCCATCTGTATGAACATGGAAATATCTACACCGCTAACTGTATGAACATTGAAATATCTACAACGCTATCTGTATGAACATGGAAATATCTACACCGCTATCTGTATATCAATGGAAATATCTACACTGCTATCTTTATAAACATGGAAATAAGTACATTGCTATCTGTATAAACATGGAAAGAACTACACCGCCATCTCTATGAACATGGAAATATCTACAACGCCATTTGTATGAACTTGGAAATATCTACACCGCCCTCTCTATGAACATGGAAATATCTACACCGCCATCTGTATGAACATGGAAATATCTACACCGCTAACTGTATGAACATGGAAATATCTACACCGCCATCTGTATGAACATGGAAATATCTACACCGCTATCTGTATGAACATGGAAATATCTACACCGCTATGTGTAGGAACATGCAAATATCTACACAGCTATCTATATATCAATGGAAATATCTACACTGCTATCTCTATAAACATGGAAATATCATCACTGCTATCTGTATAAACATGGAAATATCTACACCGCCATTTGTATGAACATGGAAATAGCTAAACCGCTAACTGTATGAATATGGAAATATCTACACCGCTATCTGAATAAACATGGAAATACCTACACGGCTATCTGTACGAACATGCAAATATCTACACAGCTATCTGTATATCAATGGAAATATCTACACTGCTATCTCTATAAACATGGTAATAACTACACTGCTATCTGTATAAACATGGAAATATCTACATCGTCATCTCTATGAACATGGAAATATCTTCACCGACATTTGTATGAACACGGAAATATCCACACCGCTATCTGTGTAAACATGGAAATGTCTACACCGCTATCTGTGTAAACATGGAAATATCTACACCGCCATCTGTGTAAACATGAAAATATCTACACCGCCATCCCTATAAACGTGGAAATATCTACACTGCCATCTCTATGAACATGGAAATATCTACACCGCCATCTCTATAAACGTGGAAATATCTACACCGCTATCTGTATGAACTTGGAAATATCTACACTGCTCTCTGTATAAAATTGAAATTATCTACACCACTATCTCTATAAACATGGAAATATCTACACTGCTATCTGTATAAACATGGAAATATCTTCACCGCTATCTGTATAAACATGGAAATATCTTCACCGCTATCTGTATAAACATGAAAATATCTACAACGCTGTCTCTATAAACTTGGAAATAACTACACCACTATCTCTGTAAACATGGAAATATCTAGACCGCCATGTCTATAAACATGGAAATATCTACACCACCATCTGTATAAACATGGAAATATCTATACCGCTATCTACATAAACATGGAAATACCTACACCGCCATCTCTATGAACATGGAAATATCTACACCGCCATCTGTACGAACATGGAAATATCTATACCGCCATATGTATGAACATGTAAATATCTACACCGCCATCTGTATGAACATGGAAATATCTTCACCGCTAACTGTATGAACATGGAAATATCTACACCGCTATCTGTACGAACATGGAAATATATACACCGCTATCTGTATGAACATGCAAATATCTACACAGCTATCTGTATATCAATGGAAATATCTACAATGCTATCTCTATAAACATGGAAATAACTACACTGCTATCTGTATAAACATGGAAATATCTACACCGCCACCTGTATGAACATGGAAATATCTACACTGCCATCCGTACGAACACGGAAATATCTACACTGCCATCTGTATGAACACGTAAATATCTGCACTGCTATCTGTATGAACATGGAAATATCTACACCGCTCACTGTATGAACATGGAAATATCTACACCGCTATCTGTATGAACTTTGAAATATCTACACCGCTATCTGTATGAACATGGAAATATCTACACCGTTATGTCTATGAACATGGAAATAATTACACCGCTAACTCTGTGAACATGGAAATATCTACACCGCTATCTGTATGAACATGGATATATCTACACCGTTATCTGTATGAACATGGAAATATCTACACCGCTATCTGTATGAACATGGAAATATCTACACAGCTATCTGTACGAACATGGAAATATCTACACGGCTATCTGTATGAACATGGAAATACCTACACAGCTATCTGTATATCAATGTATATATCCACACTGCTATCTCTATAACATGGAAATAACTACACTGCTATCTGTATAAACATGGAAATGTCTACATCGCCACCTGTATGAACTTGGAAATATCTACACTGCTATCTGTATAAAATTGAAATTACCTTCACCACTATCTCTATAAACATTGAAATATCTACACTGTTATCTGTATAAACATGGAAATATCTACTCTGCTATCTGTATAAGCATGGAAATATCTTCACCGCTATCTGTATAAACATGGAAATATCTACAACGCTGTCTCTATAAACTTGGAAATAACTACACCACTATCTCTGTAAACATGGAAATATCTAGACCGCCATCTCTATAAACATGGAAATATCTACACCACCATCTGTATAAACATGGAAATATCTATACCGCTATCTGCATAAACATGGAAATATCTACACCGCCATCTCTATGAACATGGAAATATCTACACCGCCATCTGTACGAACATGGAAATATCTATACCGCCATCTCTATGAACATGTAAATATCTACACCGCCATCTGTATGAACATGGAAATATCTACACCGCCATCTCTCTAAACGTGGAAATATCTACACAGCTATCTGTATAAACATGGAAATATCTTCACCGCTATCTGTATAAACATGGAAATATCTACAACGCTGTCTCTATAAACTTGGAAATAACTACACCACTATCTCTGTAAACATGGAAATATCTAGACCACCATCTCTATAAACATGGAAATATCTACACCACCATCTGTATAAACATGGAAATATCTATACCGCTATCTGCATAAACATGGAAATATCGACACCGCCGTCTCTATGAACATGGAAATATCTACACCGCCATCTGTATGAACATGGAAATACCTACGCAGCTATCTGTATATCAATGGATATATCTACAATGCTATCTCTATAAACATGGAAATAACTACACTGCTATCTGTATAAACATGGAAATATCTACATCGCCACCTGTATGAACATGGAAATATCCACACCGCTATCTGTATGAACATGGAAATATCTACACCGTTATCTGTATGAACATGGAAATATCTACACCGCTATCTGTATGAACATGGAAATATCTACACAGCTATCTGTACGAACATGGAAATATCTACACCGCTATCTGTATGAACATGGAAATATCTACACCGCTATCTGTATATCAATCGAAATATCTACACTGCTACCTCTATAAACATGGAAATAACTACACTGCTATCTGTATAAACATGGAAAGATCTACACCGCCATCTCTATGAACATGGAAATATCTACACCGCCATTTGTATGAACATGTAAATATCTACACCGCCATCTCTATGAACATGGAAATATCTCCACCGCCATTTGTATGAACATGGAAATATCTACACCGCCATCTGTATGAACATGGAAATAACTACACCACCATCTGTATGAACATGTAAATATCTACACCGCCATCTCTATGAACATGGAAATATCTTCACCACTAACTGTATGAACATGGAAATATCTACACCGCTATCTGTATGAACATGGAAATATCTACACCGTTTTCTGTATGAACATGGAAATATCTACTCCGCTATCTGTATGAACATGGAAATATCTACACCGCTATCTGTACGAACATGGAAATATCTACACCGCTATCTGTATGAACATGCAAATATCTACACAGCTATCTGTATATCAATGGAAATATCTACAATGCTATCTATATAAACATGGAAATAACTACACTGCTATCTGTATAAACGTGGAAATATCTACACTGCAACCTGTATGAACATGGAAATATCTACACTGCCATCCGTACGAACATGGAAATATCTACACCGCTATCTGTATGAACTTGGAAATATCTACACTGCTCTCGGTATAAATTGAAATTATCTACACCACTATCTCTATAAACATGGAAATATCTACAATGCTATCTGTATAAACATGGAAATATCTACAGCGCTATCTGTATAAACATGGAAATATCTTCACCGCTATCTGTATAAACATGGAAATATCTACAACGCTGTCTCTATAAACTTGGAAATAACTACACCACTATCTCTGTAAACATGGAAATATCTAGACAGCCATCTCTATAAACATGGAAATATCTACACCACCATCTGTATAAACATGGAAATATCTACACCGCTATCTGCATAAACATGGAAATATCTACACCGCCATCTCTATGAACATGGAAGTATCTACACCGCCATCTGTACGAACATGGAAATATCTACACCGCCATCTGTATGAACATGTAAATATCTACACCGCCATCTGTATGAACATGGAATTATCTACACCGCTAACTGTATGAACATGGAAATATCTTCACCGCTATCAGTATGAACTTGGTAATAACTACACCGTTATCTCTATTAACATGGAAATATCTACACCGCTAACTGTATGAACATGGAAATATCTACACCGCTATCTGTATGAACATGGAAATATCTACACCGTTATCTGTATGAACATGGAAATATCTACACCGCTATCTGTATGAACATTGAAATATCTACACAACTATCTGTACGAGCATGGAAATATCTACACCGCTATCTGTATGAACATGCAAACACCTACACAGCTATCTGTATATCCATGGAAATATCCACACTGCTATCTCTATAAACATGGAAATAACTACACTGCTATCTGTATAAACATGGAAATATCTACACCGCCACCTGTATGAACATGGAAATATCTACACTGCCATCCGTACGAACATGGAAATATCTACACCGCCATCTGTATGAACATGTAAATATCTACACCGCCATCTGTATGAACATGGAAATATCTACACCGCTAACTGTATGAACATGGAAATATCTACACCGCTATTGGTATGAACATGGAAATAACTACACCGTTATCTGTATGAACATGGAAATATCTACACCGCCATCTGTATGAATATGGAAATATCTACACCACCATCTGTATGAACATGTAAATATCTACACCGCCATCTGTATGAACATGGAAATATCTACACCGCTAAGTGTATGAACATGGAAATATCTACACCGCTATCTGTATGAACATGGAAATATCTACACCGCTATCTATATATCAATGGAAATATCTACACTGCTATCTCTATAAACATGGAAATAACTACACTGCTATTTGCATAAACATGGAAATATCCGCACCGCTAGCTGTGTAAACATGGAAATATCTTCACCGCTCTCTGTATAAACATGGAAATAACTACACCGCTATCTCTATGAACATGTAAATATTTACAAGGCTATCTGTGTAAACATGGAAATGTCTACACAGCTATCTGTGTAAATATGGAAATACCTACACCGCTATCTGTGTAAACATGGAAATACTTACACCGCCATCTGTATAAACATGGAAATGTCTACACTGCCATCTGTATAAACATGGAAATATCTACACCGTTATCTGTATGAACATGGAAATATCTACACCGCTATCTGTACGAACATGGAAATATCTACACAGCTATCTGTGCGAACATGGAAATATCTGCACCGCCATCTGTATGAACATGTAAATATCTACACTGCCATCCGTACGAACATGGAAATATCTACACCGCCATCTGTATGAACATGTAAATATCTACACCGCCATCTGTATGACCATGGAAATATCTACACCGCTAACTGTATGAACATGGAAATATCTACACCGCTATTGGTATGAACATGGAAATTACTACACCGCTATCTGTATGAACATGGAAATATCTACAACGCCATCTGTATGAACATGGAAATATCTACACCGCCATCTGTATGAACATGTAAATATCTACACCGCCATCTGTATGAACATGTAAATATCTGCACCGCCATCTGTATGAACATGGAAATATCTACACAGCTAACTGTATGAACATGGAAATATCTACACCGCTATCTGTATGAACATGGAAATATCTACACCGCTATCTGTATGAACATGGAAATATCTACACCGCCATCTGTATGAACATTTAAATATCTACACCGCCATCTGTATGAACATGTAGATATCTACACTGCCATCTGTAAGAACATGGAAATATCTACACGGCTAACTGTATGAACATGGAAATAACTACACCGCTATCTGTATGAACATGGAAATATCTACACCGCTATCTGTATAAACATGGAAATAGGTACTCCGCTATCTGTATGAACATGCAAATATCTACACAGCTATCTGTATATCAATGGAAATATCTACACTGCTATCTCTATAAACATGGAAATAACTCAACTGCTATCTGTATAAACATGGAAATATCTACACCGCCATCTCTATGAACATGGAAATATCTGCAACGCCATCTGTACGAACATGGAAATATCTACACCTCCATCTCTATGAACATGGAAATACCTACACCGCCATTTGTATGAACATGGAAATATCTGCACCGCCATCTGCATGAGCATGGATATATCTACACCGCCATCTCTATAAACGTGGAAATATCTACACCGCTATCTGTATGAACTTGGAAATATCTACACTGCTCTCGGTATAAATTGAAATTATCTACACCACTATCTCTATAAACATGGAAATATCTACACTGCTATCTGTATAAACATGGAAATATCTACACCGCTATCTGTATAAACATGGAAATAACTTCACCGCTATCTGTACAAACATGGAAATATCTACAACGCTGTCTCTATAAACTTGGAAATAACTACACCACTATCTCTGTAAACATGGAAATATCTAGACCGCCATCTCTATAAACATGGAAATATCTACACCACCATCTGTATAAACATGGAAATATCTATACCGCTATCTGCATAAACATGGAAATATCTACACCGCCATCTGTACGAACATGGAAATATCTACACCGCCATCTGTATGAACATATAAATACCTACACAGCTATCTGTACGAACATGGAAATATCTACACCACTATCTGTATGAACATGCAAATACCTACACAGCTATCTGTATATCAATGGAAATATCCACACTGCTATCTCTATAAAAATGGAAATAACTACACTGCTATCTGTATAAACATGGAAATATCTACACCGCCACCTATATGAACATGGAAATATCTACACTGCCATCCGTACGAACATGGAAATATCTACACCGCCATCTGTACGAACATGTAAATATCTACACCGCCATCTGTATGAACATGGAAATATCTACACCGCTAACTGTATGAACATGGAATTATCTACACCGCTACTGGTATGAACATGGAAATATCTACACCGCTATCTGTATGAACATGGAAATATCTACACCGCCATCTGTATGAACATGGAAATATCTACACCGCCATCTGTATGAACATGTACATATCTACACCGCCATCTGCATGAACATGGAAATATCTACACGGCTAACTGTATGAACATGGAAATATCTACACTGCTATCTCTATAAACATGGAAATAACTACACTGCTATCTGTATAAACATGGAAAGATCTACACCGCCATCTCTATGAACATGGAAATTTCTACTCCGCCATTTGTATGAACATGGAAATATCTACACCGTCATCTCTATGAACATGGAAATATCTACACCGCCATTTGTATGAACATGGAAATATCTACACCACTAACTGTATGAACATGGAAATATCTACACCGCTATCTGAATAAACATGGAAATATCTACACCGCTATCTGTATGAACTTGCAAATATCTACACAGCTATCTGTATATCAATGCAAATATCTACACTGCTATCTCTATAAACATGGTAATAACTACACTGCTATCTGTATAAACATGGAAATATCTACACCGTCATCTCTATGAACATGGAAATATCTACACCGACATTTGTATGAACATGGAAATATCCACACCGCTATCTGTGTGAACATGGAAATGTCTACACCGCTATGTGTGTAAACATGGAAATATCTACACCACCATCTGTGTAAACATGAAAATATCTACACCGCCATCCCTATAAATGTGGAAATATCTACACTGACATCTGTATGAACATGGAAATATCTACACCGCCATCTCTATGAACATGGAAATATCTACACCGCTATCTGTATGAACATGTAAATAACTACACCGCCATCTGTATGAACATGGAAATATCTACACCGCTAACTGTATGAACGTGGAAATATCTACACCGCTATCTGTATGAACATGGAAATATCTACACCGCTATCTGTATATCAATGGAAATATCTACACTCCTAACTCTATAAACATGGAAATAACTACACTGCTATCTGTATAAACATGGAAAGATCTACACCGCCATCTCTATGAACATGGAAATATCTACACCGCCATTTGTATGAACATGGAAATATCTACACCGCCATCTCTATGAACATGGAAATATCTACACCGCCATCTGTATGAACATGGAAATATCTACACCGCCATCTGTATGAACAAGGAAATAACTACACCACCATCTTTATGAACATGTAAATATCTACACCGCCATCTGTATGAACATGGAAATATCTTCACGACTAACTGTATGAACATGGAAATATCTACACCACTATCTGTATGAACATGGAAATATCTACACAGTTTTCTGTATGAACATGCAAATATCTACACAGCTATCTGTATATCAATGGAAATATCTACAATGCTATCTATATAAACATGGAAATAACTACACTGCTATCTGTATAAACGTGGAAATATCTACACCGCCACCTGTATGAACATGGAAATATCTACACTGCCATCCGTACGAACATGGAAATATCTGCACCGCCATCTGTATGAACATGGAAATATCTACACCGCTAACAGTATGAACATGGAAATATCTACACCGCTATCTGTATGAACATGGAAATATCTACACCGCTATCTGTATGAACATGGAAATATCTACACCGCCATCTGTATGAACATGGAAATATCTACACCACCATCTGTATGAACATGTAAATATCTACACCGCCATCTGTAAGAACATGGAAATATCTACACCGCTATCTGTATGAACATGGAAATATCTACACCGCTATCTGTACGAACATGGAAATATCTACACCGCTATCGGTACGAACATGGAAATATCTTCACCGCTATCTGTATAAACATGGAAATATCTACAACGCTGTCTCTATAAACTTGGAAATAACTACACCACTATCTCTGTAAACATGGAAATATCTAGACCACCATCTCTATAAACATGGAAATATCTACACCACCATCTGTATAAACATGGAAATATCTATACCGCTATCTGCATAAACATGGAAATATCGACACCGCCGTCTCTATGAACATGGAAATATCTACACCGCCATCTGTATGAACATGGAAATACCTACGCAGCTATCTGTATATCAATGGATATATCTACAATGCTATCTCTATAAACATGGAAATAACTACACTGCTATCTGTATAAACATGGAAATATCTACATCGCCACCTGTATGAACATGGAAATATCCACACCGCTATCTGTATGAACATGGAAATATCTACACCGTTATCTGTATGAACATGGAAATATCTACACCGCTATCTGTATGAACATGGAAATATCTACACAGCTATCTGTACGAACATGGAAATATCTACACCGCTATCTGTATGAACATGGAAATATCTACACCGCTATCTGTATATCAATCGAAATATCTACACTGCTACCTCTATAAACATGGAAATAACTACACTGCTATCTGTATAAACATGGAAAGATCTACACCGCCATCTCTATGAACATGGAAATATCTACACCGCCATTTGTATGAACATGTAAATATCTACACCGCCATCTCTATGAACATGGAAATATCTACACCGCCATTTGTATGAACATGGAAATATCTACACCGCCATCTGTATGAACATGGAAATAACTACACCACCATCTGTATGAACATGTAAATATCTACACCGCCATCTCTATGAACATGGAAATATCTTCACCACTAACTGTATGAACATGGAAATATCTACACCGCTATCTGTATGAACATGGAAATATCTACACCGTTTTCTGTATGAGCATGGAAATATCTACTCCGCTATCTGTATGAACATGGAAATATCTACACCGCTATCTGTACGAACATGGAAATATCTACACCGCTATCTGTATGAACATGCAAATATCTACACAGCTATCTGTATATCAATGGAAATATCTACAATGCTATCTATATAAACATGGAAATAACTACACTGCTATCTGTATAAACGTGGAAATATCTACACTGCAACCTGTATGAACATGGAAATATCTACACTGCCATCCGTACGAACATGGAAATATCTACACCGCTATCTGTATGAACTTGGAAATATCTACACTGCTCTCGGTATAAATTGAAATTATCTACACCACTATCTCTATAAACATGGAAATATCTACAATGCTATCTGTATAAACATGGAAATATCTACAGCGCTATCTGTATAAACATGGAAATATCTTCACCGCTATCTGTATAAACATGGAAATATCTACAACGCTGTCTCTATAAACTTGGAAATAACTACACCACTATCTCTGTAAACATGGAAATATCTAGACAGCCATCTCTATAAACATGGAAATATCTACACCACCATCTGTATAAACATGGAAATATCTACACCGCTATCTGCATAAACATGGAAATATCTACACCGCCATCTCTATGAACATGGAAGTATCTACACCGCCATCTGTACGAACATGGAAATATCTACACCGCCATCTGTATGAACATGTAAATATCTACACCGCCATCTGTATGAACATGGAATTATCTACACCGCTAACTGTATGAACATGGAAATATCTTCACCGCTATCAGTATGAACTTGGTAATAACTACACCGTTATCTCTATTAACATGGAAATATCTACACCGCTAACTGTATGAACATGGAAATATCTACACCGCTATCTGTATGAACATGGAAATATCTACACCGTTATCTGTATGAACATGGAAATATCTACACCGCTATCTGTATGAACATTGAAATATCTACACAACTATCTGTACGAGCATGGAAATATCTACACCGCTATCTGTATGAACATGCAAACACCTACACAGCTATCTGTATATCCATGGAAATATCCACACTGCTATCTCTATAAACATGGAAATAACTACACTGCTATCTGTATAAACATGGAAATATCTACACCGCCACCTGTATGAACATGGAAATATCTACACTGCCATCCGTACGAACATGGAAATATCTACACCGCCATCTGTATGAACATGTAAATATCTACACCGCCATCTGTATGAACATGGAAATATCTACACCGCTAACTGTATGAACATGGAAATATCTACACCGCTATTGGTATGAACATGGAAATAACTACACCGTTATCTGTATGAACATGGAAATATCTACACCGCCATCTGTATGAATATGGAAATATCTACACCACCATCTGTATGAACATGTAAATATCTACACCGCCATCTGTATGAACATGGAAATATCTACACCGCTAAGTGTATGAACATGGAAATATCTACACCGCTATCTGTATGAACATGGAAATATCTACACCGCTATCTATATATCAATGGAAATATCTACACTGCTATCTCTATAAACATGGAAATAACTACACTGCTATTTGCATAAACATGGAAATATCCGCACCGCTAGCTGTGTAAACATGGAAATATCTTCACCGCTCTCTGTATAAACATGGAAATAACTACACCGCTATCTCTATGAACATGTAAATATTTACAAGGCTATCTGTGTAAACATGGAAATGTCTACACAGCTATCTGTGTAAATATGGAAATACCTACACCGCTATCTGTGTAAACATGGAAATACTTACACCGCCATCTGTATAAACATGGAAATGTCTACACTGCCATCTGTATAAACATGGAAATATCTACACCGTTATCTGTATGAACATGGAAATATCTACACCGCTATCTGTATGAACATGGAAATATCTACACAGCTATCTGTACGAACATGGAAATATCTGCACCGCCATCTGTATGAACATGTAAATATCTACACTGCCATCCGTACGAACATGGAAATATCTACACCGCCATCTGTATGAACATGTAAATATCTACACCGCCATCTGTATGAACATGGAAATATCTACACCGCTAACTGTATGAACATGGAAATATCTACACCGCTATTGGTATGAACATGGAAATTACTACACCGCTATCTGTATGAACATGGAAATATCTACAACGCCATCTGTATGAACATGGAAATATCTACACCGCCATCTGTATGAACATGTAAATATCTACACCGCCATCTGTATGAACATGTAAATATCTGCACCGCCATCTGTATGAACATGGAAATATCTACACAGCTAACTGTATGAACATGGAAATATCTACACCGCTATCTGTATGAACATGGAAATATCTACACCGCTATCTGTATGAACATGGAAATATCTACACCGCCATCTGTATGAACATTTAAATATCTACACCGCCATCTGTATGAACATGTAGATATCTACACTGCCATCTGTAAGAACATGGAAATATCTACACGGCTAACTGTATGAACATGGAAATAACTACACCGCTATCTGTATGAACATGGAAATATCTACACCGCTATCTGTATAAACATGGAAATAGGTACTCCGCTATCTGTATGAACATGCAAATATCTACACAGCTATCTGTATATCAATGGAAATATCTACACTGCTATCTCTATAAACATGGAAATAACTCAACTGCTATCTGTATAAACATGGAAATATCTACACCGCCATCTCTATGAACATGGAAATATCTGCAACGCCATCTGTACGAACATGGAAATATCTACACCTCCATCTCTATGAACATGGAAATACCTACACCGCCATTTGTATGAACATGGAAATATCTACACCGCCATCTGCATGAGCATGGATATATCTACACCGCCATCTCTATAAACGTGGAAATATCTACACCGCTATCTGTATGAACTTGGAAATATCTACACTGCTCTCGGTATAAATTGAAATTATCTACACCACTATCTCTATAAACATGGAAATATCTACACTGCTATCTGTATAAACATGGAAATATCTACACCGCTATCTGTATAAACATGGAAATAACTTCACCGCTATCTGTACAAACATGGAAATATCTACAACGCTGTCTCTATAAACTTGGAAATAACTACACCACTATCTCTGTAAACATGGAAATATCTAGACCGCCATCTCTATAAACATGGAAATATCTACACCACCATCTGTATAAACATGGAAATATCTATACCGCTATCTGCATAAACATGGAAATATCTACACCGCCATCTGTACGAACATGGAAATATCTACACCGCCATCTGTATGAACATATAAATACCTACACAGCTATCTGTACGAACATGGAAATATCTACACCACTATCTGTATGAACATGCAAATACCTACACAGCTATCTGTATATCAATGGAAATATCCACACTGCTATCTCTATAAAAATGGAAATAACTACACTGCTATCTGTATAAACATGGAAATATCTACACCGCCACCTATATGAACATGGAAATATCTACACTGCCATCCGTACGAACATGGAAATATCTACACCGCCATCTGTACGAACATGTAAATATCTACACCGCCATCTGTATGAACATGGAAATATCTACACCGCTAACTGTATGAACATGGAATTATCTACACCGCTACTGGTATGAACATGGAAATATCTACACCGCTATCTGTATAAACATGGAAATATCTACACCGCCATCTGTATGAACATGGAAATATCTACACCGCCATCTGTATGAACATGTACATATCTACACCGCCATCTGCATGAACATGGAAATATCTACACGGCTAACTGTATGAACATGGAAATATCTACACTGCTATCTCTATAAACATGGAAATAACTACACTGCTATCTGTATAAACATGGAAAGATCTACACCGCCATCTCTATGAACATGGAAATTTCTACTCCGCCATTTGTATGAACATGGAAATATCTACACCGTCATCTCTATGAACATGGAAATATCTACACCGCCATTTGTATGAACATGGAAATATCTACACCGCTAACTGTATGAACATGGAAATATCTACACCGCTATCTGAATAAACATGGAAATATCTACACCACTATCTGTATGAACTTGCAAATATCTACACAGCTATCTGTATATCAATGCAAATATCTACACTGCTATCTCTATAAACATGGTAATAACTACACTGCTATCTGTATAAACATGGAAATATCTACACCGTCATCTCTATGAACATGGAAATATCTACACCGACATTTGTATGAACATGGAAATATCCACACCGCTATCTGTGTGAACATGGAAATGTCTACACCGCTATGTGTGTAAACATGGAAATATCTACACCACCATCTGTGTAAACATGAAAATATCTACACCGCCATCCCTATAAATGTGGAAATATCTACACTGACATCTGTATGAACATGGAAATATCTACACCGCCATCTCTATGAACATGGAAATATCTACACCGCTATCTGTATGAACATGTAAATAACTACACCGCCATCTGTATGAACATGGAAATATCTACACCGCTAACTGTATGAACGTGGAAATATCTACACCGCTATCTGTATGAACATGGAAATATCTACACCGCTATCTGTATATCAATGGAAATATCTACACTGCTAACTCTATAAACATGGAAATAACTACACTGCTATCTGTATAAACATGGAAAGATCTACACCGCCATCTCTATGAACATGGAAATATCTACACCGCCATTTGTATGAACATGGAAATATCTACACCGCCATCTCTATGAACATGGAAATATCTACACCGCCATCTGTATGAACATGGAAATATCTACACCGCCATCTGTATGAACAAGGAAATAACTACACCACCATCTTTATGAACATGTAAATATCTACACCGCCATCTGTATGAACATGGAAATATCTTCACGACTAACTGTATGAACATGGAAATATCTACACCACTATCTGTATGAACATGGAAATATCTACACAGTTTTCTGTATGAACATGCAAATATCTACACAGCTATCTGTATATCAATGGAAATATCTACAATGCTATCTATATAAACATGGAAATAACTACACTGCTATCTGTATAAACGTGGAAATATCTACACCGCCACCTGTATGAACATGGAAATATCTACACTGCCATCCGTACGAACATGGAAATATCTGCACCGCCATCTGTATGAACATGGAAATATCTACACCGCTAACAGTATGAACATGGAAATATCTACACCGCTATCTGTATGAACATGGAAATATCTACACCGCTATCTGTATGAACATGGAAATATCTACACCGCCATCTGTATGAACATGGAAATATCTACACCACCATCTGTATGAACATGTAAATATCTACACTGCCATCTGTAAGAACATGGAAATATCTACACCGCTATCTGTATGAACATGGAAATATCTACACCGCTATCTGTATGAACATGGAAATATCTACACCGCTATCTGTATAAACATGGAAATATCTACACCGCTATCTGTATGAACATGCAGATACCTACACAGCTATCTGTATATCAATGGAAATATCTACACTGCTATCTCTATAAACATGGAAAAAACTACACTGCTATCTGTATAAACATGGAAATATATACACCGCCATTTGTATGAACATGGAAATATCTACACCGCCATCTGTATGAACATGTAAATATCTACACCACCATCTGTATGAACATGGAAATATCTACACCGCTAACTGTATGAACATGGAAATATCTACACCGCTATCTTTATGAACATGGAAATATCTACACCGCTATCTGTATATCAATGGAAATATCTGCACTGCTATCTCTATAAACATGGAAATAATTACACTGCTATCTGTATAAACATGGAAAGACCTACACCGCCATCTCTATGAACATGGAAATATCTACACCGCCATTTGTATGAACATGGAAATATCTACACCGCTAACTGTATGAACATGGAAATATCTACACCGCCATCTGTAGGAACATGGAAATATCTACACCGCTATCTGTATGAGCATGGAAATATCTACACCGCTATCTGTATGAACATGGAAATATCTACACCGCTATGTTTATGAACATGCAAATATCTACACAGCTATCTGTATATCAATGGAAATACCTACACTGCTATCTCTATAAACATGGAAACATCTACACTGCTATCTGTATTAACATGGAAATATCTACACCGCCATTTGTATGAACATGGAAATATCTACACCGCTAACTGTATGAATATGGAAATATCTACACCGCTATCTGAATAAACATGGAAACATCTACACCGCTATCTCTATGAACATGCAAATATCTACACTGCTATCTGTATATTAATGGAAATATCTACACTGCTATGTCTACAAACATGGTAATAACTACAATGCTACCTGTATAAACATGGAAATATCTACACCGTCATCTCTTTGAACATGGAAATATCTACACCGACATTTGTATGAACATGGAAATATCCGCACCGCTATCTGTGTAAACATGGAAATATCTACACCGCTGTCTGTGTAAACATGGAAATATCTACACTGCCATCTGTGTAAACATGAAAGTATCTACACCGCAATACCTATAAACGTGGAAATATCTACACTGCCATCTGTATGAACATGGAAATATCTACACCGCCATCTCTGTAAACGCGGAAATATCTACACCGCTATCTGTATTAACTTGGAAATATCTACAATTCTCTCTGTATAAAATTGAAATTATCTACACCACTATCTCTATAAACATGGAAATATCTACACTGCTATCTGTATAAACATGGAAATATCTACAACGCTATCTGTTTAAACATGGAAATATCTTCACCGCTATCTGTATAAACATGGAAATTTCTACAACGCTGTCTCTATAAACTTGGAAATAATTACACCACTATCTCTGTAAACATGGAAATATCTAGACCGCCATCTCTATAAACATGGAAATATCTACACCACCATCTGTATAAACATGGAAATATCTATACCGCTATCTGCATAAACATGGAAATATCTACACCGCCATCTCTATGAACATGGAAATATCTACACCGCCATCTGTACGAACATGGAAATATCTATACCGCCATCTGTATGAACATGTAAATATCTACACTGCCATCTGTATGAACATGGAAATATATAAACCGCCATCTCTGTAAACGTGGAAATATCTACACCGCTATCTGTATGAACTTGGAAATATCTACACTGCTCTCGGTATAAATTGAAATTATCTACACCACTATCTCTATAAACATGGAAATATCTACACTGCTATCTGTATAAACATGGAAATATCTACACAGCTATCTGTATAAACATGGAAATATCTTCACCGCTATCTGCATAAACATGGAAATATCTACAACGCTGTCTCTATAAACTTGGAAATAACTACACCACTATCTCTGTAAACATGGAAATATCTAGACCACCATCTCTATAAACATGGAAATATCTACACCACCATCTGTATAAACATGGAAATATCTATACCGCTATCTGCATAAACATGGAAATATCTAAACCGCCATCTCTATGAACATGAAAATATCTACACCGCCATCTGTATGAACATGGAAATACCTACACAGCTATCTGTATATCAATGGATATATCTACAATGCTATCTCTATAAACATGGAAATAACTACACTGCTATCTGTATAAACATGGAAATATCTACATCGCCACCTGTATGAACATGGAAATATCTACACCGCTATCTGTATGAACATGGAAATATCTACACCGTTATCTGTATGAACATGGAAATATCTACACCGCTCTCTGTATGAACATGGAAATATCTACACAGCTATCTGTATGAACATGGAAATATCTACACTGCTATCTGTATGAACATGGAAATACCTACACAGCTATCTGTATATCAATGGAAATATCCACACTGCTATCTCTATAAACATGGAAATAACTACACTGCTATCTGTATAAACATGGAAATATCTACACCGCCACCTATATGAACATGGAAATATCTACACTGCCATCTGTACGAACATGGAAATATCTACACCGCCATCTGTATGAACATGTAAATATCTACACCGCCATCTGTATGAACATGGAAATATCTACACCGCTATCTGTATGAACATGGAAATATCTACACCGCTATTGGTATGAACATGGAAATAACTACACCGCTATCTGTATGAACATGGAAATATCTACACCGCCATCTGTATGAACATGGAAATATCTACACCGCCATCTGTATGAACATGTAAATATCTACACCGCCATCTGTATGAACATGTAAATATCTGCACCGCCATCTGTATGAACTTGGAAATATCTACACCGCTAACTGTATGAACATGGAAATATCTACACCGCTATCTGTATGAACATGGAAATATCTACACCGATATCTGTATGAACATGTAAATATCTACACCGCCATCTGTATGAACATGGAAATATCTACCCCGCTTCTGTATGAACATGTAAATATCTACACTGCCATCTGTAAGAACATGGAAATATCTACACGGCTAACTGTATGAACATGGAAATAACTACACCGCTATCTGTATGAACATGGAAATATCTACACCGCTATCTGTATAAACATGGAAATAGGTACCCCGCAATCTGTATGAACATGCAAATATTTTAACAGCTATCTGTATATCAATGGAAATATCTACACTGCTATCTCTATAAACATGGAAATAACTCCACTGCTATCTGTATAAACATGGAAATAGGTACCCCGCAATCTGTATGAACATGCAAATATTTTAACAGCTATCTGTATATCAATGGAAATATCTACACTGCTATCTCTATAAACATGGAAATAACTCCACTGCTATCTGTATAAACATGGAAATATCTACACCGCCATCTCTATGAACATGGAAATATCTACACCGCCATCGGTACGAAAATGGAAATATCTATACCGCCATCTGTAAGAACATGTAAATATCTACACCGCCATCTGTATGAACATGGAAATATCTTCACCGCTAACTGTATGAACATGGAAGTATCTACACCGCTATCTGTATGAACATGGAAATATCTACACCGTTATCTGTATGAACATGGAAATAACTACACCGCTATCTGTATGAACATGGAAATATCTACACCGCTATCTGTACGAACATGGAAACATCTACACTGCTATCTGTATGAACATGCAAATATCTACACAGCTATCTGTATATCAATGGATATATCTTCAAAGCTATCTCTATAAACATGGAAATAACTACACTGCTATCTGTATAAACATGGAAATATCTACACCGCCACCTGTATGAACATGGCAATATCTACACTGCCATCCGTACGAACATGGAAATATCTACACCGCCATCTGTATGAACATGTAAATATCTGCACCGCCATCGGTATGAACATGGAAATATCTACACCGCTAACTGTATGAACATGGAAATGTCTACACCGCTATCTGTATGAACATGGAAATATCTACACCGCTATCTGTATAAACATGGAAATATCTACTCCGCTATCTGTATGAACATGCAAATATCTACACACCTATCTGTATATCAATGGAAATATCTACACTGCTATCTCTATAAACATGGAAATAACTACACTGCTATCTGTATGAACATCGAAATATCTACACCGCCATCTGTATGAACATGGAAATATCTACAACGCCATCTGTATGAACATGGATATATCTACAACGCCATCTGTATGAACATGTAAATATCTACACTGCCATCTGTAAGAACTTGGAAATATCTACACTGCTAACTGTATAAACATTGAATTATCTACACCGCTATCTGTATGAACATGGAAATATCTACACCGCTATCTGTATAAACATGGAAATATCTACTCCGCTATCTGTATGAACATGCAAATATCTACACACCTATCTGTATATCAATGGAAATATCTACACTGCTATCTCTATAAACATGGAAATAACTACACTGCTATCTGTATAAACATGGAAATATCTACACCGCTATCTCTATGAACATGGAAATATCTACACCGCTATCTGTATCAACATGGAAATATCTACACCGTTATCTCTATGAACATGGAAATATCTACACCGCTAACTCTGTGAACATGGAAATATCTACACCGCTATCTGTATGAACATGGATATATCTACACCGTTATCTGTATGAACATGGAAATATCTACACCGCTATCTGTATGAACATGGAAATATCTACACAGCTATCTGTACGAACATGGAAATATCTACACGGCTATCTGTATGAACATGGAAATACCTACACTGCTATCTGTATATCAATGTAAATATCCACACTGCTATCTCTATAACATGGAAATAACTACACTGCTATCTGTATAAACATGGAAATGTCTACACCGCCACCTGTATGAACTTGGAAATATCTACACTGCTATCTGTATAAAATTGAAATTATCTTCACCACTATCTCTATAAACATTGAAATATCTACACTGTTATCTGTATAAACATGGAAATATCTACTCTGCTATCTGTATAAGCATGGAAATATCTTCACCGCTATCTGTATAAACATGGAAATATCTACAACGCTGTCTCTATAAACTTGGAAATAACTACACCACTATCTCTGTAAACATGGAAATATCTAGACCGCCATCTCTATAAACATGGAAATATCTACACCACCATCTGTATAAACATGGAAATATCTATACCGCTATCTGCATAAACATGGAAATATCTACACCGCCATCTCTATGAACATGGAAATATCTACACCGCCATCTGTACGAACATGGAAATATCTATACCGCCATCTGTATGAACATGTAAATATCTACACCGCCATCTGTATGAACATGGAAATATCTACACCGCCATCTCTGTAAACGTGGAAATATCTACAACGCTATCTGTATGAACTTGGAAATATCAACACTGGTCTCGGTATAAATTGAAATTATCTACACCACTATCTCTATAAACATGGAAATGTCTACACTGCTATCTGTATAAACATGGAAATATCTACACAGCTATCTGTATAAACATGGAAATATCTTCACCGCTATCTGTATAAACATGGAAATATCTACAACGCTGTCTCTATAAACTTGGAAATAACTACACCACTATCTCTGTAAACATGGAAATATCTAGACCACCATCTCTATAAACATGGAAATATCTACACCACCATCTGTATAAACATGGAAATATCTATACCGCTATCTGCATAAACATGGAAATATCGACACCGCCGTCTCTATGAACATGGAAATATCTACACCGCCATCTGTATGAACATGGAAATACCTACGCAGCTATCTGTATATCAATGGATATATCTACAATGCTATCTCTATAAACATGGAAATAACTACACTGCTATCTGTATAAACATGGAAATATCTACATCGCCACCTGTATGAACATGGAAATATCCACACCGCTATCTGTATGAACATGGAAATATCTACACCGTTATCTGTATGAACATGGAAATATCTACACCGCTATCTGTACGAACATGGAAATATCTACACAGCTATCTGTACGAACATGGAAATATCTACACCGCTATCTGTATGAACATGGAAATATCTATACCGCTATCTGTATATCAATGGAAATATCTACACTGCTACCTCTATAAACATGGAAATAACTACACTGCTATCTGTATAAACATGGAAAGATCTACACCGCCATCTCTATGAACATGGAAATATCTACACCGCCATTTGTATGAACATGGAAATATCTACACCGCCATCTCTATGAACATGGAAATATCTCCACCGCCATTTGTATGAACATGGAAATATCTACACCGCCATCTGTATGAACATGGAAATAACTACACCACCATCTGTATGAACATGGAAATATCTTCACCACTAACTGTATGAACATGGAAATATCTACACCGCTATCTGTATGAACATGGAAATATCTACACCGTTTTCTGTATGAACATGGAAATATCTACTCCGCTATCTGTATGAACATGGAAATATCTACACCGCTCTCTGTATGAACATGGAAATATCTACACAGCTATCTGTATGAACATGGAAATATCTACACTGCTATCTGTATGAACATGGAAATACCTACACAGCTATCTGTATATCAATGGAAATATCCACACTGCTATCTCTATAAACATGGAAATAACTACACTGCTATCTGTATAAACATGGAAATATCTACACCGCCACCTATATGAACATGGAAATATCTACACTGCCATCTGTACGAACATGGAAATATCTACACCGCCATCTGTATGAACATGTAAATATCTACACCGCCATCTGTATGAACATGGAAATATCTACACCGCTATCTGTATGAACATGGAAATATCTACACCGCTATTGGTATGAACATGGAAATAACTACACCGCTATCTGTATGAACATGGAAATATCTACACCGCCATCTGTATGAACATGGAAATATCTACACCGCCATCTGTATGAACATGTAAATATCTACACCGCCATCTGTATGAACATGTAAATATCTGCACCGCCATCTGTATGAACTTGGAAATATCTACACCGCTAACTGTATGAACATGGAAATATCTACACCGCTATCTGTATGAACATGGAAATATCTACACCGATATCTGTATGAACATGTAAATATCTACACCGCCATCTGTATGAACATGGAAATATCTACCCCGCTTCTGTATGAACATGTAAATATCTACACTGCCATCTGTAAGAACATGGAAATATCTACACGGCTAACTGTATGAACATGGAAATAACTACACCGCTATCTGTATGAACATGGAAATATCTACACCGCTATCTGTATAAACATGGAAATAGGTACCCCGCAATCTGTATGAACATGCAAATATTTTAACAGCTATCTGTATATCAATGGAAATATCTACACTGCTATCTCTATAAACATGGAAATAACTCCACTGCTATCTGTATAAACATGGAAATATCTACACCGCCATCTCTATGAACATGGAAATATCTACACCGCCATCGGTACGAAAATGGAAATATCTATACCGCCATCTGTAAGAACATGTAAATATCTACACCGCCATCTGTATGAACATGGAAATATCTTCACCGCTAACTGTATGAACATGGAAGTATCTACACCGCTATCTGTATGAACATGGAAATATCTACACCGTTATCTGTATGAACATGGAAATAACTACACCGCTATCTGTATGAACATGGAAATATCTACACCGCTATCTGTACGAACATGGAAACATCTACACTGCTATCTGTATGAACATGCAAATATCTACACAGCTATCTGTATATCAATGGATATATCTTCAAAGCTATCTCTATAAACATGGAAATAACTACACTGCTATCTGTATAAACATGGAAATATCTACACCGCCACCTGTATGAACATGGCAATATCTACACTGCCATCCGTACGAACATGGAAATATCTACACCGCCATCTGTATGAACATGTAAATATCTGCACCGCCATCGGTATGAACATGGAAATATCTACACCGCTAACTGTATGAACATGGAAATGTCTACACCGCTATCTGTATGAACATCGAAATATCTACACCGCCATCTGTATGAACATGGAAATATCTACAACGCCATCTGTATGAACATGGATATATCTACACCGCCATCTGTATGAACATGTAAATATCTACACTGCCATCTGTAAGAACTTGGAAATATCTACACTGCTAACTGTATAAACATTGAATTATCTACACCGCTATCTGTATGAACATGGAAATATCTACACCGCTATCTGTATAAACATGGAAATATCTACTCCGCTATCTGTATGAACATGCAAATATCTACACACCTATCTGTATATCAATGGAAATATCTACACTGCTATCTCTATAAACATGGAAATAACTACACTGCTATCTGTATAAACATGGAAATATCTACACCGCTATCTCTATGAACATGGAAATATCTACACCGCTATCTGTATCAACATGGAAATATCTACACCGTTATCTCTATGAACATGGAAATATCTACACCGCTAACTCTGTGAACATGGAAATATCTACACCGCTATCTGTATGAACATGGATATATCTACACCGTTATCTGTATGAACATGGAAATATCTACACCGCTATCTGTATGAACATGGAAATATCTACACAGCTATCTGTACGAACATGGAAATATCTACACGGCTATCTGTATGAACATGGAAATACCTACACTGCTATCTGTATATCAATGTAAATATCCACACTGCTATCTCTATAACATGGAAATAACTACACTGCTATCTGTATAAACATGGAAATGTCTACACCGCCACCTGTATGAACTTGGAAATATCTACACTGCTATCTGTATAAAATTGAAATTATCTTCACCACTATCTCTATAAACATTGAAATATCTACACTGTTATCTGTATAAACATGGAAATATCTACTCTGCTATCTGTATAAGCATGGAAATATCTTCACCGCTATCTGTATAAACATGGAAATATCTACAACGCTGTCTCTATAAACTTGGAAATAACTACACCACTATCTCTGTAAACATGGAAATATCTAGACCGCCATCTCTATAAACATGGAAATATCTACACCACCATCTGTATAAACATGGAAATATCTATACCGCTATCTGCATAAACATGGAAATATCTACACCGCCATCTCTATGAACATGGAAATATCTACACCGCCATCTGTACGAACATGGAAATATCTATACCGCCATCTGTATGAACATGTAAATATCTACACCGCCATCTGTATGAACATGGAAATATCTACACCGCCATCTCTGTAAACGTGGAAATATCTACAACGCTATCTGTATGAACTTGGAAATATCAACACTGCTCTCGGTATAAATTGAAATTATCTACACAACTATCTCTATAAACATGGAAATGTCTACACTGCTATCTGTATAAACATGGAAATATCTACAAAGCTATCTGTATAAACATGGAAATATCTTCACCGCTATCTGTATAAACATGGAAATATCTACAACGCTGTCTCTATAAACTTGGAAATAACTACACCACTATCTCTGTAAACATGGAAATATCTAGACCACCATCTCTATAAACATGGAAATATCTACACCACCATCTGTATAAACATGGAAATATCTATACCGCTATCTGCATAAACATGGAAATATCGACACCGCCCTCTCTATGAACATGGAAATATCTCCACCGCCATTTGTATGAACATGGAAATATCTACACCGCCATCTCTATGAACATGGAAATAACTACACCACCATCTGTATGAACATGGAAATATCTTCACCACTAATTGTATGAACATGGAAATATCTACACCGCTATCTGTATGAACATGGAAATATCTACACCGTTTTCTGTATGAACATGGAAATATCTACTCCGCTATCTGTATGAACATGGAAATATCTTCACCGCTATCTGTACGAACATGGAAATATCTACACCGCTATCTGTATGAACATGCAAATATCTACACAGCTATCTGTATATCAATGGAAATATCTACAATGCTATCTATATAAACATGGAAATAACTACACTGCTATCTGTATAAACGTGGAAATATCTACACTGCAACCTGTATGAACATGGAAATATCTACACTGCCATCCGTACGAACATGGAAATATCTACACTGCCATCTGTATGAACATGTAAATATCTGCACCGCCATCTGTATGAACATGGAAATATCTACACCGCTAACAGTATGAACATGGAAATATCTACACCGCTATCTGTATGAACATGGAAATATCTACACCGCCATCTGTATGAACATGGAAATATCTACACCGCCATCTGTATGAACATGGAAATATCTACACCACCATCTGTATGAACATGTAAATATCTACACTGCCATCTGTAAGAACATGGAAATATCTACACCGCTATCTGTATAAACATGGAAATATCTACACCGCTATCTGTATGAACATGCAGATATCTACACAGCTATCTGTATATCAATGGAAATATCTACACTGCTATCTCTATAAACATGGAAAAAACTACACTGCTATCTGTATAAACATGGAAATATATACACCGCCATTTGTATGAACATGGAAATATCTACACCGCCATCTCTATGAACATGGAAATATCTACACCGCCATTTGTATGAACATAGAAATATCTACACTGCCATCTGCATGAACATGGAACTATCTACACCGCCATCTCTATAAACATGGAAATATCTACACCGCTATCTGTATGAACTTGGAAATATCTACACTGCTCTCGGTATAAATTGAAATTATCTACACCACTATCTCTATAAACATGGAAATATCTACAATGCTATCTGTATAAACATGGAAATATCTACATCGCTATCTGTATAAACATGGAAATATCTTCACCGCTATCTGTATAAACATGGAAATATCTACAACGCTGTCTCTATAAACTTGGAAATAACTACACCACTATCTCTGTAAACATGGAAATATCTAGACAGCCGTCTCTATAAACATGGAAATATCTACACCACCATCTGTATAAACATGGAAATATCTACACCGCTATCTGCATAAACATGGAAATATCTACACCGCCATCTCTATGAACATGGAAGTATCTACACCGCCATCTGTACGAACATGTAAATATCTACACCGCCATCTGTATGAACATGTAAATACCTACACCGCCATCTGTATGAACATGGAATTATCTACACCGCTAACTGTATGAACATGGAAATATCTTCACCGCTATCTGTATGAACTTGGTAATAACTACACCGTTATCTCTATGAACATGGAAATATCTACACCGCTAACTCTATGAACATGGAAATATCTACACCGCTATCTGTATGAACATGGAAATATCTACACCGTTATCTGTATGAACATGGAAATATCTACACCGCTATCTGTATGAACATTGAAATATCTACACCACTATCTGTACGAACATGGAAATATCTACACCGCTATCTGTATGAACATGCAAACACCTACACAGCTATCTGTATATCCATGGAAATATCCACACTGCTATCTCTATAAACATGGAAATAACTACACTGCTATCTGTATAAACATGGAAATATCTACACCGCCACCTATATGAACATGGAAATATCTACACTGCCATCCGTACGAACATGGAAATATCTACACCGCCATCTGTATGAACATGTAAATATCTACACCGCCATCTGTATGAACATGGAAATATCTACACCGCTAACTGTATGAACATTGAAATAACTACACCGCTATTGGTATGAACATGGAAATAACTACACCGTTATCTGTATGAACATGGAAATATCTACACCGCCATCTGTATGAATATGGAAATATCTACACCGCCATCTGTATGAACATGTAAATATCTACACCGCCATCTGTATGAACATGGAAATATCTACACCGCTAACTGTATGAACATGGAAATATCTACACCGCTATCTGTATGAACATGGAAATATCTACACCGCTATCTGTATATCAATGGAAATATCTACACTGCTATCTCTATAAACATGGAAATAACTACACTGCTATTTGCATAAACATGGAAATATCCGCACCGCTAGCTGTGTAAACATGGAAATATCTTCACCGCTCTCTGTATAAACATGGAAATAACTACACCGCTATCTCTATGAACATGTAAATATTTACAACGCTATCTGTGTAAAGATGGAAATGTCTACACCGCTATCTGTGTAAATATGGAAATAACTACACCGCTATCTCTGTAAACATGGAAATACTTACACCGCCATCTGTATAAACATGGAAATGTCTACACTGCCATCTGTATAAACATGGAAATATCTACACCGTTATCTGTACGAACATGGAAATATCTACACCGCCATCTGTATGAACATGGAAATATCTACACAGCTATCTGTACGAACATGGAAATATCTACACCGCCATCTGTATGAACATGTAAATATCTACACTGCCATCCGTACGAACATGGAAATATCTACACCGCCATCTGTATGAACATGTAAATATCTACACCGCCATCAGTATGAACATGGAAATATCTACACCGCCAACTGTATGAACATGGAAATATCTACACCGTTATTGGTATGAACATGGAAATAACTACACCGCTATCTGTATGAACATGGAAATATCTACACCGCCATCTGTATGAACATGGAAATATCTACACCGCCATCTGTATGAACATGTAAATATCTACACCGCCATCTGTATGAACATGTAAATATCTGCACCGCCATCTGTATGAACATGGAAATATCTACACCGCTATCTGTATGAACATGGAAATATCTACACCGCTATCTGTATGAACATGGAAATATCTACACCGCCATCTGTATGAACATGGAAATATCTACACCGCCATCTGTATGAACATGTAGATATCTACACTGCCATCTGTAAGAACATGGAAATATCTACACGGCTAACTGTAAGAACATGGAAATAACTACACCGCTATCTGTATGAACATGGAAATATCTACACCGCTATCTGTATAAACATGGAAATAGGTACTCCGCTATCTGTATGAACATGCAAATATCTACACAGCTATTTGTATATCAATGGAAATATCTACACTGCTATCTCTATAAACATGGAAATAACTCAACTGCTATCTGTATAAACATGGAAATATCTACACCGCCATCTCTATGAACATGGAAATATCTACAACGCCATCTGTACGAACATGGAAATATCTACACCGCCATCTCTATGAACATGGAAATACCTACACCGCCATTTGTATGAACATGGAAATATCTACACCGCCATCTGCATGAGCATGGATATATCTACACCGCCATCTCTATAAACGTGGAAATATCTACACCGCTATCTGTATGAACTTGGAAATATCTACACTGCTCTCGGTATAAATTGAAATTATCTACACCACTATCTCTATAAACATGGAAATATCTACACTGCTATCTGTATAAACATGGAAATATCTTCACCGCTATCTGTATAAACATGGAAATATCTACAACGCTGTCTCTATAAACTTGGAAAAAACTACACCACTATCTCTGTAAACATGGAAATATCTAGACCGCCATCTCTATAAACATGGAAATATCTACACCACCATCTGTATAAACATGGAAATATCTATACCGCTATCTGCATAAACATGGAAATATCTACACCGCCATCTGTACGAACATGGAAATATCTACACCGCCATCTGTATGAACATATAAATATCTACACAGCTATCTGTTCGAACATGGAAATATCTACACCACTATCTGTATGAACGTGCAAATACCTACACAGCTATCTGTATATCAATGGAAATATCCACACTGCTATCTCTATAAAAATGGAAATAACTACACTGCTATCTGTATAAACATGGAAATATCTACATCGCCACCTATATGAACATGGAAATATCTACACTGCCATCCGTACGAACATGGAAATATCTACACCGCCATCTGTACGAACATGTAAATATCTACACCGCCATCTGTATGAACATGGAAATATCTACACCACTAACTGTATGAACATGGAATTATCTACACCGCTATTGGTATGAACATGGAAATATCTACACCGCTATCTGTATGAACATGGAAATATCTACACCGCCTTCTGTATGAACATGGAAATATCTACACCGCCATCTCTATGAACATGTACATATCTACACCGCCATCTGTATGAACATGGAAATATCTACACGGCTAACTGTACGAACATGGAAATATATACACCGCTATCTGTATGAACATGCAAATATCTACACAGCTATCTGTATATCAATGGAAATATCTACACTGCTATCTCTATAAACATGGAAATAACTACACTGCTATCTGTATAAACATGGAAATATCTACACCGCCACCTGTATGAACATGGAAATATCTACACTGCCATCCGTACGAACACGGAAATATCTACACTGCCATCTGTATGAACACGTAAATATCTGCACCGCTATCTGTATGAACATGGAAATATCTACACCGCTCACTGTATGAACATGGAAATATCTACACCGCTATCTGTATGAACTTTGAAATATCTACACCGCTATCTGTATGAACATGGAAATATCTACACCGTTATCTCTATGAACATGGAAATATCTACACCGCTAACTCTGTGAACATGGAAATATCTACACCGCTATCTGTATGAACATGGATATATCTGCACCGTTATCTGTATGAACATGGAAATATCTACACCGCTATCTGTATGAACATGGAAATATCTACACAGCTATCTGTACGAACATGGAAATATCTACACGGCTATCTGTATGAACATGGAAATACCTACACTGCTATCTGTATATCAATGTATATATCCACACTGCTATCTCTATAACATGGAAATAACTACACTGCTATCTGTATAAACATGGAAATGTCTACATCGCCACCTGTATGAACTTGGAAATATCTACACTGCTATCTGTAAAAAATTGAAATTATCTTCACCACTATCTCTATAAACATTGAAATATCTACACTGTTATCTGTATAAACATGGAAATATCTACTCTGCTATCTGTATAAGCATGGAAATATCTTCACCGCTATCTGTATAAACATGGAAATATCTACAACGCTGTCTCTATAAACTTGGAAATAACTACACCACTATCTCTGTAAACATGGAAATATCTAGACCGCCACCTCTATAAACATGGAAATATCTACACCACCATCTGTATAAACATGGAAATATCTATACCGCTACCTGCATAAACATGGAAATATCTACACCGACATCTCTATGAACATGGAAATATCTTCGCCGCCATCTGTATGAACATGGAAATATCTACACCGCCATCTGTATGAACATGTAAATGTCTACACTGCTATCTGTATGAAAATGGAAATATCTACACCACTAACTGTATGAACATGGAAATATCTACACCGCTATCTGTATGAACATGGAAATATCTACACCGCTATCTGTACGAACATGGAAATATCTACACCGCTATCTGTATGAACATGGAAATACCTACACAGCTGTCTGTATATCAATGGAAATATCCACACTGCTATCTCTATAAACATGGAAATAACTACAATGCTATCTGTATAAACATGGAAATATCTACACCGCCAGCTATATGAACATGGAAATATCTACACTGCCATCCGTACGAACATGGAAATATCTACACCGCCATCTGTATGAACATGTAAATATCTACACCGCCATCTGTATGAATATGGAAATATCTACACCGCTAACTGTATGAACATGGAAATATCTACACCGCTATCGGTAGGAACATGCAAATAACTACACCGCTATCTGTATGAACATGGAAATATCTACACCGCCATCTGTATGAACATGGAAATATCTACACCGCCATCTGTATGAACATGTAAATATCTACACCGCCATCTGTATGAACATGGAAATATCTACACCGCTAACTGTATGAACATTGAAATATCTACAACGCTATCTGTATGAACATGGAAATATCTACACCGCTATCTGTATATCAATGGAAATATCTACACTGCTATCTTTATAAACATGGAAATAAGTACACTGCTATCTGTATAAACATGGAAAGAACTACACCGCCATCTCTATGAACATGGAAATATCTACAACGCCATTTGTATGAACTTGGAAATATCTACACCGCCCTCTCTATGAACATGGAAATATCTACACCGCCATGTGTATGAACATGGAAATATCTACACCGCTAACTGTATGAACATGGAAATATCTACACCGCCATCTGTATGAACATGGAAATATCTACACCGCTATCTGTATGAACATGGAAATATCTACACCGCTATGTGTAGGAACATGCAAATATCTACACAGCTATCTATATATCAATGGAAATATCTACACTGCTATCTCTATAAACATGGAAATATCAACACTGCTATCTGTATAAACATGGAAATATCTACACCGCCATTTGTATGAACATGGAAATAGCTACACCGCTAACTGTATGAATATGGAAATATCTACACCGCTATCTGAATAAACATGGAAATACCTACACGGCTATCTGTACGAACATGCAAATATCTACACAGCTATCTGTATATCAATGGAAATATCTACACTGCTATCTCTATAAACATGGTAATAACTACACTGCTATCTGTATAAACATGGAAATATCTACATCGTCATCTCTATGAACATGGAAATATCTTCACCGACATTTGTATGAACACGGAAATATCCACACCGCTATCTGTGTAAACATGGAAATGTCTACACCGCTATCTGTGTAAACATGGAAATATCTACACCGCCATCTGTGTAAACATGAAAATATCTACACCGCCATCGCTATAAACGTGGAAATATCTACACTGCCATCTCTATGAACATGGAAATATCTACACCGCCATCTCTATAAACGTGGAAATATCTACACCGCTATCTGTATGAACTTGGAAATATCTACACTGCTCTCTGTATAAAATTGAAATTATCTACACCACTATCTCTATAAACATGGAAATATCTACACTGCTATCTGTATAAACATGGAAATATCTTCACCGCTATCTGTATAAACATGGAAATATCTTCACCGCTATCTGTATAAACATGAAAATATCTACAACGCTGTCTCTATAAACTTGGAAATAACTACACCACTATCTCTGTAAACATGGAAATATCTAGACCGCCATGTCTATAAACATGGAAATATCTACACCACCATCTGTATAAACATGGAAATATCTATACCGCTATCTACATAAACATGGAAATACCTACACCGCCATCTCTATGAACATGGAAATATCTACACCGCCATCTGTACGAACATGGAAATATCTATACCGCCATATGTATGAACATGTAAATATCTACACCGCCATCTGTATGAACATGGAAATATCTTCACCGCTAACTGTATGAACATGGAAATATCTACACCGCTATCTGTACGAACATGGAAATATATACACCGCTATCTGTATGAACATGCAAATATCTACACAGCTATCTGTATATCAATGGCAATATCTACAATGCTATCTCTATAAACATGGAAATAACTACACTGCTATCTGTATAAACATGGAAATATCCACACCGCCACCTGTATGAACATGGAAATATCTACACTGCCATCCGTACGAACACGGAAATATCTACACTGCCATCTGTATGAACACGTAAATATCTGCACCGCTATCTGTATGAACATGGAAATATCTACACCGCTCACTGTATGAACATGGAAATATCTACACCGCTATCTGTATGAACTTTGAAATATCTACACCGCTATCTGTATGAACATGGAAATATCTACACCGTTATCTCTATGAACATGGAAATATCTACACCGCTAACTCTGTGAACATGGAAATATCTACACCGCTATCTGTATGAACATGGATATATCTACACCGTTATCTGTATGAACATGGAAATATCTACACCGCTATCTGTATGAACATGGAAATATCTACACAGCTATCTGTACGAACATGGAAATATCTACACGGCTATCTGTATGAACATGGAAATACCTACACAGCTATCTGTATATCAATGTATATATCCACACTGCTATCTCTATAACATGGAAATAACTACACTGCTATCTGTATAAACATGGAAATGTCTACATCGCCACCTGTATGAACTTGGAAATATCTACACTGCTATCTGTATAAAATTGAAATTACCTTCACCACTATCTCTATAAACATTGAAATATCTACACTGTTATCTGTATAAACATGGAAATATCTACTCTGCTATCTGTATAAGCATGGAAATATCTTCACCGCTATCTGTATAAACATGGAAATATCTACAACGCTGTCTCTATAAACTTGGAAATAACTACACCACTATCTCTGTAAACATGGAAATATCTAGACCGCCATCTCTATAAACATGGAAATATCTACACCACCATCTGTATAAACATGGAAATATCTATACCGCTATCTGCATAAACATGGAAATATCTACACCGCCATCTCTATGAACATGGAAATATCTACACCGCCATCTGTACGAACATGGAAATATCTATACCGCCATCTCTATGAACATGTAAATATCTACACCGCCATCTGTATGAACATGGAAATATCTACACCGCCATCTCTCTAAACGTGGAAATATCTACACAGCTATCTGTATAAACATGGAAATATCTTCACCGCTATCTGTATAAACATGGAAATATCTACAACGCTGTCTCTATAAACTTGGAAATAACTACACCATTATCTCTGTAAACATGGAAATATCTAGACCACCATCTCTATAAACATGGAAATATCTACACCACCATCTGTATAAACATGGAAATATCTATACCGCTATCTGCATAAACATGGAAATATCGACACCGCCGTCTCTATGAACATGGAAATATCTACACCGCCATCTGTATGAACATGGAAATACCTACGCAGCTATCTGTATATCAATGGATATATCTACAATGCTATCTCTATAAACATGGAAATAACTACACTGCTATCTGTATAAACATGGAAATATCTACATCGCCACCTGTATGAACATGGAAATATCCACACCGCTATCTGTATGAACATGGAAATATCTACACCGTTATCTGTATGAACATGGAAATATCTACACCGCTATCTGTATGAACATGGAAATATCTACACAGCTATCTGTACGAACATGGAAATATCTACACCGCTATCTGTATGAACATGGAAATATCTACACCGCTATCTGTATATCAATCGAAATATCTACACTGCTACCTCTATAAACATGGAAATAACTACACTGCTATCTGTATAAACATGGAAAGATCTACACCGCCATCTCTATGAACATGGAAATATCTACACCGCCATTTGTATGAACATGTAAATATCTACACCGCCATCTCTATGAACATGGAAATATCTACACCGCCATTTGTATGAACATGGAAATATCTACACCGCCATCTGTATGAACATGGAAATAACTACACCACCATCTGTATGAACATGTAAATATCTACACCGCCATCTCTATGAACATGGAAATATCTTCACCACTAACTGTATGAACATGGAAATATCTACACCTCTATCTGTATGAACATGGAAATATCTACACCGTTTTCTGTATGAACATGGAAATATCTACTCCGCTATCTGTATGAACATGGAAATATCTACACCGCTATCTGTACGAACATGGAAATATCTACACCGCTATCTGTATGAACATGCAAATATCTACACAGCTATCTGTATATCAATGGAAATATCTACAATGCTATCTATATAAACATGGAAATAACTACACTGCTATCTGTATAAACGTGGAAATATCTACACTGCAACCTGTATGAACATGGAAATATCTACACTGCCATCCGTACGAACATGGAAATATCTACACCGCTATCTGTATGAACTTGGAAATATCTACACTGCTCTCGGTATAAATTGAAATTATCTACACCACTATCTCTATAAACATGGAAATATCTACAATGCTATCTGTATAAACATGGAAATATCTACAGCGCTATCTGTATAAACATGGAAATATCTTCACCGCTATCTGTATAAACATGGAAATATCTACAACGCTGTCTCTATAAACTTGGAAATAACTACACCACTATCTCTGTAAACATGGAAATATCTAGACAGCCATCTCTATAAACATGGAAATATCTACACCACCATCTGTATAAACATGGAAATATCTACACCGCTATCTGCATAAACATGGAAATATCTACACCGCCATCTCTATGAACATGGAAGTATCTACACCGCCATCTGTACGAACATGGAAATATCTACACCGCCATCTGTATGAACATGTAAATATCTACACCGCCATCTGTATGAACATGGAATTATCTACACCGCTAACTGTATGAACATGGAAATATCTTCACCGCTATCAGTATGAACTTGGTAATAACTACACCGTTATCTCTATTAACATGGAAATATCTACACCGCTAACTGTATGAACATGGAAATATCTACACCGCTATCTGTATGAACATGGAAATATCTACACCGTTATCTGTATGAACATGGAAATATCTACACCGCTATCTGTATGAACATTGAAATATCTACACAACTATCTGTACGAGCATGGAAATATCTACACCGCTATCTGTATGAACATGCAAACACCTACACAGCTATCTGTATATCCATGGAAATATCCACACTGCTATCTCTATAAACATGGAAATAACTACACTGCTATCTGTATAAACATGGAAATATCTACAACGCCACCTGTATGAACATGGAAATATCTACACTGCCATCCGTACGAACATGGAAATATCTACACCGCCATCTGTATGAACATGTAAATATCTACACCGCCATCTGTATGAACATGGAAATATCTACACCGCTAACTGTATGAACATGGAAATATCTACACCGCTATTGGTATGAACATGGAAATAACTACACCGTTATCTGTATGAACATGGAAATATCTACACCGCCATCTGTATGAATATGGAAATATCTACACCACCATCTGTATGAACATGTAAATATCTACACCGCCATCTGTATGAACATGGAAATATCTACACCGCTAAGTGTATGAACATGGAAATATCTACACCGCTATCTGTATGAACATGGAAATATCTACACCGCTATCTATATATCAATGGAAATATCTACACTGCTATCTCTATAAACATGGAAATAACTACACTGCTATTTGCATAAACATGGAAATATCCGCACCGCTAGCTGTGTAAACATGGAAATATCTTCACCGCTCTCTGTATAAACATGGAAATAACTACACCGCTATCTCTATGAACATGTAAATATTTACAAGGCTATCTGTGTAAAGATGGAAATGTCTACACAGCTATCTGTGTAAATATGGAAATACCTACACCGCTATCTGTGTAAACATGGAAATACTTACACCGCCATCTGTATAAACATGGAAATGTCTACACTGCCATCTGTATAAACATGGAAATATCTACACCGTTATCTGTATGAACATGGAAATATCTACACCGCTATCTGTATGAACATGGAAATATCTACACAGCTATCTGTACGAACATGGAAATATCTGCACCGCCATCTGTATGAACATGTAAATATCTACACTGCCATCCGTACGAACATGGAAATATCTACACCGCCATCTGTATGAACATGTAAATATCTACACCGCCATCTGTATGAACATGGAAATATCTACACCGCTAACTGTATGAACATGGAAATATCTACACCGCTATTGGTATGAACATGGAAATTACTACACCGCTATCTGTATGAACATGGAAATATCTACAACGCCATCTGTATGAACATGGAAATATCTACACCGCCATCTGTATGAATATGTAAATATCTACACCGCCATCTGTATGAACATGTAAATATCTGCACCGCCATCTGTATGAACATGGAAATATCTACACAGCTAACTGTATGAACATGGAAATATCTACACCGCCATCTGTATGAACATTTAAATATCTACACCGCCATCTGTATGAACATGTAGATATCTACACTGCCATCTGTAAGAACATGGAAATATCTACACGGCTAACTGTATGAACATGGAAATAACTACACCGCTATCTGTATGAACATGGAAATATCTACACCGCTATCTGTATAAACATGGAAATAGGTACTCCGCTATCTGTATGAACATGCAAATATCTACACAGCTATCTGTATATCAATGGAAATATCTACACTGCTATCTCTATAAACATGGAAATAACTCAACTGCTATCTGTATAAACATGGAAATATCTACACCGCCATCTCTATGAACATGGAAATATCTGCAACGCCATCTGTACGAACATGGAAATATCTACACCTCCATCTCTATGAACATGGAAATACCTACACCGCCATTTGTATGAACATGGAAATATCTACACCGCCATCTGCATGAGCATGGATATATCTACACCGCCATCTCTATAAACGTGGAAATATCTACACCGCTATCTGTATGAACTTGGAAATATCTACACTGCTCTCGGTATAAATTGAAATTATCTACACCACTATCTCTATAAACATGGAAATATCTACACTGCTATCTGTATAAACATGGAAATATCTACACCGCTATCTGTATAAACATGGAAATAACTTCACCGCTATCTGTACAAACATGGAAATATCTGCAACGCTGTCTCTATAAACTTGGAAATAACTACACCACTATCTCTGTAAACATGGAAATATCTAGACCGCCATCTCTATAAACATGGAAATATCTACACCACCATCTGTATAAACATGGAAATATCTATACCGCTATCTGCATAAACATGGAAATATCTACACCGCCATCTGTACGAACATGGAAATATCTACACCGCCATCTGTATGAACATATAAATACCTACACAGCTATCTGTACGAACATGGAAATATCTACACCACTATCTGTATGAACATGCAAATACCTACACAGCTATCTGTATATCAATGGAAATATCCACACTGCTATCTCTATAAAAATGGAAATAACTACACTGCTATCTGTATAAACATGGAAATATCTACACCGCCACCTATATGAACATGGAAATATCTACACTGCCATCCGTACGAACATGGAAATATCTACACCGCCATCTGTACGAACATGTAAATATCTACACCGCCATCTGTATGAACATGGAAATATCTACACCGCTAACTGTATGAACATGGAATTATCTACACCGCTACTGGTATGAACATGGAAATATCTACACCGCTATCTGTATGAACATGGAAATATCTACACCGCCATCTGTATGAACATGGAAATATCTACACCGCCATCTGTATGAACATGTACATATCTACACCGCCATCTGCATGAACATGGAAATATCTACACGGCTAACTGTATGAACATGGAAATATCTACACTGCTATCTCTATAAACATGGAAATAACTACACTGCTATCTGTATAAACATGGAAAGATCTACACCGCCATCTCTATGAACATGGAAATTTCTACTCCGCCATTTGTATGAACATGGAAATATCTACACCGTCATCTCTATGAACATGGAAATATCTACACCGCCATTTGTATGAACATGGAAATATCTACACCGCTAACTGTATGAACATGGAAATATCTACACCGCTATCTGAATAAACATGGAAATATCTACACCGCTATCTGTATGAACTTGCAAATATCTACACAGCTATCTGTATATCAATGCAAATATCTACACTGCTATCTCTATAAACATTGTAATAACTACACTGCTATCTGTATAAACATGGAAATATCTACACCGTCATCTCTATGAACATGGAAATATCTACACCGACATTTGTATGAACATGGAAATATCCACACCGCTATCTGTGTGAACATGGAAATGTCTACACCGCTATGTGTGTAAACATGGAAATATCTACACCACCATCTGTGTAAACATGAAAATATCTACACCGCCATCCCTATAAATGTGGAAATATCTACACTGACATCTGTATGAACATGGAAATATCTACACCGCCATCTCTATGAACATGGAAATATCTACACCGCTATCTGTATGAACATGTAAATAACTACACCGCCATCTGTATGAACATGGAAATATCTACACCGCTAACTGTATGAACGTGGAAATATCTACACCGCTATCTGTATGAACATGGAAATATCTACACCGCTATCTGTATATCAATGGAAATATCTACACTGCTAACTCTATAAACATGGAAATAACTACACTGCTATCTGTATAAACATGGAAAGATCTACACCGCCATCTCTATGAACATGGAAATATCTACACCGCCATTTGTATGAACATGGAAATATCTACACCGCCATCTCTATGAACATGGAAATATCTACACCGCCATCTGTATGAACATGGAAATATCTACACCGCCATCTGTATGAACAAGGAAATAACTACACCACCATCTTTATGAACATGTAAATATCTACACCGCCATCTGTATGAACATGGAAATATCTTCACGACTAACTGTATGAACATGGAAATATCTACACCGCTATCTGTATGAACATGGAAATATCTACACCGTTTTCTGTATGAACATGGAAATATCTACTCCGCTATCTGTATGAACATGGAAATATCTTCACCGCTATCTGTACGAACATGGAAATATCTACACCGCTATCTGTATGAACATGCAAATATCTACACAGCTATCTGTATATCAATGGAAATATCTACAATGCTATCTATATAAACATGGAAATAACTACACTGCTATCTGTATAAACGTGGAAATATCTACACTGCAACCTGTATGAACATGGAAATATCTACACTGCCATCCGTACGAACATGGAAATATCTACACTGCCATCTGTATGAACATGTAAATATCTGCACCGCCATCTGTATGAACATGGAAATATCTACACCGCTAACAGTATGAACATGGAAATATCTACACCGCTATCTGTATGAACATGGAAATATCTACACCGCCATCTGTATGAACATGGAAATATCTACACCGCCATCTGTATGAACATGGAAATATCTACACCACCATCTGTATGAACATGTAAATATCTACACTGCCATCTGTAAGAACATGGAAATATCTACACCGCTATCTGTATAAACATGGAAATATCTACACCGCTATCTGTATGAACATGCAGATATCTACACAGCTATCTGTATATCAATGGAAATATCTACACTGCTATCTCTATAAACATGGAAAAAACTACACTGCTATCTGTATAAACATGGAAATATATACACCGCCATTTGTATGAACATGGAAATATCTACACCGCCATCTCTATGAACATGGAAATATCTACACCGCCATTTGTATGAACATAGAAATATCTACACTGCCATCTGCATGAACATGGAACTATCTACACCGCCATCTCTATAAACATGGAAATATCTACACCGCCATCTCTATGAACATGGAAATATCTACACCACCATCTGTATAAACATGTAAATATCTATACCGCTATCTGCATAAACATGGAAATATCTACACCGCCATCTCTATGAACATGGAAATATCTACACCGCCATCTGTACGAACATGGAAATATCTATACCGCCATCTCTATGAACATGTAAATATCTACACCGCCATCTGTATGAACATGGAAATATCTACACCGCCATCTCTCTAAACGTGGAAATATCTACACAGCTATCTGTATAAACATGGAAATATCTTCACCGCTATCTGTATAAACATGGAAATATCTACAACGCTGTCTCTATAAACTTGGAAATAACTACACCACTATCTCTGTAAACATGGAAATATCTAGACCACCATCTCTATAAACATGGAAATATCTACACCACCATCTGTATAAACATGGAAATATCTATACCGCTATCTGCATAAACATGGAAATATCGACACCGCCGTCTCTATGAACATGGAAATATCTACACCGCCATCTGTATGAACATGGAAATACCTACGCAGCTATCTGTATATCAATGGATATATCTACAATGCTATCTCTATAAACATGGAAATAACTACACTGCTATCTGTATAAACATGGAAATATCTACATCGCCACCTGTATGAACATGGAAATATCCACACCGCTATCTGTATGAACATGGAAATATCTACACCGTTATCTGTATGAACATGGAAATATCTACACCGCTATCTGTATGAACATGGAAATATCTACACAGCTATCTGTACGAACATGGAAATATCTACACCGCTATCTGTATGAACATGGAAATATCTACACCGCTATCTGTATATCAATCGAAATATCTACACTGCTACCTCTATAAACATGGAAATAACTACACTGCTATCTGTATAAACATGGAAAGATCTACACCGCCATCTCTATGAACATGGAAATATCTACACCGCCATTTGTATGAACATGTAAATATCTACACCGCCATCTCTATGAACATGGAAATATCTACACCGCCATTTGTATGAACATGGAAATATCTACACCGCCATCTGTATGAACATGGAAATAACTACACCACCATCTGTATGAACATGTAAATATCTACACCGCCATCTCTATGAACATGGAAATATCTTCACCACTAACTGTATGAACATGGAAATATCTACACCGCTATCTGTATGAACATGGAAATATCTACACCGTTTTCTGTATGAACATGGAAATATCTACTCCGCTATCTGTATGAACATGGAAATATCTACACCGCTATCTGTACGAACATGGAAATATCTACACCGCTATCTGTATGAACATGCAAATATCTACACAGCTATCTGTATATCAATGGAAATATCTACAATGCTATCTATATAAACATGGAAATAACTACACTGCTATCTGTATAAACGTGGAAATATCTACACTGCAACCTGTATGAACATGGAAATATCTACACTGCCATCCGTACGAACATGGAAATATCTACACCGCTATCTGTATGAACTTGGAAATATCTACACTGCTCTCGGTATAAATTGAAATTATCTACACCACTATCTCTATAAACATGGAAATATCTACAATGCTATCTGTATAAACATGGAAATATCTACAGCGCTATCTGTATAAACATGGAAATATCTTCACCGCTATCTGTATAAACATGGAAATATCTACAACGCTGTCTCTATAAACTTGGAAATAACTACACCACTATCTCTGTAAACATGGAAATATCTAGACAGCCATCTCTATAAACATGGAAATATCTACACCACCATCTGTATAAACATGGAAATATCTACACCGCTATCTGCATAAACATGGAAATATCTACACCGCCATCTCTATGAACATGGAAGTATCTACACCGCCATCTGTACGAACATGGAAATATCTACACCGCCATCTGTATGAACATGTAAATATCTACACCGCCATCTGTATGAACATGGAATTATCTACACCGCTAACTGTATGAACATGGAAATATCTTCACCGCTATCAGTATGAACTTGGTAATAACTACACCGTTATCTCTATTAACATGGAAATATCTACACCGCTAACTGTATGAACATGGAAATATCTACACCGCTATCTGTATGAACATGGAAATATCTACACCGTTATCTGTATGAACATGGAAATATCTACACCGCTATCTGTATGAACATTGAAATATCTACACAACTATCTGTACGAGCATGGAAATATCTACACCGCTATCTGTATGAACATGCAAACACCTACACAGCTATCTGTATATCCATGGAAATATCCACACTGCTATCTCTATAAACATGGAAATAACTACACTGCTATCTGTATAAACATGGAAATATCTACAACGCCAACTGTATGAACATGGAAATATCTACACTGCCATCCGTACGAACATGGAAATATCTACACCGCCATCTGTATGAACATGTAAATATCTACACCGCCATCTGTATGAACATGGAAATATCTACACCGCTAACTGTATGAACATGGAAATATCTACACCGCTATTGGTATGAACATGGAAATAACTACACCGTTATCTGTATGAACATGGAAATATCTACACCGCCATCTGTATGAATATGGAAATATCTACACCACCATCTGTATGAACATGTAAATATCTACACCGCCATCTGTATGAACATGGAAATATCTACACCGCTAAGTGTATGAACATGGAAATATCTACACCGCTATCTGTATGAACATGGAAATATCTACACCGCTATCTATATATCAATGGAAATATCTACACTGCTATCTCTATAAACATGGAAATAACTACACTGCTATTTGCATAAACATGGAAATATCCGCACCGCTAGCTGTGTAAACATGGAAATATCTTCACCGCTCTCTGTATAAACATGGAAATAACTACACCGCTATCTCTATGAACATGTAAATATTTACAAGGCTATCTGTGTAAACATGGAAATGTCTACACAGCTATCTGTGTAAATATGGAAATACCTACACCGCTATCTGTGTAAACATGGAAATACTTACACCGCCATCTGTATAAACATGGAAATGTCTACACTGCCATCTGTATAAACATGGAAATATCTACACCGTTATCTGTATGAACATGGAAATATCTACACCGCTATCTGTATGAACATGGAAATATCTACACAGCTATCTGTACGAACATGGAAATATCTGCACCGCCATCTGTATGAACATGTAAATATCTACACTGCCATCCGTACGAACATGGAAATATCTACACCGCCATCTGTATGAACATGTAAATATCTACACCGCCATCTGTATGAACATGGAAATATCTACACCGCTAACTGTATGAACATGGAAATATCTACACCGCTATTGGTATGAACATGGAAATTACTACACCGCTATCTGTATGAACATGGAAATATCTACACCGCCATCTGTATGAATATGTAAATATCTACACCGCCATCTGTATGAACATGTAAATATCTGCACCGCCATCTGTATGAACATGGAAATATCTACACAGCTAACTGTATGAACATGGAAATATCTACACCGCCATCTGTATGAACATTTAAATATCTACACCGCCATCTGTATGAACATGTAGATATCTACACTGCCATCTGTAAGAACATGGAAATATCTACACGGCTAACTGTATGAACATGGAAATAACTACACCGCTATCTGTATGAACATGGAAATATCTACACCGCTATCTGTATAAACATGGAAATAGGTACTCCGCTATCTGTATGAACATGCAAATATCTACACAGCTATCTGTATATCAATGGAAATATCTACACTGCTATCTCTATAAACATGGAAATAACTCAACTGCTATCTGTATAAACATGGAAATATCTACACCGCCATCTCTATGAACATGGAAATATCTGCAACGCCATCTGTACGAACATGGAAATATCTACACCTCCATCTCTATGAACATGGAAATACCTACACCGCCATTTGTATGAACATGGAAATATCTACACCGCCATCTGCATGAGCATGGATATATCTACACCGCCATCTCTATAAACGTGGAAATATCTACACCGCTATCTGTATGAACTTGGAAATATCTACACTGCTCTCGGTATAAATTGAAATTATCTACACCACTATCTCTATAAACATGGAAATATCTACACTGCTATCTGTATAAACATGGAAATATCTACACCGCTATCTGTATAAACATGGAAATAACTTCACCGCTATCTGTACAAACATGGAAATATCTGCAACGCTGTCTCTATAAACTTGGAAATAACTACACCACTATCTCTGTAAACATGGAAATATCTAGACCGCCATCTCTATAAACATGGAAATATCTACACCACCATCTGTATAAACATGGAAATATCTATACCGCTATCTGCATAAACATGGAAATATCTACACCGCCATCTGTACGAACATGGAAATATCTACACCGCCATCTGTAGGAACATATAAATACCTACACAGCTATCTGTACGAACATGGAAATATCTACACCACTATCTGTATGAACATGCAAATACCTACACAGCTATCTGTATATCAATGGAAATATCCACACTGCTATCTCTATAAAAATGGAAATAACTACACTGCTATCTGTATAAACATGGAAATATCTACACCGCCACCTATATGAACATGGAAATATCTACACTGCCATCCGTACGAACATGGAAATATCTACACCGCCATCTGTACGAACATGTAAATATCTACACCGCCATCTGTATGAACATGGAAATATCTACACCGCTAACTGTATGAACATGGAATTATCTACACCGCTACTGGTATGAACATGGAAATATCTACACCGCTATCTGTATGAACATGGAAATATCTACACCGCCATCTGTATGAACATGGAAATATCTACACCGCCATCTGTATGAACATGTACATATCTACACCGCCATCTGCATGAACATGGAAATATCTACACGGCTAACTGTATGAACATGGAAATATCTACACTGCTATCTCTATAAACATGGAAATAACTACACTGCTATCTGTATAAACATGGAAAGATCTACACCGCCATCTCTATGAACATGGAAATTTCTACTCCGCCATTTGTATGAACATGGAAATATCTACACCGTCATCTCTATGAACATGGAAATATCTACACCGCCATTTGTATGAACATGGAAATATCTACACCGCTAACTGTATGAACATGGAAATATCTACACCGCTATCTGAATAAACATGGAAATATCTACACCGCTATCTGTATGAACTTGCAAATATCTACACAGCTATCTGTATATCAATGCAAATATCTACACTGCTATCTCTATAAACATGGTAATAACTACACTGCTATCTGTATAAACATGGAAATATCTACACCGTCATCTCTATGAACATGGAAATATCTACACCGACATTTGTATGAACATGGAAATATCCACACCGCTATCTGTGTGAACATGGAAATGTCTACACCGCTATGTGTGTAAACATGGAAATATCTACACCACCATCTGTGTAAACATGAAAATATCTACACCGCCATCCCTATAAATGTGGAAATATCTACACTGACATCTGTATGAACATGGAAATATCTACACCGCCATCTCTATGAACATGGAAATATCTACACCGCTATCTGTATGAACATGTAAATAACTACACCGCCATCTGTATGAACATGGAAATATCTACACCGCTAACTGTATGAACGTGGAAATATCTACACCGCTATCTGTATGAACATGGAAATATCTACACCGCTATCTGTATATCAATGGAAATATCTACACTGCTAACTCTATAAACATGGAAATAACTACACTGCTATCTGTATAAACATGGAAAGATCTACACCGCCATCTCTATGAACATGGAAATATCTACACCGCCATTTGTATGAACATGGAAATATCTACACCGCCATCTCTACGAACATGGAAATATCTACACCGCCATCTGTATGAACATGGAAATATCTACACCGCCATCTGTATGAACAAGGAAATAACTACACCACCATCTTTATGAACATGTAAATATCTACACCGCCATCTGTATGAACATGGAAATATCTTCACGACTAACTGTATGAACATGGAAATATCTACACCGCTATCTGTATGAACATGGAAATATCTACACCGTTTTCTGTATGAACATGGAAATATCTACTCCGCTATCTGTATGAACATGGAAATATCTTCACCGCTATCTGTACGAACATGGAAATATCTACACCGCTATCTGTATGAACATGCAAATATCTACACAGCTATCTGTATATCAATGGAAATATCTACAATGCTATCTATATAAACATGGAAATAACTACACTGCTATCTGTATAAACGTGGAAATATCTACACTGCAACCTGTATGAACATGGAAATATCTACACTGCCATCCGTACGAACATGGAAATATCTACACTGCCATCTGTATGAACATGTAAATATCTGCACCGCCATCTGTATGAACATGGAAATATCTACACCGCTAACAGTATGAACATGGAAATATCTACACCGCTATCTGTATGAACATGGAAATATCTACACCGCCATCTGTATGAACATGGAAATATCTACACCGCCATCTGTATGAACATGGAAATATCTACACCACCATCTGTATGAACATGTAAATATCTACACTGCCATCTGTAAGAACATGGAAATATCTACACCGCTATCTGTATAAACATGGAAATATCTACACCGCTATCTGTATGAACATGCAGATATCTACACAGCTATCTGTATATCAATGGAAATATCTACACTGCTATCTCTATAAACATGGAAAAAACTACACTGCTATCTGTATAAACATGGAAATATATACACCGCCATTTGTATGAACATGGAAATATCTACACCGCCATCTGTATGAACATGGAAATATCTACACCGCTAAGTGTATGAACATGGAAATATCTACACCGCTATCTGTATGAACATGGAAATATCTACACCGCTATCTATATATCAATGGAAATATCTACACTGCTATCTCTATAAACATGGAAATAACTACACTGCTATTTGCATAAACATGGAAATATCCGCACCGCTAGCTGTGTAAACATGGAAATATCTTCACCGCTCTCTGTATAAACATGGAAATAACTACACCGCTATCTCTATGAACATGTAAATATTTACAAGGCTATCTGTGTAAAGATGGAAATGTCTACACAGCTATCTGTGTAAATATGGAAATACCTACACCGCTATCTGTGTAAACATGGAAATACTTACACCGCCATCTGTATAAACATGGAAATGTCTACACTGCCATCTGTATAAACATGGAAATATCTACACCGTTATCTGTATGAACATGGAAATATCTACACCGCTATCTGTATGAACATGGAAATATCTACACAGCTATCTGTACGAACATGGAAATATCTGCACCGCCATCTGTATGAACATGTAAATATCTACACTGCCATCCGTACGAACATGGAAATATCTACACCGCCATCTGTATGAACATGTAAATATCTACACCGCCATCTGTATGAACATGGAAATATCTACACCGCTAACTGTATGAACATGGAAATATCTACACCGCTATTGGTATGAACATGGAAATTACTACACCGCTATCTGTATGAACATGGAAATATCTACAACGCCATCTTTATGAACATGGAAATATCTACACCGCCATCTGTATGAATATGTAAATATCTACACCGCCATCTGTATGAACATGTAAATATCTGCACCGCCATCTGTATGAACATGGAAATATCTACACAGCTAACTGTATGAACATGGAAATATCTACACCGCCATCTGTATGAACATTTAAATATCTACACCGCCATCTGTATGAACATGTAGATATCTACACTGCCATCTGTAAGAACATGGAAATATCTACACGGCTAACTGTATGAACATGGAAATAACTACACCGCTATCTGTATGAACATGGAAATATCTACACCGCTATCTGTATAAACATGGAAATAGGTACTCCGCTATCTGTATGAACATGCAAATATCTACACAGCTATCTGTATATCAATGGAAATATCTACACTGCTATCTCTATAAACATGGAAATAACTCAACTGCTATCTGTATAAACATGGAAATATCTACACCGCCATCTCTATGAACATGGAAATATCTGCAACGCCATCTGTACGAACATGGAAATATCTACACCTCCATCTCTATGAACATGGAAATACCTACACCGCCATTTGTATGAACATGGAAATATCTACACCGCCATCTGCATGAGCATGGATATATCTACACCGCCATCTCTATAAACGTGGAAATATCTACACCGCTATCTGTATGAACTTGGAAATATCTACACTGCTCTCGGTATAAATTGAAATTATCTACACCACTATCTCTATAAACATGGAAATATCTACACTGCTATCTGTATAAACATGGAAATATCTACACCGCTATCTGTATAAACATGGAAATAACTTCACCGCTATCTGTACAAACATGGAAATATCTGCAACGCTGTCTCTATAAACTTGGAAATAACTACACCACTATCTCTGTAAACATGGAAATATCTAGACCGCCATCTCTATAAACATGGAAATATCTACACCACCATCTGTATAAACATGGAAATATCTATACCGCTATCTGCATAAACATGGAAATATCTACACCGCCATCTGTACGAACATGGAAATATCTACACCGCCATCTGTAGGAACATATAAATACCTACACAGCTATCTGTACGAACATGGAAATATCTACACCACTATCTGTATGAACATGCAAATACCTACACAGCTATCTGTATATCAATGGAAATATCCACACTGCTATCTCTATAAAAATGGAAATAACTACACTGCTATCTGTATAAACATGGAAATATCTACACCGCCACCTATATGAACATGGAAATATCTACACTGCCATCCGTACGAACATGGAAATATCTACACCGCCATCTGTACGAACATGTAAATATCTACACCGCCATCTGTATGAACATGGAAATATCTACACCGCTAACTGTATGAACATGGAATTATCTACACCGCTACTGGTATGAACATGGAAATATCTACACCGCTATCTGTATGAACATGGAAATATCTACACCGCCATCTGTATGAACATGGAAATATCTACACCGCCATCTGTATGAACATGTACATATCTACACCGCCATCTGCATGAACATGGAAATATCTACACGGCTAACTGTATGAACATGGAAATATCTACACTGCTATCTCTATAAACATGGAAATAACTACACTGCTATCTGTATAAACATGGAAAGATCTACACCGCCATCTCTATGAACATGGAAATTTCTACTCCGCCATTTGTATGAACATGGAAATATCTACACCGTCATCTCTATGAACATGGAAATATCTACACCGCCATTTGTATGAACATGGAAATATCTACACCGCTAACTGTATGAACATGGAAATATCTACACCGCTATCTGAATAAACATGGAAATATCTACACCGCTATCTGTATGAACTTGCAAATATCTACACAGCTATCTGTATATCAATGCAAATATCTACACTGCTATCTCTATAAACATGGTAATAACTACACTGCTATCTGTATAAACATGGAAATATCTACACCGTCATCTCTATGAACATGGAAATATCTACACCGACATTTGTATGAACATGGAAATATCCACACCGCTATCTGTGTGAACATGGAAATGTCTACACCGCTATGTGTGTAAACATGGAAATATCTACACCACCATCTGTGTAAACATGAAAATATCTACACCGCCATCCCTATAAATGTGGAAATATCTACACTGACATCTGTATGAACATGGAAATATCTACACCGCCATCTCTATGAACATGGAAATATCTACACCGCTATCTGTATGAACATGTAAATAACTACACCGCCATCTGTATGAACATGGAAATATCTACACCGCTAACTGTATGAACGTGGAAATATCTACACCGCTATCTGTATGAACATGGAAATATCTACACCGCTATCTGTATATCAATGGAAATATCTACACTGCTAACTCTATAAACATGGAAATAACTACACTGCTATCTGTATAAACATGGAAAGATCTACACCGCCATCTCTATGAACATGGAAATATCTACACCGCCATTTGTATGAACATGGAAATATCTACACCGCCATCTCTACGAACATGGAAATATCTACACCGCCATCTGTATGAACATGGAAATATCTACACCGCCATCTGTATGAACAAGGAAATAACTACACCACCATCTTTATGAACATGTAAATATCTACACCGCCATCTGTATGAACATGGAAATATCTTCACGACTAACTGTATGAACATGGAAATATCTACACCGCTATCTGTATGAACATGGAAATATCTACACCGTTTTCTGTATGAACATGGAAATATCTACTCCGCTATCTGTATGAACATGGAAATATCTTCACCGCTATCTGTACGAACATGGAAATATCTACACCGCTATCTGTATGAACATGCAAATATCTACACAGCTATCTGTATATCAATGGAAATATCTACAATGCTATCTATATAAACATGGAAATAACTACACTGCTATCTGTATAAACGTGGAAATATCTACACTGCAACCTGTATGAACATGGAAATATCTACACTGCCATCCGTACGAACATGGAAATATCTACACTGCCATCTGTATGAACATGTAAATATCTGCACCGCCATCTGTATGAACATGGAAATATCTACACCGCTAACAGTATGAACATGGAAATATCTACACCGCTATCTGTATGAACATGGAAATATCTACACCGCCATCTGTATGAACATGGAAATATCTACACCGCCATCTGTATGAACATGGAAATATCTACACCACCATCTGTATGAACATGTAAATATCTACACTGCCATCTGTAAGAACATGGAAATATCTACACCGCTATCTGTATAAACATGGAAATATCTACACCGCTATCTGTATGAACATGCAGATATCTACACAGCTATCTGTATATCAATGGAAATATCTACACTGCTATCTCTATAAACATGGAAAAAACTACACTGCTATCTGTATAAACATGGAAATATATACACCGCCATTTGTATGAACATGGAAATATCTACACCGCCATCTCTATGAACATGGAAATATCTACACCGCCATTTGTATGAACATAGAAATATCTACACTGCCATCTGCATGAACATGGAAATATCTACACCGCCATCTCTATAAACATGGAAATATCTACACCGCTATCTGTATGAACTTGGAAATATCTACACTGCTCTCGGTATAAATTGAAATTATCTACACCACTATCTCTATAAACATGGAAATATCTACAATGCTATCTGTATAAACATGGAAATATCTACATCGCTATCTGTATAAACATGGAAATATCTTCACCGCTATCTGTATAAACATGGAAATATCTACAACGCTGTCTCTATAAACTTGGAAATAACTACACCACTATCTCTGTAAACATGGAAATATCTAGACAGCCGTCTCTATAAACATGGAAATATCTACACCACCATCTGTATAAACATGGAAATATCTACACCGCTATCTGCATAAACATGGAAATATCTACACCGCCATCTCTATGAACATGGAAGTATCTACACCGCCATCTGTACGAACATGTAAATATCTACACCGCCATCTGTATGAACATGTAAATACCTACACCGCCATCTGTATGAACATGGAATTATCTACACCGCTAACTGTATGAACATGGAAATATCTTCACCGCTATCTGTATGAACTTGGTAATAACTACACCGTTATCTCTATGAACATGGAAATATCTACACCGCTAACTCTATGAACATGGAAATATCTACACCGCTATCTGTATGAACATGGAAATATCTACACCGTTATCTGTATGAACTTGGAAATATCTACACCGCTATCTGTATGAACATTGAAATATCTACACCACTATCTGTATGAACATGGAAATATCTACACCGCTATCTGTATGAACATGCAAACACCTACACAGCTATCTGTATATCCATGGAAATATCCACACTGCTATCTCTATAAACATGGAAATAACTACACTGCTATCTGTATAAACATGGAAATATCTACACCGCCACCTGTATGAACATGGAAATATCTACACTGCCATCCGTACGAACATGGAAATATCTACACCGCCATCTGTATGAACAAGTAAATATCTACACCGCCATCTGTATGAACATGGAAATATCTACACCGCTAACTGTATGAACATTGAAATATCTACACCGCTATTGGTATGAACATGTAAATAACTACACCGTTATCTGTATGAACATGGAAATATCTACACCGCCATCTGTATGAATATGGAAATATCTACACCGCCAGCTGTATGAACATGTAAATATCTACACCGCCATCTGTATGAACATGGAAATATCTACACCGCTAACTGTATGAACATGGAAATATCTACACCGCTATCTGTATATCAATGGAAATATCTACACTGCTATCTCTATAAACATGGAAATAACTACACTGCTATTTGAATAAACATGGAAATATCTGCACCGCTAGCTGTGTAAACATGGAAATATCTTCACCGCTCTCTGTATAAACATGGAAATAACTACACCGCTATCTCTATGAACATGTAAATATTTACAACGCTATCTGTGTAAAGATGGAAATGTCTACACAGCTATCTGTGTAAATATGGAAATAACTACACCGCTATCTGTGTAAACATGGAAATACTTACACCGCCATCTGTATAAACATGGAAATGTCTACACTGCCATCTGTATAAACATGGAAATATCTACACCGTTATCTGTATGAACATGGAAATATCTACACCGCTATCTGTATGAACATGGAAATATCTACACAGCTATGTGTACGAACATGGAAATATCTACACCGCCATCTGTATGAACATGTAAATATCTACACTGCCATCCGTACGAACATGGAAATATCTACACCGCCATCTGTATGAACATGTAAATATCTACACCGCCATCTGTATGAACATGGAAATATCTACACCGCTAATTGTATGAACATGGAAATATCTACACCGCTATTGGTATGAACATGGAAATAACTACACCGCTATCTGTATGAACATGGAAATATCTACACCGCCATCTGTATGAACATGGAAATATCTACACCGCCATCTGTATGAACATGTAAATATCTACACCGCCATCTGTATGAACATGTAAATATCTGCACCGCCATCTGTATGAACATGGAAATATCTACACCGCTAACTGTATGAACATGGAAATATCTACACCGCTATCTGTATGAACATGGAAATATCTACAGCGCTATCTGTATGAACATGGAAATATCTACACCGCCATCTGTATGAGCATGGAAATATCTACACTGCCATCTGTATGTACATGTAGATATCTACACTGCCATCTGTAAGAACATGGAAATATCTACACGGCTAACTGTAAGAACATGGAAATAACTACACCGCTATCTGTATGAACATGGAAATATCTACACCGCTATCTGTATAAACATGGAAATAGGTACTCCGCTATCTGTATGAACATGCAAATATCTACACAGCTATCTGTATATCAATGGAAATATCTACACTGCTATCTCTATAAACATGGAAATAACTCAACTGCTATCTGTATAAACATGGAAATATCTACACCGCCATCTCTATGAACATGGAAATATCTACAACGCCATCTGTACGAACATGGAAATATCTACACCGCCATCTCTATGAACATGGAAATACCTACACTGCCATTTGTATGAACATGGAAATATCTACACCGCCATCTGCATGAGCATGGATATATCTACACCGCCATCTCTATAAACGTGGAAATATCTACACCGCTATCTGTATGAACTTGGAAATATCTACACTGCTCTCGGTATAAATTGAAATTATCTACACCACTATCTCTATAAACATGGAAATATCTACACTGCTATCTGTATAAACATGGAAATATCTACACCGCTATCTGTATAAACATGGAAATATCTTCACCGCTATCTGTATAAACATGGAAATATCTACAACGCTGTCTCTATAAACTTGGAAATAACTACACCACTATCTCTGTAAACATGGAAATATCTAGACCGCCATCTCTATAAACATGGAAATATCTACACCACCATCTGTATAAACATGGAAATATCTATACCGCTATCTGCATAAACATGGAAATATCTACACCGCCATCTCTATGAACATGGAAATATCTACACCGCCATCTGTACGAACATGGAAATATCTACACCGCCATCTGTATGAACATATAAATATCTACACAGCTATCTGTACGAACATGGAAATATCTACACCACTATCTGTATGAACATGCAAATACCTACACAGCTATCTGTATATCAATGGAAATATCCACACTGCTATCTCTATAAAAATGGAAATAACTACACTGCTATCTGTATAAACATGGAAATATCTACACCGCCACCTATATGAACATGGAAATATCTACACTGCCATCCGTACGAACATGGAAATATCTACACCGCCATCTGTACGAACATGTAAATATCTACACCGCCATCTGTATGAACATGGAAATATCTACACCGCTAACTGTATGAACATGGAATTATCTACACCGCTATTGGTATGAACATGGAAATATCTACACCGCTATCTGTATGAACATGGAAATATCTACCCCGCCATCTGTATGAACATGGAAATATCTACACCGCCATCTGTATGAACATGTACATATCTACACCGCCAACTGTATGAACATGGAAATATCTACACGGCTAACTGTATGAACATGGAAATATCTACACTGCTATCTCTATAAACATGGAAATAACTACACTGCTATCTGTATAAACATGGAAAGATCTAAACCGCCATCTCTATGAACATGGAAATTTCTACACCGCCATTTGTATGAACACGGAATTATCTACACCGTCATCTCTATGAACATGGAAATATCTACACCGCCATTTGTATGAACATGGAAATATCTACACTGCTAACTGTATGAACATGGAAATATCTACACCGCTATCTGAATAAACATGGAAATATCTACACCGCTATCTCTATGAACTTGCAAATATCTACACAGCTTTCTGTATATCAATGCAAATATCTACACTGCTATCTCTATAAACATGGTAATAACTACACTGCTACCTGTATAAACATGGAAATATCTACACCATCATCTCTATGAACATGGAAATATCTACACCGACATTTGTATGAACATGGAAATATCCACGCCGCTATCTGTGTAAACATGGAAATATCTACACCACCATCTGTGTAAACATGAAAATATCTACACCGCCATCCCTATAAATGTGGAAATATCTACACTGACATCTGTATGAACATGGAAATATCTACACCGCCATCTCTATGAACATGGAAATATCTACACCGCTATCTGTATGAACATGTAAATAACTACACCGCCATCTGTATGAACATGGAAATATCTACACCGCTAACAGTATGAACGTGGAAATATCTACACCGCTATCTGTATGAACATGGAAATATCTACACCGCTATCTGCATATCAATGGAAATATCTACACTGCTAACTCTATAAACATGGAAATAACTACACTGCTATCTGTATAAACATGGAAAGATCTACACCGCCATCTCTATGAACATGGAAATATCTACACCGCCATTTGTATGAACATGGAAATATCTACACCGCCATCTCTATGAACATGGAAATATCTACACCGCCATTTGTATGAACATGGATATATCTACACCGCCATCTGTATGAACATGGAAATATCTACACCGATAACAGTATGAACATGGAAATATCTACACCGCTATCTGTATGAACATGGAAATATCTACACCGCTATCTGTATGAACATGGAAATAACTACACCGCCATCTGTATGAACATGGAAATATCTACACCACCATCTGTATGAACATGTAAATATCTACACTGCCATCTGTAAGAACATGGAAATATCTACACCGCTATCTGTATGAACATGGAAATATCTACACCGCTATCTGTATGAACATGGAAATATCTACACCGCTATCTGTATAAACATGGAAATATCTACACCGCTATCTGTATGAACATGCAGATATCTACACAGCTATCTGTATATCAATGGAAATATCCACACTGCTATCTCTATAAACATGGAAAAAACTACACTGCTATCTGTATAAACATGGAAATATATACACCGCCATTTGTATGAACATTTAAATATCTACACCGCCATCTGTATGAACATGTAAATATCTACACCACCATCTGTATGAACATGGAAATATCTACACCGCTAACTGTATGAACATGGAAATATCTACACCGCTATCTGTATGAACATGGAAATATCTACACCGCTATCTGTATATCAATGGAAATATCTACACTGCTATCTCTATAAACATGGAAATAACTACACTGCTATCTGTATAAACATGGAAAGACCTACACCGCCATCTCTATGAACATGGAAATATCTACACCGCCATTTGTATGAACATGGAAATATCTACACCGCTAACTGTATGAACATGGAAATATCTACACCGCCATCTGTAGGAACATGGAAATATCTACACCGCTAACTGTATGAATATGGAAATATCTACACCGCTATCTGAATAAACATGGAAATATCTACACCGCTATCTCTATGAACATGCAAATATCTACACTGCTATCTGTATATTAATGGAAATATCTACACTGCTATGTCTACAAACATGGTAATAACTACACTGCTACCTGTATAAACATGGAAATATCTACACCGTCATCTCTTTGAACATGGAAATATCTACACCGACATTTGTATGAACATGGAAATATCCACACCGCTATCTGTGTAAACATGGAAATGTCTACACCGCTATCTGTGTAAACATGGAAATATCTACACTGCCATCTGTGTAAACATGAAAGTATCTACACCGCAATACCTATAAACGTGGAAATATCTACACTGCCATCTGTATGAACATGGAAATATCTACACCGCCATCTCTGTAAACGCGGAAATATCTACACCGCTATCTGTATTAACTTGGAAATATCTACACTGCTCTCTGTATAAAATTGAAATTATCTACACCACTATCTCTATAAACATGGAAATATCTACACTGCTATCTGTATAAACATGGAAATATCTACAACGCTATCTGTTTAAACATGGAAATATCTTCACCGCTATCTGTATAAACATGGAAATATCTACAACGCTGTCTCTATAAACTTGGAAATAATTACACCACTATCTCTGTAAACATGGAAATATCTAGACCGCCATCTCTATAAACATGGAAATATCTACACCACCATCTGTATAAACATGGAAATATCTATACCGCTATCTGCATAAACATGGAAATATCTACACCGCCATCTCTATGAACATGGAAATATCTACACCGCCATCTGTACGAACATGGAAATATCTATACCGCCATATGTATGAACATGTAAATATCTACACTGCCATCTGTATGAACATGGAAATATCTACACCGCCATCTCTGTAAACGTGGAAATATCTACACCGCTATCTGTATAAACTTGGAAATATCTACACTGCTCTCGGTATAAATTGAAATTATCTACACCACTATCTCTATAAACATGGAAATGTCTACACTGCTATCTGTATAAACATGGAAATATCTACACAGCTATCTGTATAAACATGGAAATACCTTCACCGCTATCTGCATAAACATGGAAATATCTACAACGCTGTCTCTATAAACTTGGAAATAACTACACCACTATCTCTGTAAACATGGAAATATCTAGACCACCATCTCTATAAACATGGAAATATCTACACCACCATCTGTATAAACATGGAAATATCTATACCGCTATCTGCATAAACATGGAAATATCTACACCGCCATCTCTATGAACATGGAAATATCTACACCGCCATCTGTATGAACATGGAAATACCTACACAGCTATCTGTATATCAATGGATATATCTACAATGCTATCTCTATAAACATGGAAATAACTACACTGCTATCTGTATAAACATGGAAATATCTACATCGCCACCTGTATGAACATGGAAATACCTACACCGCTATCTGTATGAACATGGAAATATCTACACCGTTATCTGTATGAACATGGAAATATCTACACCGCTCTCTGTATGAACATGGAAATATCTACACAGCTATCTGTATGAACATGGAAATATCTACACCGCTATCTGTATGAACATGGAAATACCTACACAGCTATCTGTATATCAATGGAAATATCCACACTGCTATCTCTATAAACATGGAAATAACTACACTGCTATCTGTATAAACATGGAAATATCTACACCGCCACCTATATGAACATGGAAATATCTACACTGCCATCTGTACGAACATGGATATATCTACACCGCCATCTGTATGAGCATGTAAATATCTACACTGCCATCTGTAAGAACTTGGAAATATCTACACCGCTAACTGTATAAACATGGAATTATCTACACCGCTATCTGTATGAACATGGAAATATCTACACCGCTATCTGTATAAACATGGAAATATCTGCTCCGCTATCTGTATGAACATGCAAATATCTACACAGCTATCTGTATATCAATGGAAATATCTACACTGCTATCTCTATAAACATGGAAATAACTACACTGTTATCTGTATAAACATGGAAATATCTACACCGCTATCTCTATGAACATGGAAATATCTACACCGCCATTTGTATGAACATGGAAATATCTACACCGCCATTTGTATGAACATGGAAATATCTACACCGCCATCTGCATGAGCATGGAAATATCTACACCGCCATCTCTATAAATGTGGAAATATCTACACCGCTATCTGTATGAACTTGGAAATATCTACACTGCTCTCCGTATAAATTGAAATTATCTACACCACTATCTCTATAAACATGGAAATATCTACACTGCTATCTGTATAAACATGGAAATATCTACACCGCTATCTGTATAAACATGGAAATATCTTCACCGCTATCTGTATAAACATGGAAATATCTACAACGCTGTCTCTATAAACTTGGAAATAACTACACCACTATCTCTGTATACATGGAAATATCTAGAGAGCCATCTCTATAAACATGGAAATATCTACACTGCCATCTGTATAAACATGGAAATATCTACACCGCTATCTGCATAAACATGGAAATATCTACACCGCCATCTCTATGAACATGGAAGTATCTACACCGCCATCTGTACGAACATGGAAATATCTACACCGCCATCTGTATGAACATGTAAATACCTACACCGCCATCTGTATGAACATGGAATTATCTACACCGCTAACTGTATGAACATGGAAATATCTTCACCGCTATCTGTATGAACTTGGTAATAACTACACCGTTATCTCTATGAACATGGAAATATCTACACCGCTAACTCTATGAACATGGAAATATCTACACCGCTATCTGTATGAACATGGAAATATCTACACAGCTATGTGTACGAACATGGAAATATCTACACCGCCATCTGTATGAACATGTAAATATCTACACTGCCATCCGTACGAACATGGAAATATCTACACCGCCATCTGTATGAACATGTAAATATCTACACCGCCATCTGTATGAACATGGAAATATCTACACCGCTAACTGTATGAACATGGAAATATCTACACCGCTATTGGTATGAACATGGAAATAACTACACCGCTATCTGTATGAACATGGAAATATCTACACCGCCATCTGTATGAACATGGAAATATCTACACCGCCATCTGTATGAACATGTAAATATCTACACCGCCATCTGTATGAACATGTAAATATCTGCACCGCCATCTGTATGAACATGGAAATATCTACACCGCTAACTGTATGAACATGGAAATATCTACACCGTTATCTGTATGAACATGGAAATGTCTACACCGCTATCTGTATGAACATGGAAATATCTACACCGCCATCTGTATGAACATGGAAATATCTACACCGCCATCTGTATGTACATGTAGATATCTACACTGCCATCTGTAAGAACCTGGAAATATCTACACGGCTAACTGTAAGAACATGGCAATAACTACACCGCTATCTGTATGAACATGGAAATATCTACACCGCTATCTGTATAAACATGGAAATAGGTACTCCGCTATCTGTATGAACATGCAAATATCTACTCAGCTATCTGTATATCAATGGAAATATCTACACTGCTATCTCTATAAACATGGAAATAACTCAACTGCTATCTGTATAAACATGGAAATATCTACACCGACATCTCTATGAACATGGAAATATCTACAACGCCATCTGTACGAACATGGAAATATCTACACCGCCATCTCTATGAACATGGAAATACCTACACCGCCATTTGTATGAACATGGAAATATCTACACCGCCATCTGCATGAGCATGGATATATCTACACCGCCATCTCTATAAACGTGGAAATAGCTACACCACTATCTGTATGAACTTGGAAATATCTACACTGCTCTCGGTATAAATTGAAATTATCTACACCACTATCTCTATAAACATGGAAATATCTACACTGCTATCTGTATAAACATGGAAATATCTACACCGCTATCTGTATAAACATGGAAATATCTTCACCGCTATCTGTATAAACATGGAAATATCTACAACGCTGTCTCTATAAACTTGGAAATAACTACACCACTATCTCTGTAAACATGGAAATATCTAGACCGCCGTCTCTATAAACATGGAAATATCTACACCACCATCTGTATAAACATGGAAATATCTATACCGCTATCTGCATAAACATGGAAATATCTACACCGCCATCTCTATGAACATGGAAATATCTACACCGCCATCTGTACGAACATGGAAATATCTACACCGCCATCTGTATGAACATATAAATATCTACACAGCTATCTGTACGAACATGGAAATATCTACACCACTATCTGTATGAACATGCAAATACCTACACAGCTATCTGTATATCAATGGAAATATCCACACTGCTATCTCTATAAAAATGGAAATAACTACACTGCTATCTGTATAAACATGGAAATATCTACACCGCCACCTATATGAACATGGAAATATCTACACTGCCATCCGTACGAACATGGAAATATCTACACCGCCATCTGTACGAACATGTAAATATCTACACCGCCATCTGTATGAACATGGAAATATCTACACCGCTTACTGTATGAACATGGAATTATCTACACCGCTATTGGTATGAACATGGAAATATCTACACCGCTATCTGTATGAACATGGAAATATCTACCCCGCCATCTGTATGAACATGGAAATATCTACACCGCCATCTGTATGAACATGTACATATCTACACCGCCAACTGTATGAACATGGAAATATCTACACGGCTAACTGTATGAACATGGAAATATCTACACTGCTATCTCTATAAACATGGAAATAACTACACTGCTATCTGTATAAACATGGAAAGATCTACACCGCCATCTCTATGAACATGGAAATTTCTACACCGCCATTTGTATGAACATGGAAATATCTACACCGTCATCTCTATGAACATGGAAATATCTACACCGCCATTTGTATGAACATGGAAATATCTACACCGCTAACTGTATGAACATGGAAATATCTACACCGCTATCTGAATAAACATGGAAATATCTACACCGCTATCTCTATGAACTTGCAAATATCTACACAGCTTTCTGTATATCAATGCAAATATCTACACTGCTATCTCTATAAACATGGTAATAACTACACTGCTATCTGTATAAACATGGAAATATCTACACCATCATCTCTATGAACATGGAAATATCTACACCGATATTTGTATGAACATGGAAATATCCACGCCGCTATCTGTGTGAACATGGAAATGTCTACACCGCTATTTGTGTAAACATGGAAATATCTACACCACCATCTGTGTAAACATGAAAATATCTACACCGCCATCCCTATAAATGTGGAAATATCTACACTGACATCTGTATGAACATGGAAATATCTACACCGCCATCTCTATGAACATGGAAATATCTACACCGCTATCTGTATGAACTTGTAAATAACTACACCGCCATCTGTATGAACATGGAAATATCTACACCGCTAACTGTATGAACGTGGAAATATCTACACCGCTATCTGTATGAACATGGAAATATCTACACCGCTATCTGTATATCAATGGAAATATCTACACTGCTAACTCTATAAACATGGAAATAACTACACTGCTATCTGTATAAACATGGAAAGATCTACACCGCCATCTCTATGAACATGGAAATATATACACCGCCATTTGTATGAACATGGAAATATCTACACCGCCATCTCTATGAACATGGAAATATCTACACCGCCATTTGTATGAACATGGAAATATCTACACTGCCATCTGTATGAACATGGAAATATCTACACCGCTAACAGTATGAACATGGAAATATCTACACCGCTATCTGTATGAACATGGAAATATCTACACCGCTATCTGTATGAACATGGAAATATCTACACCGCCATCTGTATGAACATGGAAATATCTACACCATCATCTGTATGAACATGTAAATATCTACACTGCCATCTGTAAGAACATGGAAATATCTACACCGCTATCTGTATGAACATGGAAATATCTACACCGCTATCTGTATGAACATGGAAATATCTACACCGCTATCTGTATAAACATGGAAATATCTACACCGCTATCTGTATGAACATGCAGATATCTACACAGCTATCTGTATATCAATGGAAATATCTACACTGCTATCTCTATAAACATGGAAAAAACTACACTGCTATCTGTATAAACATGGAAATATATACACCGCCATTTGTATGAACATGGAAATATCTACACCGCCATCTGTATGAACATGTAAATATCTACACCACCATCTGTATGAACATGGAAATATCTACACCGCTAACTGTATGAACATGGAAATATCTACACCGCTATCTGTATGAACATGGAAATATCTACACCGCTATCTGTATATCAATGGAAATATCTACACTGCTATCTCTATAAACATGGAAATAACTACACTGCTATCTGTATAAACATGGAAAGACCTACACCGCCATCTCTATGAACATGGAAATATCTACACCGCCATTTGTATGAACATGGAAATATCTACACCGCTAACTGTATGAACATGGAAATATCTACACCGCCATCTGTAGGAACATGGAAATATCTACACCGCTATCTGTATGAACATGGAAATATCTACACCGCTCTCTGTACGAACATGGAAATATCTACACCGCTATCTGTATGAACATGGAAATATCTACACCGCTATGTGTATGAACATGCAAATATCTACACAGCTATCTGTATATCAATGGAAATACCTACACTGCTATCTCTATAAACATGGAAACATCTACACTGCTATCTGTATTAACATGGAAATATCTACACCGCCATTTGTATGAACATGGAAATATCTACACCGCTAACTGTATGAATATGGAAATATCTACACCGCTATCTGAATAAACATGGAAATATCTACACCGCTATCTCTATGAACATGCAAATATCTACACTGCTATCTGTATATTAATGGAAATATCTACACTGCTATGTCTACAAACATGGTAATAACTACACTGCTACCTGTATAAACATGGAAATATCTACACCGTCATCTCTTTGAACATGGAAATATCTACACCGACATTTGTATGAACATGGAAATATCCACACCGCTATCTGTGTAAACATGGAAATGTCTACACCGCTATCTGTGTAAACATGGAAATATCTACACTGCCATCTGTGTAAACATGAAAGTATCTACACCGCAATACCTATAAACGTGGAAATATCTACACTGCCATCTGTATGAACATGGAAATATCTACACCGCCATCTCTGTAAACGCGGAAATATCTACACCGCTATCTGTATTAACTTGGAAATATCTACACTGCTCTCTGTATAAAATTGAAATTATCTACACCACTATCTCTATAAACATGGAAATATCTACACTGCTATCTCTATAAACATGGAAATATCTACAACGCTATCTGTTTAAACATGGAAATATCTTCACCGCTATCTGTATAAACATGGAAATATCTACAACGCTGTCTCTATAAACTTGGAAATAATTACACCACTATCTCTGCAAACATGGAAATAACTAGACCGCCATCTCTATAAACATGGAAATATCTACACCACCATCTGTATAAACATGGAAATATCTATACCGCTATCTGCATAAACATGGAAATATCTACACCGCCATCTCTATGAACATGGAAATATCTACACCACCATCTGTACGAACATGGAAATATCTATACCGCCATCTGTATGAACATGTAAATATCTACACTGCCATCTGTATGAACATGGAAATATCTACACCGCCATCTCTGTAAACGTGGAAATATCTACACCGCTATCTGTATGAACTTGGAAATATCTACACTGCTCTCGGTATAAATTGAAATTATCTACACCACTATCTCTATAAACATGGAAATGTCTACACTGCTATCTGTATAAACATGGAAATATCTACACAGCTATCTGTATAAACATGGAAATACCTTCACCGCTATCTGCATAAACATGGAAATATCTACAACGCTGTCTCTATAAACTTGGAAATAACTACACCACTATCTCTGTAAACATGGAAATATCTAGACCACCATCTCTATAAACATGGAAATATCTACACCACCATCTGTATAAACATGGAAATATCTATACCGCTATCTGCATAAACATGGAAATATCTACACCGCCATCTCTATGAACATGGAAATATCTACACCGCCGTCTGTATGAACATGGAAATACCTACACAGCTCTCTGTATATCAACGGATATATCTACAATGCTATCTCTATAAACATGGAAATAACTACACTGCTATCTGTATAAACATGGAAATATCTACATCACCACCTGTATGAACATGGAAATATCTAAACCGCTATCTGTATGAACATGGAAATATCTACACCGTTATCTGTATGAACATGGAAATATCTACACCGCTCTCTGTATGAACATGGAAATATCTACGCAGCTATCTGTATGAACATGGAAATATCTACACCGCTATCTGTATGAACATGGAAATACCTACACAGCTATCTGTATATCAATGGAAATATCCACACTGCTATCTCTATAAACATGGAAATAACTACACTGCTATCTGTATAAACATGGAAATATCTACACCGCCACCTATATGAACATGGAAATATCTACACTGCCATCTGTACGAACATGGATATATCTACACCGCCATCTGTATGAGCATGTAAATATCTACACTGCCATCTGTAAGAACTTGGAAATTTCTACACCGCTAACTGTATAAACATGGAATTATCTACACCGCTATCTGTATGAACATGGAAATATCTACACCGCTATCTGTATAAACATGGAAATATCTACTCCGCTATCTGTATGAACATGCAAATATCTACACAGCTATCTGTATATCAATGGAAATATCTACACTGCTATCTCTATAAACATGGAAATAACTACACTGCTATCTGTATAAACATGGAAATATCTACACCGCTATCTCTATGAACATGGAAATATCTACACCGCCATTTGTATGAACATGGAAATATCTACACCGCCATTTGTATGAACATGGAAATATCTACACCGCCATCTGCATGAGCATGGAAATATCTACACCGCCATCTCTATAAACGTGGAAATATCTACACCGCTATCTGTATGAACTTGGAAATATCTACACTGCTCTCGGTATAAATTGAAATTATCTACACCACTATCTCTATAAACATGGAAATATCTACACTGCTATCTGTATAAACATGGAAATATCTACACCGCTATCTGTATAAACATGGAAATATCTTCACCGCTATCTGTATAAACATGGAAATATCTACAACGCTGTCTCTATAAACTTGGAAATAACTACACCACTATCTCTGTAAACATGGAAATATCTAGACCGCCATCTCTATAAACATGGAAATATCTACACCACCATCTGTATAAACATGGAAATATCTATACCGCTATCTGCATAAACATGGAAATATCTACACCGCCATCTCTATGAACATGGAAATATCTACACCGCCATCTGTACGAACATGGAAATATCTACACCGCCATCTGTATGAACATGTAAATATCTTCACCGCCATCTGTATGAACATGGAATTATCTACACCGCTAACCGTATGAACATGGAAATATCTACACCGCTATCTGTATGAACATGGAAATATCTACACCGCTATCTGTATGAACATGGAAATATCTACACCGTTATCTGTATGAACATGGAAACATCTACACCGCTATCTGTATGAACATATAAATATCTACACAGCTATCTGTATGAACATGGAAATATCTACACCGCTATCTGTATGAACATGGAAATATCTACACCGTTATCTGTATGAACATGGAAATATCTACACCGCTATCTGTATGAACATGGAAATATCTACACAGCTATCTGTACGAACATGGAAATATCTACACCGCTATCTGTATGAACATGGAAATACCTACACTGCTATCTGTATATCAATGGAAATATCCACACTGCTATCTCTATAAACATGGAAATAACTACTCTGCTATCTGTATAAACATGGAAATATCTACACCGCCACCTATATGAACATGGTAATATCTACACTGCCATCCGTACGAACATGGAAATATCTACACCGCCATCTGTATGAACATATAAATATCTACACCGCCATCTGTATGAACATGGAAATATCTACACCGCTAACTGTATGAACATGGAAATATCTACACAGCTATTGGTTTGAACATGGAAATAACTACAACGCTATCTGTATGAACATGGAAATATCTACACCGCCATCTGTATGAACATGAAAATATCTACACCGCCATCTGTATGAACATGTAAATATCTACACCGCTATCTGTATGAACATGGAAATATCTACACCGCTATGTGTATAAACATGGAAATATCTGCTCCGCTATCTGTATGAACATGCAAATATCTACACAGCTATCTGTATATCAATGGAAATATCTACACTGCTATCTCTATAAACATGGAAATAACTACACTGCTATCTGTATAAACATGGAAATATCTACACCGCTATCTCTATGAACATGGAAATATCTACACCGCCATTTGTATGAACATGGAAATATCTACACCGCCATTTGTATGAACATGGAAATATCTACACCGCCATCTGCATGAGCATGGAAATATCTACACCGCCATCTCTATAAATGTGGAAATATCTACACCGCTATCTGTATGAACTTGGAAATATCTACACTGCTCTCGGTATAAATTGAAATTATCTACACCACTATCTCTATAAACATGGAAATATCTACACTGATATCTGTATAAACATGGAAATATCTACACCGCTATCTGTATAAACATGGAAATATCTTCACCGCTATCTGTATAAACATGGAAATATCTACAACGCTGTCTCTATAAACTTGGAAATAACTACACCACTATCTCTGTATACATGGAAATATCTAGAGAGCCATCTCTATAAACATGGAAATATCTACACCACCATCTGTATAAACATGGAAATATCTACACCGCTATCTGCATAAACATGGAAATATCTACACCGCCATCTCTATGAACATGGAAGTATCTACACCGCCATCTGTACGAACATGGAAATATCTACACCGCCATCTGTATGAACATGTAAATACCTACACCGCCATCTGTATGAACATGGAATTATCTACACCGCTAACTGTATGAACATGGAAATATCTTCACCGCTATCTGTATGAACTTGGTAATAACTACACCGTTATCTCTATGAACATGGAAATATCTACACCGCTAACTCTATGAACATGGAAATATCTACACCGCTATCTGTATGAACATGGATATATATACACAGCCATCTGGATGAAAATGGAAATATCTACACCGCTATATGTATGAACATGGAAATATCTACACCGCTATCTGTATATCAATGGAAATATCTACACTGCTATCTCTATAAACATGGAAATAACTACACTGCTATTTGCATAAACATGGAAATATCCGCACCGCTAGCTGTGTAAACATGGAAATATCTTCACCGCTCTCTGTATAAACATGGAAATAACTACACCGCTATCTCTATGAACATGTAAATATTTACAACGCTATCTGTGTAAAGATGGAAATGTCTACACCGCTATCTGTGTAAATATGGAAATAACTACACCGCTATCTGTGTAAACATGGAAATACTTACACCGCCATCTGTATAAACATGGAAATGTCTACACTGCCATCTTTATAAACATGGAAATATCTACACCGTTATCTGTATGAACATGGAAATATCTACACCGCTATCTGTATGAACATGGAAATATCTACACAGCTATGTGTATGAACATGGAAATATCTACACCGCCATCTGTATGAACATGTAAATATCTACACTGCCATCCGTACGAACATGGAAATATCTACACCGCCATCTGTATGAACATGTAAATATCTACACCGCCATCTGTATGAACATGGAAATATCTACACCGCTAACTGTATGAACATGGAAATATCTACACCGCTATTGGTATGAACATGGAAATAACTACACCGCTATCTGTATGAACATGGAAATATCTACACCGCCATCTGTATGAACATGGAAATATCTACACCGCCATCTGTATGAACATGTAAATATCTACACCGCCATCTGTATGAACATGTAAATATCTGCACCGCCATCTGTATGAACATGGAAATATCTACACCGCTAACTGTATGAACATGGAAATATCTACACCGTTATCTGTATGAACATGGAAATGTCTACACCGCTATCTGTATGAACATGGAAATATCTACACCGCCATCTGTATGAACATGGAAATATCTACACCGCCATCTGTATGAACATGTAGATATCTACACTGCCATCTGTAAGAACATGGAAATATCTACACGGCTAACTGTAAGAACATGGCAATAACTACACCGCTATCTGTATGAACATGGAAATATCTACACCGCTATCTGTATAAACATGGAAATAGGTACTCCGCTATCTGTATGAACATGCAAATATCTACACAGCTATCTGTATATCAATGGAAATATCTACACTGCTATCTCTATAAACATGGAAATAACTCAACTGCTATCTGTATAAACATGGAAATATCTACACCGCCATCTCTATGAACATGGAAATATCTACAACGCCATCTGTACGAACATGGAAATATCTACACCGCCATCTCTATGAACATGGAAATACCTACACCGCCATTTGTATGAACATGGAAATATCTACACCGCCATCTGCATGAGCATGGATATATCTACACCGCCATCTCTATAAACGTGGAAATATCTACACCACTATCTGTATGAACTTGGAAATATCTACACTGCTCTCGGTATAAATTGAAATTATCTACACCACTATCTCTATAAACATGGAAATATCTACACTGCTATCTGTATAAACATGGAAATATCTACACCGCTATCTGTATAAACATGGAAATATCTTCACCGCTATCTGTATAAACATGGAAATATCTACAACGCTGTCTCTATAAACTTGGAAATAACTACACCACTATCTCTGTAAACATGGAAATATCTAGACCGCCATCTCTATAAACATGGAAATATCTACACCACCATCTGTATAAACATGGAAATATCTATACCGCTATCTGCATAAACATGGAAATATCTACACCGCCATCTCTATGAACATGGAAATATCTACACCGCCATCTGTACGAACATGGAAATATCTACACCGCCATCTGTATGAACATATAAATATCTACACAGCTATCTGTACGAACATGGAAATATCTACACCACTATCTGTATGAACATGCAAATACCTACACAGCTATCTGTATATCAATGGAAATATCCACACTGCTATCTCTATAAAAATGGAAATAACTACACTGCTATCTGTATAAACATGGAAATATCTACACCGCCACCTATATGAACATGGAAATATCTACACTGCCATCCGTACGAACATGGAAATATCTACACCGCCATCTGTACGAACATGTAAATATCTACACCGCCATCTGTATGAACATGGAAATATCTACACCGCTAACTGTATGAACATGGAATTATCTACACCGCTATTGGTATGAACATGGAAATATCTACACCGCTATCTGTATGAACATGGAAATATCTACCCCGCCATCTGTATGAACATGGAAATATCTACACCGCCATCTGTATGAACATGTACATATCTACACCGCCAACTGTATGAACATGGAAATATCTACACGGCTAACTGTATGAACATGGAAATATCTACACTGCTATCTCTATAAACATGGAAATAACTACACTGCTATCTGTATAAACATGGAAAGATCTACACCGCCATCTCTATGAACATGGAAATTTCTACACCGCCATTTGTATGAACATGGAAATATCTACACCGTCATCTCTATGAACATGGAAATATCTACACTGCCATTTGTATGAACATGGAAATATCTACACCGCTAACTGTATGAACATGGAAATATCTACACCGCTATCTGAATAAACATGGAAATATCTACACCGCTATCTCTATGAACTTGCAAATATCTACACAGCTTTCTGTATATCAATGCAAATATCTACACTGCTATCTCTATAAACATGGTAATAACTACACTGCTATCTGTATAAACATGGAAATATCTACACCATCATCTCTATGAACATGGAAATATCTACACCGACATTTGTATGAACATGGAAATATCCACGCCGCTATCTGTGTGAACATGGAAATGTCTACACCGCTATCTGTGTAAACATGGAAATATCTACACCACCATCTGTGTAAACATGAAAATATCTACACCGCCATCCCTATAAATGTGGAAATATCTACACTGACATCTGTATGAACATGGAAATATCTACACCGCCATCTCTATGAACATGGAAATATCTACACCGCCATTTGTATGAACATGGAAATATCTACACCGCCATCTCTATGAACATGGAAATATCTACACCGCCATTTGTATGAACATGGAAATATCTACACTGCCATCTGTATGAACATGGAAATATCTACACCGCTAACAGTATGAACATGGAAATATCTACACCGCTATCTGTATGAACATGGAAATATCTACACCGCTATCTGTATGAACATGGAAATATCTACACCGCCATCTGTATGAACATGGAAATATCTACACCATCATCTGTATGAACATGTAAATATCTACACTGCCATCTGTAAGAACTTGGAAATATCTACACCGCTATCTGTATGAACATGGAAATATCTACACCGCTATCTGTATGAACATGGAAATATCTACACCGCTATCTGTATAAACATGGAAATATCTACACCGCTATCTGTATGAACATGCAGATATCTACACAGCTATCTGTATATCAATGGAAATATCTACACTGCTATCTCTATAAACATGGAAAAACTACACTGCTATCTGTATAAACATGGAAATATATACACCGCCATTTGTATGAACATGGAAATATCTACACCACCATCTGTATGAACATGGAAATATCTACACCGTCATCTCTATGAACATGGAAATATCTACACTGCCATTTGTATGAACATGGAAATATCTACACCGCTAACTGTATGAACATGGAAATATCTACACCGCTATCTGAATAAACATGGAAATATCTACACCGCTATCTCTATGAACTTGCAAATATCTACACAGCTTTCTGTATATCAATGCAAATATCTACACTGCTATCTCTATAAACATGGTAATAACTACACTGCTATCTGTATAAACATGGAAATATCTACACCATCATCTCTATGAACATGGAAATGTCTACACCGCTATCTGTATGAACATGGAAATATCTACACCGCCATCTGTATGAACATGGAAATATCTACACCGCCATCTGTATGAACATGTAGATATCTACACTGCCATCTGTAAGAACATGGAAATATCTACACGGCTAACTGTAAGAACATGGCAATAACTACACCGCTATCTGTATGAACATGGAAATATCTACACCGCTATCTGTATAAACATGGAAATAGGTACTCCGCTATCTGTATGAACATGCAAATATCTACACAGCTATCTGTATATCAATGGAAATATCTACACTGCTATCTCTATAAACATGGAAATAACTCAACTGCTATCTGTATAAACATGGAAATATCTACACCGCCATCTCTATGAACATGGAAATATCTACAACGCCATCTGTACGAACATGGAAATATCTACACCGCCATCTCTATGAACATGGAAATACCTACACCGCCATTTGTATGAACATGGAAATATCTACACCGCCATCTGCATGAGCATGGATATATCTACACCGCCATCTCTATAAACGTGGAAATATCTACACCACTATCTGTATGAACTTGGAAATATCTACACTGCTCTCGGTATAAATTGAAATTATCTACACCACTATCTCTATAAACATGGAAATATCTACACTGCTATCTGTATAAACATGGAAATATCTACACCGCTATCTGTATAAACATGGAAATATCTTCACCGCTATCTGTATAAACATGGAAATATCTACAACGCTGTCTCTATAAACTTGGAAATAACTACACCACTATCTCTGTAAACATGGAAATATCTAGACCGCCATCTCTATAAACATGGAAATATCTACACCACCATCTGTATAAACATGGAAATATCTATACCGCTATCTGCATAAACATGGAAATATCTACACCGCCATCTCTATGAACATGGAAATATCTACACCGCCATCTGTACGAACATGGAAATATCTACACCGCCATCTGTATGAACATATAAATATCTACACAGCTATCTGTACGAACATGGAAATATCTACACCACTATCTGTATGAACATGCAAATACCTACACAGCTATCTGTATATCAATGGAAATATCCACACTGCTATCTCTATAAAAATGGAAATAACTACACTGCTATCTGTATAAACATGGAAATATCTACACCGCCACCTATATGAACATGGAAATATCTACACTGCCATCCGTACGAACATGGAAATATCTACACCGCCATCTGTACGAACATGTAAATATCTACACCGCCATCTCTATGAACATGGAAATATCTACACCGCTAACTGTATGAACATGGAATTATCTACACCGCTATTGGTATGAACATGGAAATATCTACACCGCTATCTGTATGAACATGGAAATATCTACCCCGCCATCTGTATGAACATGGAAATATCTACACCGCCATCTGTATGAACATGTACATATCTACACCGCCAACTGTATGAACATGGAAATATCTACACGGCTAACTGTATGAACATGGAAATATCTACACTGCTATCTCTATAAACATGGAAATAACTACACTGCTATCTGTATAAACATGGAAAGATCTACACCGCCATCTCTATGAACATGGAAATTTCTACACCGCCATTTGTATGAACATGGAAATATCTACACCGTCATCTCTATGAACATGGAAATATCTACACTGCCATTTGTATGAACATGGAAATATCTACACCGCTAACTGTATGAACATGGAAATATCTACACCGCTATCTGAATAAACATGGAAATATCTACACCGCTATCTCTATGAACTTGCAAATATCTACACAGCTTTCTGTATATCAATGCAAATATCTACACTGCTATCTCTATAAACATGGTAATAACTACACTGCTATCTGTATAAACATGGAAATATCTACACCATCATCTCTATGAACATGGAAATATCTACACCGACATTTGTATGAACATGGAAATATCCACGCCGCTATCTGTGTGAACATGGAAATGTCTACACCGCTATCTGTGTAAACATGGAAATATCTACACCACCATCTGTGTAAACATGAAAATATCTACACCGCCATCCCTATAAATGTGGAAATATCTACACTGACATCTGTATGAACATGGAAATATCTACACCGCCATCTCTATGAACATGGAAATATCTACACCGCTATCTGTATGAACATGTAAATAACTACACCGCCATCTGTATGAACATGGAAATATCTACACCGCTAACTGTATGAACGTGGAAATATCTACACCGCTATCTGTATGAACATGGAAATATCTACACCACTATCTGTATATCAATGGAAATATCTACACTGCTAACTCTATAAACATGGAAATAACTACACTGCTATCTGTATAAACATGGAAAGATCTACACCGCCATCTCTATGAACATGGAAATATCTACACCGCCATTTGTATGAACATGGAAATATCTACACCGCCATCTCTATGAACATGGAAATATCTACACCGCCATTTGTATGAACATGGAAATATCTACACTGCCATCTGTATGAACATGGAAATATCTACACCGCTAACAGTATGAACATGGAAATATCTACACCGCTATCTGTATGAACATGGAAATATCTACACCGCTATCTGTATGAACATGGAAATATCTACACCGCCATCTGTATGAACATGGAAATATCTACACCATCATCTGTATGAACATGTAAATATCTACACTGCCATCTGTAAGAACTTGGAAATATCTACACCGCTATCTGTATGAACATGGAAATATCTACACCGCTATCTGTATGAACATGGAAATATCTACACCGCTATCTGTATAAACATGGAAATATCTACACCGCTATCTGTATGAACATGCAGATATCTACACAGCTATCTGTATATCAATGGAAATATCTACACTGCTATCTCTATAAACATGGAAAAACTACACTGCTATCTGTATAAACATGGAAATATATACACCGCCATTTGTATGAACATGGAAATATCTACACCGCCATCTGTATGAACATGTAAATATCTACACCACCATCTGTATGAACATGGAAATATCTACACCGCTAACTGTATGAACATGGAAATATCTACACCGCTATCTGTATGAACATGGAAATATCTACACCGCTATCTGTATATCAATGGAAATATCTACACTGCTATCTCTATAAACATGGAAATAACTACACTGCTATCTGTATAAACATGGAAAGACCTACACCGCCATCTCTATGAACATGGAAATATCTACACCGCCATTTGTATGAACATGGAAATATCTACACCGCTAACTGTATGAACATGGAAATATCTACACCGCCATCTGTAGGAACATGGAAATATCTACACCGCTATCTGTATGAACATGGAAATATCTACACCGCTCTCTGTACGAACATGGAAATATCTACACCGCTATCTGTATGAACATGGAAATATCTACACCGCTATGTGTATGAACATGCAAATATCTACACAGCTATCTGTATATCAATGGAAATACCTACACTGCTATCTCTATAAACATGGAAACATCTACACTGCTATCTGTATTAACATGGAAATATCTACACCGCCATTTGTATGAACATGGAAATATCTACACCGCTAACTGTATGAATATGGAAATATCTACACCGCTATCTGAATAAACATGGAAATATCTACACCGCTATCTCTATGAACATGCAAATATCTACACTGCTATCTGTATATTAATGGAAATATCTACACTGCTATGTCTACAAACATGGTAATAACTACACTGCTACCTGTATAAACATGGAAATATCTACACCGTCATCTCTTTGAACATGGAAATATCTACACCGACATTTGTATGAACATGGAAATATCCACACCGCTATCTGTGTAAACATGGAAATGTCTACACCGCTATCTGTGTAAACATGGAAATATCTACACTGCCATCTGTGTAAACATGAAAGTATCTACACCGCAATACCTATAAACGTGGAAATATCTACACTGCCATCTGTATGAACATGGAAATATCTACACCGCCATCTCTGTAAACGCGGAAATATCTACACCGCTATCTGTATTAACTTGGAAATAAATACACTGCTCTCTGTATAAAATTGAAATTATCTACACCACTATCTCTATAAACATGGAAATATCTACACTGCTATCTCTATAAACATGGAAATATCTACAACGCTATCTGTTTAAACATGGAAATATCTTCACCGCTATCTGTATAAACATGGAAATATCTACAACGCTGTCTCTATAAACTTGGAAATAATTACACCACTATCTCTGTAAACATGGAAATAACTAGACCGCCATCTCTATAAACATGGAAATATCTACACCACCATCTGTATAAACATGGAAATATCTATACCGCTATCTGCATAAGCATGGAAATATCTACACCGCCATCTCTATGAACATGGAAATATCTACACCGCCATCTGTACGAACATGGAAATATCTATACCGCCATCTGTATGAACATGTAAATATCTACACTGCCATCTGTATGAACATGGAAATATCTACACCGCCATCTCTGTAAACGTGGAAATATCTACACCGCTATCTGTATGAACTTGGAAATATCTACACTGCTCTCGGTATAAATTGAAATTATCTACACCACTATCACTATAAACATGGAAATGTCTACACTGCTATCTGTATAAACATGGAAATATCTACACAGCTATCTGTATAAACATGGAAATACCTTCACCGCTATCTGCATAAACATGGAAATATCTACAACGCGGTCTCTATAAACTTGGAAATAACTACACCACTATCTCTGTAAACATGGAAATATCTAGACCACCATCTCTATAAACATGGAAATATCTACACCACCATCTGTATAAACATGGAAATATCTATACCGCTATCTGCATAAACATGGAAATATCTACACCGCCATCTCTATGAACATGGAAATATCTACACCGCCATCTGTATGAACATGGAAATACCTACACAGCTATCTGTATATCAATGGATATATCTACAATGCTATCTCTATAAACATGGAAATAACTACACTGCTATCTGTATAAACATGGAAATATCTACATCACCACCTGTATGAACATGGAAATATCTAAACCGCTATCTGTATGAACATGGAAATATCTACACCGTTATCTGTATGAACATGGAAATATCTACACCGCTCTCTGTATGAACATGGAAATATCTACACAGCTATCTGTATGAACATGGAAATATCTACACCGCTATCTGTATGAACATGGAAATACCTACACAGCTATCTGTATATCAATGGAAATATCCACACTGCTATCTCTATAAACATGGAAATAACTACACTGCTATCTGTATAAACATGGAAATATCTACACCGCCACCTATATGAACATGGAAATATCTACACTGCCATCTGTACGAACATGGATATATCTACACCGCCATCTGTATGAGCATGTAAATATCTACACTGCCATCTGTAAGAACTTGGAAATATCTACACCGCTAACTGTATAAACATGGAATTATCTACACCGCTATCTGTATGAACATGGAAATATCTACACCGCTATCTGTATAAACATGGAAATATCTACTCCGCTATCTGTATGAACATGCAAATATCTACACAGCTATCTGTATATCAATGGAAATATCTACACTGCTATCTCTATAAACATGGAAATAACTACACTGCTATCTGTATAAACATGGAAATATCTACACCGCTATCTCTATGAACATGGAAATATCTACACCGCCATTTGTATGAACATGGAAATATCTACACCGCCATTTGTATGAACATGGAAATATCTACACCGCCATCTGCATGAGCATGGAAATATCTACACCGCCATCTCTATAAACGTGGAAATATCTACACCGCTATCTGTATGAACTTGGAAATATCTACACTGCTCTCGGTATAAATTGAAATTATCTACACCACTATCTCTATAAACATGGAAATATCTACACTGCTATCTGTATAAACATGGAAATATCTACACCGCTATCTGTATAAACATGGAAATATCTTCACCGCTATCTGTATAAACATGGAAATATCTACAACGCTGTCTCTATAAACTTGGAAATAACTACACCACTATCTCTGTAAACATGGAAATATCTAGACCGCCATCTCTATAAACATGGAAATATCTACACCACCATCTGTATAAACATGGAAATATCTATACCGCTATCTGCATAAACATGGAAATATCTACACCGCCATCTCTATGAACATGGAAATATCTACACCGCCATCTGTACGAACATGGAAATATCTACACCGCCATCTGTATGAACATGTAAATATCTTCACCGCCATCTGTATGAACATGGAAATATCTACACCGCTAACCGTATGAACATGGAAATATCTACACCGCTATCTGTATGAACATGGAAATATCTACACCGCTATCTGTATGAACATGGAAATATCTACACCGTTATCTGTATGAACATGGAAACATCTACACCGCTATCTGTATGAACATATAAATATCTACACAGCTATCTGTATGAACATGGAAATATCTACACCGCTATCTGTATGAACATGGAAATATCTACACCGTTATCTGTATGAACATGGAAATATCTACACCGCTATCTGTATGAACATGGAAATATCTACACAGCTATCTGTACGAACATGGAAATATCTACACCGCTATCTGTATGAACATGGAAATACCTACACTGCTATCTGTATATCAATGGAAATATCCACACTGCTATCTCTATAAACATGGAAATAACTACACTGCTATCTGTATAAACATGGAAATATCTACACCGCCACCTATATGAACATGGTAATATCTACACTGCCATCCGTACGAACATGGAAATATCTACACCGCCATCTGTATGAACATATAAATATCTACACCGCCATCTGTATGAACATGGAAATATCTACACCGCTAACTGTATGAACATGGAAATATCTACACAGCTATTGGTTTGAACATGGAAATAACTACAACGCTATCTGTATGAACATGGAAATATCTACACCGCCATCTATATGAACATGAAAATATCTACACCGCCATCTGTATGAACATGTAAATATCTACACTGCCATCTGTAAGAACATGGAAATATCTACACTGCCATCTCTATGAACATGGAAATATCTTCACCGCCATTTGTATGAACATGGAAATATCTACACCGCCATCTCTATGAACATGGAAATATCTACACCGCCATTTGTATGAACATGGAAATATCTACACCGCCATCTGTATGAACATGGGAATAACTACACCACCATCTGTATGAACATGTAAATATCTACACCGCCATCTGTATGAACATGGAAATATCTTCACCACTAACTGTATGAACATGGAAATATCTACACCGCTATCTGTATGAACATGGAAATATCTACACCGTTTTCTGTATGAACATGGAAATATCTACTCCGCTATCTGTATGAACATGGAAATATCTACACCGCTATCTGTACGAACATGGAAATATCTACACCGCTATCTGTATGAACATGCAAATATCTACACAGCTATCTGAATATCAGTGGAAATATCTACAATGCTATCTATATAAACATGGAAATAACTACACTGCTATCTGTATAAACGTGGAAATATCTACACCGCCACCTGTATGAACATGGAAATATCTACACCGCCATCTGTATGAACATGTAAATATCTGCACCGCCATCTGTATGAACATGGAAATATCTACACCGCTAACAGTATGAACATGGAAATATCTACACCGCTATCTGTATGAACAGGGAAATATCTACACCGCCATCTGTATGAACATGGAAATACCTACACAGCTATCTGTATATCAATGGATATATCTACAATGCTATCTCTATAAACATGGAAATAACTACACTGCTATCTGTATAAACATGGAAATATCTACATCACCACCTGTATGAACATGGAAATATCTAAACCGCTATCTGTATGAACATGGAAATATCTACACCGTTATCTGTATGAACATGGAAATATCTACACCGCTCTCTGTATGAACATGGAAATATCTACACAGCTATCTGTATGAACATGGAAATATCTACACCGCTATCTGTATGAACATGGAAATACCTACACAGCTATCTGTATATCAATGGAAATATCCACACTGCTATCTCTATAAACATGGAAATAACTACAATGCTATCTGTATAAACATGGAAATATCTACACCGCCACCTATATGAACATGGAAATATATACACTGCCATCTGTACGAACATGGATATATCTACACCGCCATCTGTATGAGCATGTAAATATCTACACTGCCATCTGTAAGAACTTGGAAATATCTACACCGCTAACTGTATAAACATGGAATTATCTACACCGCTATCTGTATGAACATGGAAATATCTACACCGCTATCTGTATAAACATGGAAATATCTACTCCGCTATCTGTATGAACATGCAAATATCTACACAGCTATCTGTATATCAATGGAAATATCTACACTGCTATCTCTATAAACATGGAAATAACTACACTGCTATCTGTATAAACATGGAAATATCTACACCGCTATCTCTATGAACATGGAAATATCTACACCGCCATTTGTATGAACATGGAAATATCTACACCGCCATTTGTATGAACATGGAAATATCTACACCGCCATCTGCATGAGCATGGAAATATCTACACCGCCATCTCTATAAACGTGGAAATATCTACACCGCTATCTGTATGAACTTGGAAATATCTACACTGCTCTCGGTATAAATTGAAATTATCTACACCACTATCTCTATAAACATGGAAATATCTACACTGCTATCTGTATAAACATGGAAATATCTACACCGCTATCTGTATAAACATGGAAATATCTTCACCGCTATCTGTATAAACATGGAAATATCTACAACGCTGTCTCTATAAACTTGGAAATAACTACACCACTATCTCTGTAAACATGGAAATATCTAGACCGCCATCTCTATAAACATGGAAATATCTACACCACCATCTGTATAAACATGGAAATATCTATACCGCTATCTGCATAAACATGGAAATATCTACACCGCCATCTCTATGAACATGGAAATATCTACACCGCCATCTGTACGAACATGGAAATATCTACACCGCCATCTGTATGAACATGTAAATATCTTCACCGCCATCTGTATGAACATGGAAATATCTACACCGCTAACCGTATGAACATGGAAATATCTACACCGCTATCTGTATGAACATGGAAATATCTACACCGCTATCTGTATGAACATGGAAATATCTACACCGTTATCTGTATGAACATGGAAACATCTACACCGCTATCTGTATGAACATATAAATATCTACACAGCTATCTGTATGAACATGGAAATATCTACACCGCTATCTGTATGAACATGGAAATATCTACACCGTTATCTGTATGAACATGGAAATATCTACACCGCTATCTGTATGAACATGGAAATATCTACACAGCTATCTGTACGAACATGGAAATATCTACACCGCTATCTGTATGAACATGGAAATACCTACACTGCTATCTGTATATCAATGGAAATATCCACACTGCTATCTCTATAAACATGGAAATAACTACACTGCTATCTGTATAAACATGGAAATATCTACACCGCCACCTATATGAACATGGTAATATCTACACTGCCATCCGTACGAACATGGAAATATCTACACCGCCATCTGTATGAACATATAAATATCTACACCGCCATCTGTATGAACATGGAAATATCTACACCGCTAACTGTATGAACATGGAAATATCTACACAGCTATTGGTTTGAACATGGAAATAACTACAACGCTATCTGTATGAACATGGAAATATCTACACCGCCATCTGTATGAACATGAAAATATCTACACCGCCATCTGTATGAACATGTAAATATCTACACTGCCATGTGTAAGAACATGGAAATATCTACACTGCCATCTCTATGAAGATGGAAATATCTACACCGCCATTTGTATGAACATGGAAATATCTACACCGCCATCTCTATGAACATGGAAATATCTACACCGCCATTTGTATGAACATGGAAATATCTACACCGCCATCTGTATGAACATGGAAATAACTACACCACCATCTGTATGAACATGTAAATATCTACACCGCCATCTGTATGAACATGGAAATATCTTCACCACTAACTGTATGAACATGGAAATATCTACACCGCTATCTGTATGAACATGGAAATATCTACACCGTTTTCTGTATGAACATGGAAATATCTACTCCGCTATCTGTATGAACATGGAAATATCTACACCGCTATCTGTACGAACATGGAAATATCTACACCGCTATCTGTATGAACATGCAAATATCTACACAGCTATCTGAATATCAGTGGAAATATCTACAATGCTATCTATATAAACATGGAAATAACTACACTGCTATCTGTATAAACGTGGAAATATCTACACCGCCACCTGTATGAACATGGAAATATCTACACCGCCATCTGTATGAACATGTAAATATCTGCACCGCCATCTGTATGAACATGGAAATATCTACACCGCTAACAGTATGAACATGGAAATATCTACACCGCTATCTGTATGAACATGGAAATATCTACACCGCTATCTGTATGAACATGGAAATATCTACACCGCCATCTGTATGAACATGGAAATATCTACACCAACATCTGTATGAACATGTAAATATCTACACTGCCATCTGTAAGAACATGGAAATATCTACATCGCTAACTGTATGAACATGGAAATATCTACACCGCTATCTGTATGAACATGGAAATATCTACACCGCTATCTGTATAAACATGGAAATATCTACACCGCTATCTGTATGAACATGCAGATATCTACACAGCTATCTGTATATCAAAGGAAATATCTACACTGCTATCTCCATAAACATGGAAAAAACTACACTGCTATCTGTATAAACATGGAAATATATACAACGCCATTTGTATGAACATGGAAATATCTACACCGCCATCTCTATGAACATGGAAATATCTACACCGCCATTTGTATGAACATAGAAATATCTACACTGCCATCTGCATGAACATGGAAATATCTACACCGCTAACTGTATGAACATGGAAGTATCTAAACCACTATCTGTATGAACATGGAAATATCTACACCGTTATCTGTATGAACATGGAAATAACTACACCGCTATCTGTATGAACATGGAAATATCTACACCGCTATCTGTTCGAACATGGAAACATCTACACCGCTATCTGTATGAACATGCAAATATCTACACAGCTATCTGTATATCAATGGATATATCTTCAATGCTATCTCTATAAACATCGAAATAACTACACTGCTATCTGTATAAACATGGAAATATCTACACCGCCACCTGTATGAACATGGCAATATCTACACTGCCATCCGTACGAACATGGAAATATCTACACCGCCATCTTTATGAACATGTAAATATCTGCACCGCCATCTGTATGAACATGGAAATATCTACACCGCCATCTGTATGAACATGGAAATATCTACACCACTAACTGTATGAACATGGAAATATCTACACCGCTATCTGTAAGAACATGGAAATATCTACACCGCCATCTGTATGAACATGGAAATATCTACACCGCCATCTGTATGAACATGGAAATATCTACACCGCCATCTGTATGAACATGTAAATATCTACACTGCCATCTGTAAGAACATGGAAATATCTACACTGCTAACTGTATATACATGGAATTATCTTCACCGCTATCTGTATGAACATGGAAATATCTACACCGCTATCTGTATAAACATGGAAATATCTACTCCGCTATCTGTATGAACATGCAAATATCTACACAGCTATCTGTATATCAATGGAAATATCTACACTGCTATCTCTATAAACATGGAAATAACTACACTGCTATCTGTATAAACATGGAAATATCTACACCGCTATCTCTATGAACATGGAAATATCTACACCGCCATTTGTATGAACATGGAAATATCTACACCGCCATCTCTATGAACATGGAAATACCTACACCGCCATTTGTATGAACATGGAAATATCTACACCGCCATCTGCATGAGCATGGAAATATCTACACCGCCATCTCTATAAGCGTGGAAATATCTACACCGCTATCTGTATGAACTTGGAAATATCTACACTGCTCTCGGTATAAATTGAAATTATCTACACCACTATCTCTATAAACATGGAAATATCTACACTGCTATCTGTATAAACATGGAAATATCTACACCGCTATCTGTATAAACATGGAAATATCTTCACCGCTATCGGTATAAACATGGAAATATCTACAACGCTGTCTCTATAAACTTGGAAATAACTACACCACTATCTCTGTAAACATGGAAATATCTAGACCGCCATCTCTATAAACATGGAAATATCTACACCACCATCTGTATAAACATGGAAATATCTATACCGCTATCTGCATAAACATGGAAATATCTACACCGCGATCTCTATGAACATGGAAATATCTACACCGCCATCTGTACGAACATGGAAATATCTACACCGCCATCTGTATGAACATGTAAATATCTTCACCGCCATCTGTATGAACATGGAAATATCTACACCGCTAACCGTATGAACATGGAAATATCTACACTGCTATCTGTATCAACTTGGAAATATCTACACCGCTATCTGTATGAACATGGAAATAACTACACCGCCATCTGTATGAACATGGAAATATCTGAACCGCCATCTGTATGAACATGTAAATTTCTACACTGCCATCTGTAAGAACATGGAAATATCTACACCGCTAACTGTATGAACATGGAAATAACTACACCGCAATCTGTATGAACATGGAAATATCTACACCGCTATCTGTATAAACATCGAAATATGTACTCCGCTATCTGTATGAACATGCAAATATCTACACAGCTATCTGTATATCAATGGAAATATCTACACTGCTATCTCTATAAACATGGAAATGACTCCACAGCTATCTGTATAAACATGGAAATATCTACACCGCCATCTCTATGAACATGGAAATATCTACACTGCCATCTGTACAAACATGGAAATATCTATACCGCCATCTGTATGAACATGTAAATATCTACACCGCCATCTGTATGAACATGGAAATATCTTCACCGCTAACTGTATGAACATGGAAGTATCTACACCGCTATCTGTATGAACATGGAAATATCTACACCGTTATCTGTATGAACATGGAAATAACTACACAGCTATCTGTATGAACATGGAAATATCTACACCGCTATCTGTACGAACATGGAAATATCTACACCGCTATCTGTATGAACACGCAAATATCTACACAGCTATCTGTATATCAATGGAAATATCTACACCGCTATCTCTATAAACATGGAAATGGCTCCACAGCTATCTGTATAAACATGGAAATATCTACACCGCCATCTCTATGATCATGGAAATATCTACACCGCCATCTGTACAAACATGGAAATATCTATACCGCCATCTGTATGAACATGTAAATATCTGCACCGCCATCTGTATGAACATGGAAATATCTACACCGCTAACAGTATGAACATGGAAATATCTACACCGCTATCTGTATGAACATGGAAATATCTACACCGCTATCTGTATGAACATGGAAATATCTACACCGCCATCTGTATGAACATGGAAATATCTACACCAACATCTGTATGAAGATGTAAATATCTACACTGCCATCTGTAAGAACATGGAAATATCTACACCGCTAACTGTATGAACATGGAAATATCTACACCGCTATCTGTATGAACATGGAAATATCTACACCGCTATCTGTATAAACATGGAAATATCTACACCGCTATCTGTATGAACATGCAGATATCTACACAGCTATCTGTATATCAAAGGAAATATCTACACTGCTATCTCCATAAACATGGAAAAAACTACACTGCTATCTGTATAAACATGGAAATATATACAACGCCATTTGTATGAACATGGAAATATCTACACCGCCATCTCTATGAACATGGAAATATCTACACCGCCATTTGTATGAACATAGAAATATCTACACTGCCATCTGCATGAACATGGAAATATCTACACCGCTAACTGTATGAACATGGAAGTATCTAAACCACTATCTGTATGAACATGGAAATATCTACACCGTTATCTGTATGAACATGGAAATAACTACACCGCTATCTGTATGAACATGGAAATATCTACACCGCTATCTGTTCGAACATGGAAACATCTACACCGCTATCTGTATGAACATGCAAATATCTACACAGCTATCTGTATATCAATGGATATATCTTCAATGCTATCTCTATAAACATCGAAATAACTACACTGCTATCTGTATAAACATGGAAATATCTACACCGCCACCTGTATGAACATGGCAATATCTACACTGCCATCCGTACGAACATGGAAATATCTACACCGCCATCTTTATGAACATGTAAATATCTGCACCGCCATCTGTATGAACATGGAAATATCTACACCGCCATCTGTATGAACATGGAAATATCTACACCACTAACTGTATGAACATGGAAATATCTACACCGCTATCTGTAAGAACATGGAAATATCTACACCGCCATCTGTATGAACATGGAAATATCTACACCGCCATCTGTATGAACATGGAAATATCTACACCGCCATCTGTATGAACATGGAAATATCTACACTGCCATCTGTAAGAACATGGAAATATCTACACTGCTAACTGTATATACATGGAATTATCTACACCGCTATCTGTATGAACATGGAAATATCTACACCGCTATCTGTATAAACATGGAAATATCTACTCCGCTATCTGTATGAACATGCAAATATCTACACAGCTATGTGTATATCAATGGAAATATCTACACTGCTATCTCTATAAACATGGAAATAACTACACTGCTATCTGTATAAACATGGAAATATCTACACCGCTATCTCTATGAACATGGAAATATCTACACCGCCATTTGTATGAACATTGAAATATCTACACCGCCATCTCTATGAACATGGAAATACCTACACCGCCATTTGTATGAACATGGAAATATCTACACCGCCATCTGCATGAGCATGGAAATATCTACACCGCCATCTCTATAAGCGTGGAAATATCTACACCCCTATCTGTATAAACATGGAAATATCTACACCACTATCTGTATAAACATGGAAATATCTTCACCGCTATCGGTATAAACATGGAAATATCTACAACGCTGTCTCTATAAACTTGGAAATAACTACACCACTATCTCTGTAAACATGGAAATATCTAGACCGCCATCTCTATAAACATGGAAATATCTACACCACCATCTGTATAAACATGGAAATATCTATACCGCTATCTGCATAAACATGGAAATATCTACACCGCCATCTCTATGAACATGGAAATATCTACACCGCCATCTGTACGAACATGGAAATATCTACACCGCCATCTGTATGAACATGTAAATATCTTCACCGCCATCTGTATGAACATGGAAATATCTACACCGCTAACCGTATGAACATGGAAATATCTACACTGCTATCTGTATCAACTTGGAAATATCTACACCGCTTTCTGTATGAACATGGAAACAACTACACCGCCATCTGTATGAACATGGAAATATCTGAACCGCCATCTGTATGAACATGTAAATTTCTACACTGCCATCTGTAAGAACATGGAAATATCTACACCGCTAACTGTATGAACATGGAAATAACTACACCGCAATCTGTATGAACATGGAAATATCTACACCGCTATCTGTATAAACATCGAAATATGTACTCCGCTATCTGTATGAACATGCAAATATCTACACAGCTATCTGTATATCAATGGAAATATCTACACTGCTATCTCTATAAACATGGAAATGACTCCACAGCTATCTGTATAAACATGGAAATATCTACACCGCCATCTCTATGAACATGGAAATATCTACACTGCCATCTGTACAAACATGGAAATATCTATACCGCCATCTGTATGAACATGTAAATATCTACACCGCCATCTGTATGAACATGGAAATATCTTCACCGCTAACTGTATGAACATGGAAGTATCTACACCGCTATCTGTATGAACATGGAAATATCTACACCGTTATCTGTATGAACATGGAAATAACTACACAGCTATCTGTATGAACATGGAAATATCTACACCGCTATCTGTACGAACATGGAAATATCTACACCGCTATCTGTATGAACACGCAAATATCTACACAGCTATCTGTATATCAATGGAAATATCTACACTGCTATCTCTATAAACATGGAAATGGCTCCACAGCTATCTGTATAAACATGGAAATGTCTACACCGCCACCTGTATGAACTTGGAAATATCTACACTGCTATCTGTATTAAATTGAAATTATCTTCACCACTATCTCTATAAACATTGAAATATCTACACTGTTATCTGTATAAACATGGAAATATCTACTCTGCTATCTGTATAAGCATGGAAATATCTTCACCGCTATCTGTATAAACATGGAAATATCTACAACGCTGTCTCTATAAACTTGGAAATAACTACACCACTATCTCTGTAAACATGGAAATATCTAGACCGCCATCTCTATAAACATGGAAATATTTACACCACCATCTGTATAAACATGGAAATATCTATACCGCTATCTGCATAAACATGGAAATATCTACACCGCCATCTCTATGAACATGGAAATATCTACACCGCTATCTCTATAAACTTGGAAATAACTACACCACTATCTCTATAAATGTGGAAATATCTACACCGCCATATTTATAAACATGGAAATATCTACACCGCCATCTGTTGGAACATGAAAATATCTACACCGCCATCTCTATAAACATGGAAATACATATACCGCCATCTCTATAAAGATGGAAATATCTAAACCGCCATCTGTATGAACATGGAGATATCTACAACGCTATGTATATAAAGAAGGAAGCATCTACACCGCCACCTGTATAAACGTAGAAGTATCTACACCGCCATCTCTATAAACATGGAAATATCTACACCGACATCTGTATAAGCGTGGAAATATCTACACCGCTATCTCTATAAAGATGGAAATATCTACACCGCTATCTGAATAAACATGGAAATATCTACACCGCCATCGCTATAAACATGGAAATATCTACACCGCCATCTGTACGAACATGGGAATATCTGCACCGCCATCTGTATGAACAAGGAAATATCTACAACGCCATCTGTATTAAGATGGAAATATCTACACTGCTATCTGTATAAACATGGAAATATTTACACCGCTATCTCTATAAACTTGGAAATATCTACATCGCTACCTGTATAAACATGGAAATATCTTCACCGCTATCTGTATAAACATGGAAATATCTGCACCGCTATCTGTATAAAGATGGAAATATCCACACCGCTATCTGTGTAAACATGGAAATATCTTCACCGCTTTCTGTATAAACATGGAAATAACTACACCGCTATCTGTATAAAGATGGAAATATCCACACCGCTATCTGTGTAAACATGGAAATATCTTCACAGCTATCTGTATAAACATGGAAATAACTACACCGCTATCTATATAAACATGTAAATATCTACAATGCTATATGACTAAACATGGAAATGTCTACACCACCATCTGTATGAACATGGAAATATCTACACCGCCATCTCTAGGAACAAGGAAATATCTACACCACTATCTGTATTAAGATGGAAATATCTACACCGCTATGTGTATAAACATGGAAATATCCACACTGCCATCTGTGTAAACATGGAAATATCTTCAGCGCTATCTGTATAAACATGGATATAATTACACCACTATCTCCATAAACATGTAAATATCTACAACGATATCTGTGTAAACATGGAAAGGCCTACACCGCTGTCTGTGTAAACATGGAAATATCTACACCGCTTTCTGTATAAACATGGAAATATCTACACCGACTTCTCTATAAACATAGAAATATATACAGTGCCATCTGTGTAAACATGAATATATCCAAACCACCATCTCTATAAACATATTAATATCTACACCATAATCTGAATGAATGTAGAAATATCTACACCACCATCTCTATAAAGGTGGAATTATCTACACTGCTATCTGTATGAACATGGAAATATCTACACAGCTATCTGCATGTACATGGAAATATCTACACAGCTTTATCCATAAACATGGAAATAACTACACCGCTATCTCTATAAACTTGGAAATATCTACAGCGCCATCTGTATGAACATGGAAATATCTACACCGCCATCTGTAGGAACATGGAAATATCTACACCGAAATCTGTATTAAGATGGAATATCTACACCGCTATCTGTATAAACATGGAAATATCTACACCGCTATCTGTAGAAACATTGAGATATCCACACCGCTATCTGTGTAAACATGGAAATATCTACACCGCTGTCTGTATAAACATGGAAATATCTACACCGCCATCTCTATAAACATGGAAATATCTGCACAACCATCTGTATAAACATGGAAATATCTACACCTCCATCTCTATAAACATGGAAATATCTACAACGCCCTCTGTATGAACACGGAAATATGTACACCGCCATCTCTATAAACGTGGAAATATCTACACCGCTATCTGTATGGACATGGAATTATCTACATTTCTATCTGTATAAAATTGGAAACATCTACACCACTATCTCTATAAAATTGGAAATATCTACACCGCTATCTCTGTAAACATGGAAATATCTGCAACGCTATCTGTATAAATAAGAAAATATCTAGACCGCCACCTCTATAAACATGTAAATATCTACACCGCTATCCGTATAAACATGGAAATATCTACACCGCTATCTCTATAAACTTGGAAATAACTACAACACTATCTCTGTAAACATGGAAATATCTAGACCGCCATCTCTAAAAACATAGAAATATGTACACCGTCATCTGTATAAACAAGGAAATATCTATACTGCTATCTGTATAAACATGGATATATCTACACCGCTATCTGTATAAACATGGAAATATCTACACCGCCATCTCTATGAACATGGAAATATCTACACCGCCATTTGTATGAACATGGAAATATCTACACCGCCATCTCTAAGAACATGGAATTATCTACACCTCCATGTGTATCAACATGGAAATATCTACACCGCCATCTGTAGGACCATGGAAATATCTACACTGCCATCTGTATTAAGATGGAAATATCTACACCGCTTTCTGTATAAACATAGAAATATCTACACCGCCTAATCTATAAACATAGAAATATCTACACCGCCATCTGTATAAACATGGAAATATCTACACGGCCATCTCTATAAACATATTAATATCTACACCATAATCTGAATGAATGTAGAAATATCTACACCACCATCTCTATAAAGGTGGAATTATCTACACTGCTATCTGTATGAACATGGAAATATCTACACAGCTATCTGCATGTACATGGAAATATCTACACAGCTTTATCCATAAACATGGAAATAACTACACCGCTATCTCTATAAACTTGGAAATATCTACAGCGCCATCTGTATGAACATGGAAATATCTACACCGCCATCTGTAGGAACATGGAAATATCTACACCGAAATCTGTATTAAGATGGAATATCTACACCGCTATCTGTATAAACATGGAAATATCTACACCGCTATCTGTAGAAACATTGAGATATCCACACCGCTATCTGTGTAAACATGGAAATATCTACACCGCTGTCTGTATAAACATGGAAATATCTACACCGCCATCTCTATAAACATGGAAATATCTGCACAACCATCTGTATAAACATGGAAATATCTACACCTCCATCTCTATAAACATGGAAATATCTACAACGCCCTCTGTATGAACACGGAAATATGTACACCGCCATCTCTATAAACGTGGAAATATCTACACCGCTATCTGTATGGACATGGAATTATCTACATTTCTATCTGTATAAAATTGGAAACATCTACACCACTATCTCTATAAAATTGGAAATATCTACACCGCTATCTCTGTAAACATGGAAATATCTGCAACGCTATCTGTATAAATAAGAAAATATCTAGACCGCCACCTCTATAAACATGTAAATATCTACACCGCTATCCGTATAAACATGGAAATATCTACACCGCTATCTCTATAAACTTGGAAATAACTACAACACTATCTCTGTAAACATGGAAATATCTAGACCGCCATCTCTAAAAACATAGAAATATGTACACCGTCATCTGTATAAACAAGGAAATATCTATACTGCTATCTGTATAAACATGGATATATCTACACCGCTATCTGTATAAACATGGAAATATCTACACCGCCATCTCTATGAACATGGAAATATCTACACCGCCATTTGTATGAACATGGAAATATCTACACCGCCATCTCTAAGAACATGGAATTATCTACACCTCCATGTGTATCAACATGGAAATATCTACACCGCCATCTGTAGGACCATGGAAATATCTACACTGCCATCTGTATTAAGATGGAAATATCTACACCGCTTTCTGTATAAACATAGAAATATCTACACCGCCTAATCTATAAACATAGAAATATCTACACCGCCATCTGTATAAACATGGAAATATCTACACGGCCATCTCTATAAACATATTAATATCTACAACGCCATCTGAATGAACGTAGAAATATCAACACCGCCATCTCTATAAAGATGGAATTATCTACACTGCTATCTGTATGAACATGGAAATATCTACACAGCTATCTGCATATACATGGAAATATCTACACAGCTTTATCCATAAACATGGAAATAAGAACACCGATATCTCTATAAACTTGGAAATATCTACAGCGCCATCTGTATGAACATGGAAATATCTACACCGCCATCAGTATGAACATGGAAATATCTACACCGCCATCTGTATAAACATGGAGATATCCACACCGCTATCTGTGTAAACATGGAAATATCTACACCGCTATCTGTATAAACATGGAAATATCTACACCGCTATCTGTATAAACTTGGAAATATCTACACCGCTGTCTCTATAAACTTGGAAATATCTACAACACTATCTCTGTTAACATGGAAATATCTAGACTGCCATCTCTATAAACAGAGAAATATCTACACCGCCATCAGTATAAACATGGAAATATCTATACCGCTATCTGTATAAACATGGAAATATCTACACCGCTACCTCTATAAACATGGAAATATCTACACCGCTATCTCTATAAGCTTGGAAATATCTACTCCGCTATCTCTTTAAACTTGGAAATCTCTACACCGCTATGTGTATCAACATGAAAATATCTACACCGCTAAATCTGTAAACATGGAAATATCTAAACCGCCCTCTGTATAAACATGAAAATATCTACACCGCCACCTCTATAAAAATGGAAATATCTACACCGCCATCTGTATGAACATGGAAATATCTACAATGCCAACCGTATGAGAATGGAAATATCTACCATGCCATCTCTATGAACATGGAAATATCTACACCGCCATGTGTATGAACATGGAAATATCTACACCGCCATCTGAAGGAACATGGAAATATAGTCACCGCCATCTGTATGAACATGGAAATATCTTCACCGCCATCTGGATGAACATGGAAATATCTACACTGCCATCAGTATAAACATGGAAATATCTACACCGCTATCTGTATAATCATGGAAATGTCCACACCGCTATCTATGTAAACATGGAAATATCTTCACTGCTATCTGTGTAAACATGGAAATAACTTCACTACTATCTCTATAAACATGTAAATATCTACAACGATATCAGTGTAAACACGGAAAAGTTTACACCACTATCTGTGTAAACATGGAAATATCTACACCGCTTTCTGTATAAACATGGAAATATCTACACCGCCATCTCTATAAACATGGAAATATCTAAACCGACATCTATATGAACATGGAAATATCTACAGCGCTATCTGTATGAACATGGATATATCTTCACCGCTATCTGAATGAACATGGAAATATCTACACCGCTACCTGTATGAACATGGATATATCTTCACCGCCATGTCTACTAAGATGTAAATATCTACACCGCTATGTGTATAAACATGGAAATATCAACACTGCTATCTGTGTAAACATGGAAACAACTACACCGCTATCTCTATAAACATGTAAATATCTACAATGATATCTGGGTAAACATCAAAAGACCTACACCGCTGTCTGTGAAAACATGGAAATATCTACACCGCTTTCTGTATATACATGGAAATAACTACACCGCCTTCTCTATAAACATAGAAATATCTACACCGCCATCTGTATAAACATGGAAATATCCACACCGCCATCTCTATAAACATGTTAATATCAACACCACCATCTGTATGAACATAGAAATATATACACCGCCATCTCTATAAACGTAGAATTATCTACACTGCTATCTGTATGAACATGGAAATATCTACACAGGTATCTACATATACATGGAAATATCTACAAAGCTTTATCTATAAACATGGAAATAACTACACCGCTATCTCTATGAACTTGGAAATATCTACACTGCCATGTGAATGAACATGGAAATATCTACACCGCCATCTGTAGGAACATGGAAATATCTACACCGCCATCTGTATTAAGCTGGAAATATCTATTCCGCTTTCTGCATAAACATGGAAATATCTACACCGCTACCTGTATAAACATGGAGATACCCACACCGCTATCTGTGAAAACATGGAAATATCTACACCGCTATCTGTATAAACATGGAAATATCTACACCGCCATCTCTATAAACATGGAAATATCTGCACCGCCATCTGTATAAACATGGAAATATCTACACCTCCATCTATATAAACATGGAAATGTCTACAACGCCATCTGGATGAACATGGAAATATCTACACTGCCATCTCTATAAAAGTGGAAATATCTACACCGCTATCTGTATGGACATGGAGATATCTACACTGCTATCTCTATAAACTTGGAAATATCTACACCGCTATGTGTATCAACAAGGAAACATCTACACCGCTATCTCTGTAAACATGGAAATATCTAAACCGCCCTCTGTATAAACATGAAAATATCTACACCACCACCTCCATAAACATGGAAATATCTACACCAAAATCTGTATGAACATGGAAATATCTTCAGCGCCATCTGGATGAACATGGAAATATCTACACCGCTATCTGTATGAACATGGAAATATCTACACTGCTATCTGTATGAACATGGAAATATGCACACCGCTATCTGTATGAACATGGAAATTCCTACACCGCTATCTGTATGAACATGGAAATATCTACACCGCTATCTGTATGAACATGGAAATATCTACACCGGCATTTGTATGAACATGGAAATATCTACAATGCCATCTGTAGGAACATGGAAATATCTACACTGCCAACTGTAGGAACATGGAAATATCTACAATGCCATCTGTATTAAGGTGGAAATATCTACACCGCTATCTGTATAAACATGGAAATATCTACACCGCTATCTGTATAAACAAGGAAATATCTACACCGCTGTCTGTATAAACATGGAAATATCCACACCGCTATCAGTATAATCATGGAAATGTCCACACCGCTATGTGTGTAAACATGGAAATATCTTCACCGCTATCTGTATAAACTTGGAAATAACTACACCACTATCTCTATAAACATGTAAATATCTACAACGCTATCTGTGTAAACATGGAAAGGTCTTCACCTCTATCTGTGTAAACATGGAAATATCTACACTGCTTTCTGTATAAACATGGAAATATCTACACCGCCATCTCTATAAACATGGAAATATCTACAACGCCATCTGTATGAACATGGAAATATCTACCCCGCCCTCCATATGAACATGGAAATATCTTCACCGCCATCTCAATGAACATGGAAATATCTACACCGCCATCTGTATGAGCATGGAAATATCTACACCGCCATCTGTATGAACATGGAAATATCTACAATGCTAGCTGTATGAACATGGAAATATCTACACCGCTAACTGTATTAACATGGAAATATCTACACCGCTATCCTTATGAACATGGAAATATCTACATCGCTATCTGTATGAACATGGAAATATCTGCACCGATATATGTATAAACATGGAAATATCTGCACCGCTATCTGTATAAACATGGAAATATCTACACCGCTATCTGTATAAACATGGAAATATCCACACCGCTATCTGTGTCAAAATGGAAATATCTTCACCGCTATCTGTATAAACATGGAAATAACTACACCGCTATCTCTACAAACATGTAAATAACTACAACGCTATCTGTGTAAACATGGAAATGTCTACAGTGCTATCTGCGTAAACGTGGAAATATCTACGCCGATATCTGTTTAAACATGGAGATATCTACACTGCCATCTCTATAAATATGGAAATATCTACACCGCCATCTGTATAAACATGGAAATATCTACACCGCTATCTGTATGAACATGGAAATAACCACACTGCTATTTGTATAAAATTGGAATTATCTACACCGCTATCTCTATGAACATGGAAATATCTAAACCGCTATCTGTACAAACATGGAAATATCTATAATGCTATCTGTATAAACATGGAAATATCTACAACGATATGTCTATAAACATGGAAATATCTACTCCGCTATCTCTATAAACTTCGAAATATCTACATCGCTATATGTATCAACATGGAAATATCTACACCGCTATCTGTGGAAACATGGAAACATCCAAGCTGCCCTCTGTATAAACATGGAAATATCTATACTGCCATCTCTATAAACATGGAAATATCTACACCACCATCTGCATGAACGTGGAAATATCTACACCGCCATCCATATGAATTGCAAATATCTACACCGCCATCTCTATGAACATGGAAATATCTACACCGCCATCTCTATGAACATGGAAATATCTACATCGCTATCTGTATGAACATGGAAATATCTACATAGCTATCTGTATATACATGGAAAACTCTACACCGCTATCTCTATAAACATGGAAATAACTACACTGCTATCTCTATAAAACTGGAAATATATACACCGCCATCTCTATGAACATGGAAATAGCTGCACCGCCATCTGTATGAACATGGAAATATCTACACCGCCATCTGTATTAAGATGCAAATATCCGCACCGCTATCTGTAGAAACATAGAAATATCTACACCGATATCTGTATAAACATGGAAATATCTACACCGCTATCTATATAAACATGGAAATATCTACACCACTATCTCTATGAACATGCAAATATCTACACAGCTATCTGTATATCAATGGAAATATCTACACTGCTATCTCTATAAACATGGAAATAACTACACTGCTATCTGTATAAACATGGAAATATCTACACCGCCATCTCTATGAACATGGAAATATCTACACCGCCATTTGTATGAACATGGAAATATCTACACCGCCATCTCTAAGAACATGGAAATATCTACACCGCCATTTGCATGAACATGGAAATATCTACACCGCCATCTGTATAAACATGGAAATATCTTCACCGCCATCTGTATGAACAGGGATATACCGACACCGGCATCTGGATGAACATGGAAATATCTACTCCGCTATCTGCATGAACATGGAAATACCTACACAGCGATCTGCATATGCATGGAAATATCTACACAGCTTTCTCTATAAACATGGAAATAACTAAACCGCTATCTCTATAAACTTCAAAATATGTACACCGCCTTCTGTATGAACATGGAAATATCTTCACCGCCATCTGTTGGAACATGGAAATATCTACACCGCAATCTCGATAAATGTGGAAATATCTACACCGCTATCTGTATGAACATGGAAATAACTACACGGCAATCTGTATAAAATTGGAATTATCTACACCGCTATCTCTATGAACATGGTAATATGTACACCGCTATCTGTATAAACGAGGGAATACCTAGACCGCTATCATTTGTATGAACATGGAAATATCTATACCGCTATCTGCATAAACATGGAAATATCTACACCGCCATCTGTACGAACATGGAAATATCTACACCTCCATCTCTATAAACATGGAAATATCTGCACCGCCATCTGTATTAACATGGAAATATCTACACCGCTACCTGTATGAACTTTGAAATATCTACAATGCTATCTGTTGGAACATGGAAATATCTACACCGCTATCTGTATGACCATGGAAATATCTACACCGCCATCTGTATGAACATGGAAATATCTACACACCTAACTGCATATACATGGAAATATCTACACAGCATTCTTCATAAACAAGGAAATAACTACACCGCTATCTCCATAAACATGGAAATATCTACACCGCCTTTTGTATGAACAGGGAAATATCTACACTGCCATCTCTATAAACATGGAAATATCTACACCGCTATCTGTATAAACATGGAAATATCTACACCGCTATCTGTATAAACATGGATATATCTACACCGCTATCTGTATAAACATGGAAATATCTACACCGCTATCTCTATAAACTTGGAAATAACTACACCACTATCTCTATAAACTTGGAAATATCTAGACCGCCATCTCTATAAACATGGAAGTATCTACACCGCCATCTGTATGAACATGGAAATATCTACACCGCTATCTGTATGAACATGGAACTATCTACACCACTATCTGTATGAATATGCAAATACCTACACAGCTATCTGTATATCAATGGAAATATATATACTGCTATCTCTATAAACATGGCAATAACTACACTGCTATCCGTATAAACATGGAAATATCTACACCGCCATCTCTATGAACATGGAAACATCTACACCGCCATTTGTATGAACATGGAAATATCTACATCGCCATCTGTATGAACATGGAAATATCTTCACCGCTATCTCTATAAACTTGGAAATAACTACACCACTTTCTCTATAAACTTGGAAATATCTAGACCGCCATCTCCATAAACATGGAAATATCTACACCGCCATCTCTATGAACATGGAAATATCTACACCGCTATCTGTATGAACATGGAACTATCTACACCACTATCTGTATGAATATGCAAATATCTACACAGCTATCTGTATATCAATGGAAATATATATACTGCTATCTCTATAAACATGGCAATAACTACACTGCTATCCGTATAAACAAAGAAATATCTACACCGCCATCTCTATGAACATGGAAATCTCTACACCGCCATTTGTATTAACATGGAAATATCTACACCGCTATCTGTATGAACATGGAAATATCTACACCGCTATTTGTATGAACATGCAAATATCTACACTGCTGTCTGATGAGCATGGAAATATCTTCACCGCTATCTGTATGTACATGGAAATATCTACACAGCTATCTGTATATCAATGAAAATATCTACACTGCTATCTGTATAAACATGGAAATATCTACACCGCCATTTGTATGAACATGGAAATATCTACATCCTCATCTGTATGAACATGGAAATATCTTCACCACCATCTGTATGAACATGGATATATCTACACCGCCATGTGGATGAACGTGGAAATATCTACACCGCTCTCTGTATCAACTTGGAAATAGCTACACAGCTATCTGCATATACATGGAAATATCTACACAGCTTTCTCTATAAACGTGGAAATAACTACACCACTATCTATAAACTTGGAAATATCTACACCGCCATCTGTATGAACATGGAAATATCTACACCACCATTTTTAGGAACATGGAAATATCTACACCACCATCTGTATTAAGATTTAAATATCTGCACCGCTATCTGTATAAACATGGAATTATCTACACCGCTATCAGTATAAACATGGAGATATCCACACTGCTATCTGTGTAAACATGGAAATATCTACACCACCATCTGTATAAAGATGGAAATATCTGCAACGCCATCTGGATGAACATGGAAATATCTACACCACCATCTCTATAAACGTGGAAATATCGACACCGCTATCTGTATTAACATGGAAATATCTAAACTGCTATCTGTATAAAATTGGGAATATCTACACCGCTATCTCTATCAACGTGGAAATATCTACACCGCCAACTGTATGAACATGGAAATATCTAAACTGCTATCTGTATAAAATTGGGAATATCTACACCGCTATCTCTAAGAAAATGGAAATATCTACACCGCTATCTGTATAAACCAGAAAATATCTAGACCGCCATTTCTCTAAACATGTAAATATCTACAACGCTATCTGTATAAACATGGAAATATCTACACAGCTATGCGTATCAACATGGAAATATCTACACGGCTGTCTCTGTAAACGTGGAAATATCTAAACCGCCCTCTGTATAAACATAGAAATATCTACACTGCCATCTCTATAAACATGGAAATATCTACAACGCCATCTGTATGAACATGGAAATATCTACACCGCCATCCATATGAACATGGAAATATCTACACCGCTCTCTGTATATACATGGAAATATCTACACCGCTATCTCTATGAACATGGAAATAACTACGCCGCTATCTTTTTAAATATGGAAATAACTACACCGCCATCTGTATGAACATGGAAATATCTACACCGCTATCTGTATGAACATGAAAATATCTACACAGCTATCTGTATATACATGGAAATATCTACACTGCTATCGCTATGAACATGGAAATAACTACACCGCTATCTCTATAAATATGGAAATATCTACACTGACATCTCTATGAACATGGAAATAACTACACCGCCATTTGTATGAACATGGAAATATCCACACTGCCATCTGTATGAACACGGAATTATCTTCAGCGCCATCTGTATGAACATGGAAGCATGTACACCGCAATCTGGATTAACATGGAAATATCTACACCCCTATCTCTATAAACATGGAAATATCTACACCACAATCAGTATAAACATGGAAATATCTACACAACTATCTGCGTAAACATAAAATATCTACACTGCTATCTGTATAAACATGGAAATATCGGCACAGCTATCTGTATAAACATGGAAATATCTTCACCGCTATCTGTATAAACATGGAAATATCTACACCGCTATCTGTATAAACATGGAAATAGCTACACTGCTATCTCTATAAACTTGGAAATAACAACACCACTATCTCTATAAACGTGGAAATATCTAGACCGCCATCTCTATAAACATGGAAATATCTACACCACCATCTGTATCAGCATGGAAATGTCTACACCGCTATCTGTATGAACATGGAAATATCTACACCGCTATCTGTATGAACATGGAAATATGTACATTGCTATCTGTATAAAAATGGAAATATCTACACCGCTATCTCTATAAACATGGAAATATCTACACCTCTATCTGTATAAACAAGGAGATATCTTGACCGCCATTTCTATAAACATGGAAATATCTACACAGCTATCTGTATAAACATGGAAATATCTACACCGCTATCTGTATAATCATGGAAATATCTACACTGCTATCTCTATAAACTTGGAAATAACTACACCACTATCTCTATAAACTTGGAAATATCTAGACCGCCATCTCTATAAACATGGAAATAACTACAACGCCATCTGTATCACCATGGAAATATCTACACCGCTATCTGTATGAACATGGAAATACCTACACCGCTATCTGTATGAACATGCAAATATCTACACAGCTATCTGTATATCAATGGAAATATATACAGTGCTATCTCTATAAACATGGCAATAACTACACTTCTATCTGTATAAACTTGGAAATATCTACACTACCATCTCTATGAACATGGAAATCACTATACCGCCACTTGTATGAACATAGAAATATCTACACCTCCATCACTATGAACATGGAAATATCTACACCGTGATGTGTATGAACATGGAAGTAACTACACCGCAATCTGTATGAACATGGAAATATCTTCACCGCCATCTGTATGAACATGCATATGTCTACACCGGCATCTGGGTGAACATGGAAATATCTACACCGCTATCTGAATTAACATGGAAATATCTGCACAGCAATCTGCATAAACATTTAAATATCTACACAGCTTTCCCTATAAACATGGAAATAACTACACTGCTATCGCTATAAACTTCGAAATATCTACACCACCATCTGTAGGAACATGGACATATCTACAGCCCCATCTGTATTAAGATGTAAATATCTGCACCGCTCTCTGTATAAACACGGAAATATCTACACCGCCATCTCTATAAACGTGGAAATATCTACACCGCTATCTGCATGAACATGGAAATATCTACATTGCTATCTGTATAAAATTGGAAATATCTACACTGCTATCTCTATAAACATGGAAATATCTACACCGCTATCTGTGTAAACGAGAAAATATATAGACCGCCATCTCTATAAACATGTAAATATCTACACCACTCTCTGTATAAACATGGAAATATCTACACCGCTATCTGTATAAACATGGAAATATCTACACCGCTATCTCTATAAACATGGAAATATCTACACCGCTATCTGTATAAACATGGAAATATCTACACCGCTATCTGTATAAACTTGGAAATATCTGCACCGCTATCTGTATAAACATGGAAATATCTGCACCGCTATCAGTATAAACATGGAAATATCTACACCGCTATCTGTATAAACAGGTAAATATCCACACCGCTATCTGTGTCAACATGGAAATCTCTTCATCGCTATCTGTATAAACATGGAAATAACTACACCACTATCTCTATAAACATGCGAATAACTACAACGCTATCTGTGTAAACATGGAAATGACTACAGCGCTATCTGTGTAAACATGGAAATATCTACACCGCTATATGTGTAAACATGGAAATATCTACACCGCCATCTCTATAAACATGGAAATATCTACATCGCCATCTGTATGAACATGGAAATATCTACACCGCCATCTCTATAAATGTGGAAATATCTACACCGCTCTCTGTATGTACATGGAAATATCTACACTGCTATCTGTATAAAAATGGAAATATCTATACCGCTATCTGTATAAACATGGAAATATCTACACCGCTATCTGTATAAACATGGAAATACCTACACCAATATCTCTATCAACTTGGAAATATCTACACCACTATCTCTATAAACATGGAAATATCTAGACCGCCATTTCTATAAACATGGAAATATCTACACCACCATCTGTATAAACATGGAAATATCTATACCGCTGTCTGTAGAAACATGGAAATATCTACACCGCTATCTCTATAAACATGGAAATATCTGCAACGCTATGTGTATCAACATGGAAATATCTACACCACCATCTGTATAAAGATGGAAATAAATATCTACAACGCAATCAGTATGGACATGGAAATATCTACACCTCTATCAGTATAAACATTTAAATATCTACACCGCTATCTGCGAAATCATGGAAATATCTACACTGCTTCCTCTGTTAAGATGGAAATATCTACACCGCTATCTGTATAAACAAGGAAATATCTACACTGCCATCTCTATAAACATGGAAATATCTACACCGCTATCTGTATGAAGATGAAAATATCTACAGCGCCATCTGTATAAACATGGAATTATCTACACAGCTATCTCTATAAACATGAAAATATCTAAACCGCCATCTCTCTAAAAACGGAAATATCTACACCGCCATCTTTATAAACACGGAAATATCTATACGCCCCTCTGTATGAACATGGAAATATCTCCAACGCCATCTCTATAAAGATGGAAATATGCACACCGCCATCTGTATAAACATGGAAATATCTACACCGCTATCTCTATAAACATAGAAATATCTACAACGCTATCTGTGTATACATGGAAATATCTACACTGCCATCTGTGTAAACATGGAAATAGCTACACCGACATCTGTATGAACATGGAAATATCTACATGGTCATCTGTATAAACATGGAAATATCTACACCGCTATCTCTATAAACTTGGAAATATCTGCACCGCTATGTGTATCAAGATGAAAATACACCGCTTTCTCTGTAAACATGGAAATATCTACACCGCCATCTGTATGACCATGGAAATATCTACACCGCCATCTGGATGAACATGGAAATATCTACACCGCTATCTGTATGAACTTGGAAATATGTACACCGCTATCTGTATAAACATGCAAATATCCACACCGCTTTCTGTATAAACAAGGAAACAGCTACACCGCCATCTCTATAAACATGGAAATATCTACACTGCCATCTGTAAAAACATGGAAATATCCACACCGCTATCTGTATATACATAGAAATATCTACACCCCTACTGTAAGAACATGGAAAAATCTACACCGCTGTATGTATAAACATCTAGATATCTACACCGCTATCTCTATAAACATGGAAATATCTACACCGCCATCTGTAGAAACATGGAAATATCTACACTGCCATCTCTATAAACATTTAAATATCTCCACAGCCATCTGTGTGAATATGGAAATATCTACACCACCATCTGTATAAAGATGGAAATAAATATTTACCCCACAATCAGTATGGACATGGTAATATCTACACCGCTATATGTATAAACATTTAAATATCTACACCGCTATCTGCATAAACATGGAAATATCTACACCGCTACCTCTGTAAACATGGAAATATCTACACCGCTATCTGTATAAACAAGGAAATATCTACACCGCCATCTCTATAAACATGGAAATATCTACACAGCTATCTGTATGAGCATGAAAATATCTACAGCGCCATCTGTATGAACATGGAAGTATCTACACGGCTATCTGTATAAACATGAAAATAGTTAAACCGCCATCTCTATAAACACGGAAATATCTACACCGCCATCTTCATAAACATGGAAATATCTATACCGCCCTCTCTATGAACATGGAAATATCTACAACACCATCTCTATAAAGATGGAAATATGTACACCGCCATCTGTATAAACATGGAAATACCTACACCGCTATCTCTATAAACATAGAAATATCTACAACGCTATCTGTGTATACATGGAAATATCTACACTGCCATCTGTGTAAACATGGAAATATCTACACCGTCATCTGTATGAACATGGAAATATCTACACGGCCATCTGTATAAACATGGAAATATCTACACCGCCATCCCTATAAACATGGAAATATCTACACCGCCATCTGCATAAACATGGAAACATCAACACCGCCCTCTCTATAATCATGGAATTATCTACACCGCCATCTGTATGAACATTTAAATATCTACACTGCCACCTGCATAAAGATGCAAATATCTACACCGCTATCTGTATGAACATGGAAATACCTACACTGCTATCTGTATAAACATGGAAATATCTACACCGCGATCTCTATGAACATGGAAATACCTTCACCGCTATCCCTATAAACAAGAAAATATGTACACCACCATCTCTATAAACATGGAAACACCTACACCGCTATCTGCATGAACATGAAAATACCTACAGCGCCATCTGTATAAACATGGAGGCATCAACAACGCTATGTCTATAAACATGGAAATATCTTCTCCGCCATCTGAATGAACATGGAAGTATCTTCAACGCTATCTGTAAGAACATGGAAATATCTACACCGCTATCTGTATGAACATGGAAATATCTACAGCGCTATCTGAATGAACATGGAAATATCCACTCCGCTATCTCTCTAAACATGGAAATACCTACACCGCTATCTCCATAAACATGAAAATATCTAGACCGCCATCTCCATAAACATGGAAATACGTACACCGCCATCTGTATAAACATGGAAATATCTACACCGCCATCTGTATAAACATGGAAATATCTACAAGGCTATCTGTAAAAACATGGAAATATCTACACCGCTATCTGTATAAACATGAAAATATCTAAACCGCTGTCTGTATGAACTTGGAAATATCTACACCGCTATCTTTATAAGCGTGGAAATATCTTCACAGCTATCTGTATAAACATGGAAATATCTACACCGCTATCTCTATAAACATGGAAATACCTACAACGGTATCTGTGTAAACATGGAAATGTCTACACCGCTATCTGTGTAAACATGGAAATTTCTACACCGCCATCTGTTTGAACATGGAAATATCCACAGCGCCGTCACTATAAAGATGGAAATACCTACACCGCTATCTGCATAAACATGGAAATATCTTCACCGCTATCTGTATAAACATGGAAATATCTACCCCGCTAAGTGTATAAGCATGGAAATATCTACAACGCTATCTGTATAAACATGGAAATATCTACACGGCTATCTGTATAAACATGGAAATATGTACACTGCTATCTGTATAAACATGGAAATATCTACACCGCTATCTGTATAAACATGGAAATATCTACACCGCTATCTGTATAAACTTGGAAATATCAACACTGCTATCTGTAAAACAGCTAAGTGTCTACACCGCTATCTCTATAAACATGGAGATATCTACACTACTATCTGTATGAACATTGAAATATCAACACCGCTATCTGTAAAATCATGGAAATATCTAGAATGCTATCTCTATTAACATGGAAATGTCTACACCGCTGTCTCTATAAACATGGAAATATTTACACCGCTATGTTCATAAACATGGAAATATCTACACCGTTATCTCTATAAACATGGAAATATCTGCACCGCCATCTGTATAAACATGGAAATATCTACACCACCATCTCTATAAACATGGAAATATCTACTCCGCCATCTGTATAAACTTGGAAATATCTACACCGCCATCTCTATAAACATGGAAATATCTAAACCGCTATCTGTATGAACATGGAAATATCTACACCGCTATCTCTATAAAGATGGAAATATCTTCACCGCAATCTGTATGAACATGGAAATATCTACACCGCTATCTGTATAAAATGGAAATATTTACACCGCCATCTGAATAAAAATGTGAATATCTACACGGCCATCTGTATAAACATGGAAATATCTTCACCGCAATCTCTATAAACATTGAAATATCTACACCGCCATCTGTATGAACATGGAAATATCTACACCGCCATCTGTATGAACTTGGAAATATCTACCACGAAATCTGTATGAACATGGAAATATCTACACCAACATCTGTATTATGATGGAAATATGTACACATACATCTGGATGAACATGCAAATATCTTCACCGCCATCTGTATGAACATGGAAATACCTACACCGCCCTCTGTAGGAACATGGAAATATCTACACCGCCATCTCTATAAACATGGAAATATCTACACTGCCATCTGTATAAACATGGAAATATCTACACCGCTATCTGTATATACATGGAAATATCTGCACCGCTATCTGTATAAAAATGGAAATATCTATACCGCTATCTCTATAAACATGGAAAAATCTACACCACTATCTGTATAAACATGGAAATGTCCACACCGCTATCTGTATGGACATGGAAATATCTACACCGCTAACTGTATAAACATTGAAATATCTACACCGCTATCTTTATAAACATCCGTATTTGCTCTTAATTTATACCCGAGGCTGGGAAGTTTCATATGAAAAAAGACCAAGTACATAATTAGTCTATATTTGGTCTGGCAATTGATCTCTGCAATAATGAAACCTCAAAGACAATCAAATCTGAAATCTAAGCTACATATTAAATAGCTTGGTTTTTAGGTAGCACGTTGCTGTGTATGCTGGCTTCATAGAACATGCAAGTAGCAATGGCCATTTTTTAATATTCATTAGCCTTGAAGTTCTCCTAATTTTTAATCACATAGAAATAGAAATCTAATCTCACTAGATTTTTTTTTTTTGAAACAGTGTCTGGCTTCGTTGCCCAGGGTGAAGAGCAGGGCATGATCTTGGCTCACACCTCTGCCTCTCGGACTCAAGCCATCCACCCACCTCAGACTTGGGGTAGCTGGGACCACAGGCATATGCCACCATATCCAGCTAATATTTTTATTTTTGTACAAATGGGGTTTGTCATCTTTCCCAGGCAGGCCTCAAACTCCAAGACTCAAGCAATCCACCTGCCTTGAATTCCCAAACTACTGGGTTTACAGGTGACAGCCATTACGCCCAGCAACTAAACTTCTAAAAATCAATTTTACATAAAATTATCTAAGCGTGCAAGGAAAGATAAGAAGCCTAAGGAACCAGTGAGTTGAAGAATAAATGCAGTTTAAATCATACATGTAAACAACATGATGTGATGTGGTAGGAATCATCTAACATGCTTTAAAGCATGAGTAAAAGGTCTTTTCTTAGAAAACTGGATCTTAGTTTAGGATATCTTTAGATAAGAGTATGAAAAGTCACATCACATTGATAAGTGAAGTGCTTCCTTTGGCTAATTTTAGGGATAGGACATTTACTTTCATATAATTCATAGGAATCTTAGACTTAAAAATAAAATTTCCCTTCTCAAATCCTTACTTTCATACATTTTTTGCATTTCTTTCACTTTTGTGTTAATGGCCTATGTCTCAACATATTCTATTAAGCCTTCTGGAAACACATACTTTGTTTCCAGCCTCTTCAGAGAACCATCACTCCACTTCCTAGGCTTCTGAAGAAGCAGACCCAAGCTTATAGTTATTACATATTTCTAAATCTAGGTGACCAAGAAAAATTGATACTTTTCCCATCATACCTTTAAGTTAATAATCAGGGGAATGCTGAGAGGTAAAGACCCAAGAGTGTTGGTTGTCTAATTGTGCAGCTGTATAAACAAATCTTAATGCTTGAAAATATTCAAAGGTTATTCTCACGTTGATTGTTGGTAACTATGTGTAACAACATGAAAAGAAAAAAAATCAAAGAATTACGTCTGAGGATAATACACAATCTCTAAGGGTAAGAAGAGCAACAAAAATTCTGCTTCAATTACCACTGAAATAATATATTTATCCTGTAAAATCTATGGTGGCTGGTTGTAAAAATTAGGCATTAGCAAACTGATAAAGACTTTTTAATGAAAACATTATGAAACATAGTTTTTAAAAAGTTAAATACACCCACACCAGTTTTTCAAATTCTTTGGGCTGCTTTAATGCTGCCATTAAATAGTTGATTTAGTTGTGACATAGATCCTATGTTCCATTGAGTCTACCATTCATAAAGATGCAATGTAAGGTAACAAAAGTATAAATTGTGTGTGTGAGGGGGAGAAGTCAAGAGTATTTTTATGTGACAGATGTTAAGTTGTTATCAGTGTAAAATAGTCTGTTACAAATACAGGACTCTGTATGTTAGTTTCACTTACCAGAAAGAAATAAATTACAGCAGATACACACACACACACCAAAAAAGGGAAAAGAAACAAAGCTTAGCACCACAGAAAACCACCAAACTAGAGAGATGAACAATAAGAAAGGAAGAAGTGAACAAGTAATCTAAAAAACAAGTAATGAAATGGTAGAAGGAAGTCCTAATTTATCAATAATAAACTTGAATAGAAGTGGATTAAACTCTACTTAAAAGATATAAAGTGGATGAATGGATTCAGACAGCAAAAGCCACCTATGTGCTGCCTACATGATACTTACCTCACTATTAAAGACAAATAGACTGAAAGTGAAGAGATGGAAAAATATATTTTATGCAAACAAATGAAAAGCAAGCAGGAGTAGCCACAGTCATGTCATATTTTAAAAGGCTTTAAATAAAAGAACTATATAAAAAAAGAATGTCACTGTATAAAGAAATGATAAAAGGTCCAATTCAATAAGAGGACGTAACATATATGTTACTTAGGTGTTACTATATATGTACCCAACACAAGAACAACCAGATATGTAAAGCAAATATTAGATTTAACGGTAGAGATAGACTGCAATACAATATTAGTAGGAAATTTCAACACTCCACTTTAAAAATGGACAGATTATATGAAGAGAAAATCAACCAAAAAATGACAGACTCAAACTATACCATAGACCAAATGGACCTAGCAGGTAAAGAAGATCTCACCTGATATGGTTTGGCTGTATATCCCCACCGAAATCTCATCTTGATTATAGCTCCCATAATTCATACATGTTGTGGGAGGGAACCAGTGGGAGATAATTGAATCATGGGGGCGGTTTCCCCCATACTGTTCTTGTGGTAGTGAATACGTCTAACAAGATCTGATGGTTTTATAAGGGGGAACCCTTTCACTTGGTTCTCAATTCTATTTTGTTTGCTACCATGTAAGATGTGCCTTTCGCCTTCCATCATGATTGGGAGACCTCCCCAGCCACGTGGAACTATGAGTCCACTAAACCTCTTTTTCTCTGTAAATTACCCAGTCTCGGGTATGTCTTTATCAGCAGTATGAAAACAGACTAATACATCATCCAACAGCTGCAGAATACAAATTATTCTCAACTGTACACCAAACATTCTCTAGGACCAATCATACATTATGACACATAATAAGTCTTAACAAACTTAAGAAGACAGATATCATATGAAGTATCTTTTCTGATTACAGTGATATAAAGCCAGAAATCAACAACAGGAAAGCCCTTGGAAATTTTATAAAAACATGGAAATTAAATAGCATGCACCCAAGAAATCAATAGGTCTCATTAAGACATTAATAGGAAAATTTCAAAAGTCGCTGAGACAAGTAAGAATGAAAATCCAACATACCCAAACCTATGGAACGTAGCAAAAGCAGTTCTAAGAGGGAAATTTATAGCAATAAAAGCCTACACCAAAAATGAAGAAAGATTTTCAAATCACAAAGCAAAATTATACACTTCAAGTAACTAGAACATCAAAAACAAACTAAACCCAAAATTGGTAGAAGGAAGGAAATAATAAAGCTCACAGCAGATATAAAGGAAACAGACACTAAAAAATATTTCAAAAGATAAATAAGACAAAGTGTAAAGGTAAAACTGACAAACCTTTAGCTAAACTAAGACAAAAGGAGAGAAAATTCAAATAAATAAAAGATGAAAAAGGAGACATTACAACTGATACACCACAGAAATATAAGGGATTGTAAGACATTACTCATAACTATATGCCAACAAATTTGATAATGTAGAATAAAATGAATAAATTTCTGCACACATACAACTACCCAGATTAAATTGTGAGGAAATATAACATCTGAACACATCAATAATGGGTTTGGAAATTGAATCAATAATAAAACATCTTCCATCAAAACAACAACAACAACCAACACCCAGGACCTGATGTCTTCACTGCTGAATTCTACCAAACAGTTAAAGAATAACTACCAATTCTCCACAAACTTTTCCACGAAAGTAATGAGGAAGGAATACTTCCATACTCATCTTATGAGGCTCGCAATATCCTGATTCTAAAACCAGACAAAGACATGCACAAAATGAAAATAACAGGCCAATATTCCTGAAGAACATAGATACAAAAATTCTCAACAAGATACAAGTGAACTGACTTCGACAGCACAGTAAAAAGAGTATTCACTATAATCAAGTGGGATTCATCCCAGGGATGAAAGGATGGCTTAACATGCACAAATCAGTAAATGATACACCACCACAATAGAAAGAAAAACAAAAACCATGTGATCATTTCAACAGATGCAAAAAGAACACTTGACAAAAGTCAACATTCCTTTATGATAAAAACTGTCAAGAAAGTAGGTATAGGAGTGTACCTCAACGCAGTAAAGGCCATATGTGACAAACCCACAGCTAACATCTTATTTATGGTGAATAGTTAAATGCTTTTCCTCTATGATATGGAGGAAGACAAGGATGTCAACTTCTACCACTTCTATTTAGCATAGTACTGGAGGTCAGAGCCAGAGCAATTAGACAAAAGAAATAAATAAGAGGGATCCAAACTGGAAAGAAGGAAGTCAGATTGTTTCTGTTTGTAGAAAATGTGATCTCACATACATATGTATACATCTATATATATGATCATATAGATATATATGATCTCTCTCTCTTTAGGGTTCTTTCTATATATAGTTATATAGAGTGAGAACCCTAAAGACTTGACCAAAAACTACTAGAAATCATAAATAAATTCAGTAAAGTTGTAGTATACAAAATCAACACAGAAAATGCAGTGGTGTTTCTATACACTAATAGTGAACTATCTGAAAAAGTCATCAAGAAAGGAATTCCATTTACAATAGCTACCAAGAAATCTGCAGATAAATTTAATCAAGGTCGTGAAAGATCTCTTCAATGAAAACTATAACACACTGATGGAAAAATTTACAATACACAAAAAATGGACACTATATACTCATGGAATGGAAGAATTGATACTATTGAAATGACCATACTAACAAAATGTCCTACAGATTCAATGCAATCCCTATCAAAATAACAATGAAATTCTTCACAGAAATAGAAAAAAATACCCTAAAATTTGTATGAAACCAGAAAAGACCCCAAATAACCAAAGCAATCCTGTGCAAAAATAACAAAGCTGGAGGCACCACACTACCTGACTTCAAAATATACTACAAAGCCATAGTAAGCAAAACAGCATGGCACTGCCATAAAGCAAACACATAGACCAACGGAAGAGAATATACAGCTCAGAAATAAATTCTCATACCTAAAGTCAACTGATTTTCAAAAAAGGAGTCAAGAGCACACACAGGGGTAAAGACAGTGTCTTCATTAAATGGTACTGAGAAGATTGGATATCTATATGTGGGATAATGAAATCAGACCCCTATCTTTTACCTTATACAAAAATCAACTCAAATGCGATTAAAGACCTAAAGGTAAGATTGAAAACTATGAAAAACTACTAGAAGATAACATGTGGGAAATTCTCTATAACTTTGGGTTGTACAAGGATTTTTTAAATGAGACGTCAAAAGCACAGGCAACAAAAGCAAAAATAGATAAATGGGGTTTCATCAAACTAAAATGCTTCTGCACAGCAAAGGAAACTTAACAGAGTGAAAAAACAACTTACAGAATGGGATACAATATTTGCAAACTATACATCTGCTAAGGAGTTAATGCCCAGATTATATAAGAAACTTAAACAACTCAACAGCAAAAACATAAATAACTTATTTAAAAATGGGCAAAACTGGGAGGCTGAGGCAGGTGGATTGCCTGAGGTCAGGAGTTTGAGACCAGCCTGACCAATATGGTGAAATCATTTCTCTACTAAAAATACAAAAATTTAGCCAAACATGATGGCGTGTGCCTGTAACCCCAGCTACTCAGCAGGCTGAGGCAGGGGAATTGCTTGAACCAGGGAGATGGAGGTTGCCGTGAGCCCTGATTGCACCACTGTACTCCAGCTTGGGCAACAGAGCAAGACTCCTTCTCAAAAAAAAAAAAAAAGGACAAAATAAACTAAAAGACATGCCACAAGAGAAAATATAGAAATGGTCAAGACGAATATATAATAAAATCATGTTCAACATCACTAACCATCAGGGAAATGCAAATCAAAACCGCAATGAGATACCAGTTCACCCATTAGAATGGCTATTACCAAAAAGGTAAAAGATAACAAGAGTTGGCAAGGAAGTGGAGAAAAGGGAACACTTACACACTGTTGATGGGGTTGTAAACTAGTACAACCATTAAGCAAAACTTTATGGAAATTCGCTAAAAAATAAAAAAAAAACAAAACAACAATCATTCGATCACATAACCCAGCAATCCCACTACTGGGTATACATCCATAGGAAATGAAATCATTGTGTTTGAAAAATATCTGCACTCTTATATTTACTGTAGCACTATTTCTAATAATCAGATATGGAATCAATCTATGTGTCTAAAAACAAACAAGTGAATTATATATATACAATATATATTATGTATATTATATATAATATATATTATGTATATTATATATAATATATATTATGTATATTATATATAATATATATTATGTATATTATATATAATATACATTATGTATATTATATATAATATACATTATGTATATTATATATAATATATATTATGTATATTATATATAATATATATTATGTATATTATATATATTATATATTATGTATATTATATATAATATATATATTATACATAATATATATTATATATATAATAAATACTATGTATATTATATAATATATATGATATATAATATATTATGTATATTATATATAATATATATTATGTATATTATATATCATATATATTATGTATACTATACATAATATGTTATGTATATTATATACATAATATATATTATGTATATAATATACATAACATATTATGTATAGTATATATAATATATAACGTATAATATATATACATACATATATAATACATATATACATATATAATATACATAACGTATATTATGTATAATATACATAACGTATATTATGTATATTATATATTACGTATAATATATATTATTATATGTATAATTACATATAATTATAACTATAATTATATATAATTTTATGTGTAATTATAATATACATAAAATTAATTATATATATATATATGTATATGGACACACACACAATGAACTACTATTCAGCCATAAAAAAAGAATGAAATTCTGCCAGTTGCAACAACATGGATGACCCTGCAGGATACAATGTTAAGTGAAATAAGCCAGACACGGAAAGCAAATACCGCATGATCTCTCTCATATGTGAAATCTTAAAAAAAAAAAGTTAATAGAGAAGTAGAGTAGAATAGTGGTTACCAAACAGTGAGGAAGAAGTGGGGAGGGCAAAATGGAGATAGATTGGTTAACAGTTATGAAATCACAATTATATAGGAAGAATAAGTTGAAGTGTTCTTTGCAAAGCAGGGTGACTATAGTTAAAAGTAAAGTATTGTATATTACAAAGTATCTAGAAGAAAGGATTTTGAAATTTCTTATTAAAAAGACATGATGAATGCATGAGGTAATTAATACACTAAGTATCCTTATTGGATCATTAGACAACATACATATTCATTGAAACATCAAATTGTATCCTATAAATCTATATAATTACAATGTGAAAATTTTTTAAAAATAAATTAATGAATTAAATAACAATTTTAAAATGTTCTCAATCACCAACACAAAGTTTAGGAGCTTTGTTCTTGACTCAGCCTTAAGACTGAAAACTAATGTGTTAGAAATATTTGTAGATCCTCTCAATTTTGAAAGAATCCTAGCTAAACTACTGAAATATAAAATATATTCTATGTAATATGCTCTTAGGTATATTCTTAGGTGAACTCTGCTTTTAGATGAAGCTTATAAAAAGGAAAAACGTTTCTGAAATAAAATTTTAAAGTATTTGGAAAATTACAGCTTCATCTATTAAAGACAAATTTTCTATACAGTAACCTTTTTATATGCTTTTGAAATGGGATATACAATTATTTTCCCTAATGTGAAACAAAATATAGAAAGTTGGCATTTTATCTAAGAAGTTAACTTAGGAAGAAAGAGTGAGAGGCAGTGGAATGAGGGAAGAAAGGAAGGCTGATGATGGGATACCTTATCAAGTTGCCTAATGCTGTATTGGAACCTAATAGGCCTTCTAAGGAGTTTTATTACATAATGCAAGACTCCTCAATCTGGGAGGAGGAAAGGGCTTTATTTTTGAGTGGTCACAGGTTGCCCCATGGGCATAAACTCTACCAAGCTTCTAGGTTACACCTACATGAGCATCCCACCTGCTTAAGTGAGAGCAGCCACAAACTGTGGGCCATTCCAGGTAAGTGTCATATCACACCTGCACCAACTAGTCAAAGCCTGGGTCAAAGCCTGTGCAGAACTGATTGCTACAGCAGAGGCTAAAATAAGAAATGGGGCTAAGAGAATGAAAAGCAGTGCCCATATGTATCCAAAAACAGGTTGAAGATATCTTTAGGAAGGAACAGATAATTTTTTTTATTCATACAATAACAGATGCATATGAACTCCTCGAGTAGTCACCCATTCCTGTCAGCCCTTGGGCTTCATAACTAAATCATTCTTCCTTTGTAATCCAGTCCCACATTTTCAGCTATCTCTCTATGTTTATTATCTTAAATATTTCTTTGCTCTATACTCTTCCCCTAGTCTTCAACCAATTTCTTTCTTTATTGTCCCAACCCACAGACTGTTATTTCCACTTCGATGTCCCATAGAAGCTTCAAGGGTTTGAAATACCTAAAAAAAACTCATCTTTCTCCCTAAAACTCCCTCTCCTTCTCCCACTTCAAAATTTCAACTAATGGCTCCCCCTGTTATTCCCACCAGAATCCTGAATGATCCGTTTCTCCTCATTCACTCCATACATGTAAATCTCATTAACGTTACTTTCTAGATATTTCATGAATCCTTTCCATTCATTCTGTACTAGAAAGTGTTCCCAGTTTAGACCCTGGTTGTTGTTGGCCTGTTACCGAGGCGCTCTCTCTCTCTCTCTCTCTCTGTGGGTGTGGGTCTGGGTGTGTGTGTCCTGAGAATTTATTTACTTCTGGTTTTTGTTTGTTTTTTAGTATCCAGAATCTACAGGGAACTTAAATCAATTAGAAAAAAAAATAACCCAATTAAAAAATGGGCAAAGGACATGAACAAACACTTCTCAAAAGAACATATACAAATGGCCAACAAATACACGAAAAAAAAAATGCTTAGAATCACTAATCATCAGAAAAATGCAAATCAAAACACAATGAGATACCATTTCATACCGGTTGGAATGGCTATTATTAAAAAGTCAAAATACAACAGATTCCAGCAGGGCTGTAGACAAGAGGAAGTGTCTGTATATTTTTAGCTATAGCCCTACTTCAAACGTGTCCCCCTTACAGCCAAAAGAGCGGCCTATCTAAAGGACTGTTCTGATCAGCTCACTTACCTGACTGAAACCTTCAGTGACTCCCATGGCCTGCAGGTCAATGCACTAATTCATGACTATAACATCTGAAATATCCTTGATCTGGCTACTGGTCTAGCCCTCTCTGACTCACGCTTTATAAACCATGCATTCTGGAACTTTTTAGTTGTTTCCCACATCAGCATGCTACTTCCCATCCATGTAGATTTGCAGAGACCTCCTCATCTTTTTAATTCCCAGTTCCCACTCTCAACATGGGCCATCTCCTACCCACACTTCAAAACCTAAGCAAAACAACACCTTCCGTGACACCTCCATGCTGAGTCAGATGCCATCCCCTTTGTATTGTAGTTCTTTGCTTGTGTGCCTTTGTCTCACTTTGTTCTCTTTAAAATAAACTCCATGAGGACAATGATCACCTGCTATTTGTGTTAATATCTGCACCAAGTGGCATAGTGTCTGGAGTATAGTAGGATCTATTTTCAAGGAACAAAAGATTATATCTATACCAATAGACATGAATTAGCGCTTTTTTTTTAAAGATAAGCTCCCTTTGAACTAAGTCAATGTTTACAAGAAGAGTTATACTCAAAGGTTCACTTTTGCTGCTTACGTTTCATTTATTTCAGGCAATTAATTCATTGTTATTGGTAAATCGATACTTTTTATTGATACTGAAAAGAGAGAAATAAACTAATGACTATCTCTGTTAGAGTAGATTTGTTCATATATATCAGTAAAATGTTAATTATCTGAAAGTCAATAATAAAACATAAACTGTGATCTTAAATGTTTTTTAGGGGCTCAAAAATAATTAGAATTCATGTCAGCATATAAAAAAAGATCAGAGTATTTTTAAGATAGGATAAAATTTTATTTTAGTTTCTTAGGGATTTTTGTGACCTTATAGAGTTCAACTAATTATAATTTTAAAAATAGGATTGATAGAGTTTTAGAATTAGAAACAATTTATAGATTATTTTATTTTTCTTTTGAGGAACCAGGTCATCAGAAGATCAAGGAACACCTATAATGTCACTAGATCCTAATTTAATTTAAATTTTAGAATCCAGGTATTCTAACTCCTGTCTTGATACTATTTCTACTTCATTATGTTGCTTCCCAGGGCTTTAAAAAATAAAAGCTGGGAAATTACATTTGCTTTGCATATACAGCACCAATTATCAAATTCAGCATAAAAGCATAACATGTATACATCAAAAAGAAAACATAAAAACTTCATATTAAAAGCATCTCAAAACAATTGAATATAATAGGGAAACCTTATACAAATGCAACACTCCCCCATTAATAAAAAGAAACCAATTGGAGAAAAAAGAAATTCAATATAAACATGTTGGAATATAACCTAATTCATTTTAATCCAATGCTTCAAATTGAAAAAAATTAGCACTAATGTTATTTTCCTTCATCATTACAATCTTGCTTTTCATTACATTATGCTATGTTTTGTATTAAACATAAAATCAATTTTTCACCTTAACACATGCTAGAAATACAGTCACCATGTTGGAAATCAGTAGAAAGTGTCTTTGTTTCTACTTTTTTTTTTCTCTGAAAAAGCTTTGGGAAAAAAAATCATTTACAATGTTTAATTTTAATAACTTAAAGAATGTAATTGATTTTTGTTTGTTTTTGACATGGAGTTTCACTCTTGTCACTCAGGCTGGAGTACAATGGCATGATCTCGGCTCACTGTAACCTCCACCTCCCAGGTTCAAATGATTTTTCTGTCTCAGCCTCCCGAGTAGCTGGGATGACAGGCACTCGCCACCACACCTGGCTAATTTCTGTATTTTTAGTAGAGATGGGGTTTCATCATGTTGGCCAGGCTGGTCTCAAACTCCTGACCTCAGGCGATCTGCCCCCCTTGGCCTCCCAAAGAGCTGGGACTACAGGCGTGAGCCACCGCGCCCAGCCAATTGAATAGTTTTTAACTCAGAGGATAAATGCTTGAGGGGATGGAAAGCCCATTCCTCATGATGTGATTATTTCACACTGCATGCCTGTATCAAAACATCTCATGTACCCCACAAATATATAAACCTCCTATGTACCCACAAAAATTTTATAAAATAATGAAAATATTTTAAAACTAAAAAAAATTGTTTTTTAATTAAGCAACTTTATTTAAATAAAATCATTCTTCCTCATCCTCAGTCCTGGGATCTACCAGAAAGAATTAGCAACATCTTAAAGATGACAAAGTGTTAAAGATAAGCTGCTATTAAGTAAAAGTGTGAAGTGTGGGGGGGACAAGCTGGATGCCTGAACCATTTTGTTCTATCTTTAGGACAGTGAAAGAGCAAGAAGCAGGGATGGGGTGGGGGACACATATTCTGTTGAGCATTGTCACCACTATATTCACTGAAATTCATCTGCATGCTTGTATGTATACTTTTGATTCGCCTGATACACTGAAAATTATATGAAATTGTTCTCTATTCTTTAGATAATTATAATCTAAGTGCTAATATGAAGCTTAGAATTTATATGAAATATTTATGCCCACAACAAGACATTTCAGCTATTTCCTAGATAATAATCTCACTTCACCCTGCACAAAACAGGCACATGATCATGTCACTCTGACCTGGTTTGAGTCCAAGGAGGCTTTTGTTTTTAAAATAATTTAGGTTAGTAGTTAAAATATGAACTTTGGGCCAGGAGTGGTGGCTCATGCCTATAATCCCAGCACTTCGGGAGGCTGAGGCGTGTGGATGACTTGAAGTCAGGAGTTGGAGACTGGCCTGGCCAACATGCTGAAACCCCATCTCTACTAAAAAAAAAAAAAATACAAAAATTAGCTGGGTGTGGGGGGGGGCACCTATAATCCGAGCTACTTGGGAGACTGAGGGGGAGAATTGCTTGAGCCTGGGAAGTGGAGGTTGCAGTGAGCAGAGATAATACCACTACACTCCAAAACAAACAACAAACAAAAAAATTCTAGAGTCACACTGAAAATCTTAACAACCTGCTTCTACTACTCATTTTTTTAATTTTTATTTTGACCTGATTTTAGATTGATAGTAAAATGCACAAATAACACAAAGTGCCCCCTATGTCCCTCACCCTACTTCCCCTAATACTAACATTTTCAGAGCCATCCTTATTTTCTCTATAAAAGAGCAGAATTCTCCTTTTAGAGATTTGGAAAGATTATTAAAAGATAAGTTACAAAATACAGTACCTGACACGTATAAAATATTAAATAAATATTAGCCATGCTTAATTATTTTGTTTTAAGTCTATATGAGTCAAGTTTTAGTAGAAATATGGGCTAGAAAAAAAAAACAGAAAGCGGGACTCTGTGATCCGACTTGGGCTTATAGAACAGACTGTACTAGTTTGTTCTCATGCTGCTAATAAAGTCCTACCCAAGACCGGGTAATTTATAAAGGAAAGAGGTTTAATGAACTCACAATTCCACATGGCTGGGGAGGCCTCACAGTCACGGCAGAAGGCAAAAAAGAAGCAAAGGCACATCTTAAATGGTAGCAGAGAAGAAAGCTTGTGTAGGGAAACTCCCATTTGAAAAGCATCAGATCTGGTGAGACTTATTCGCTACCAGGAGAACAGTAGGGGGAACCCGCCCCTATGATTCAATTATCTCCACCTGACTCCATCCTTGACATGCGGGGATAATTACAATCAAGGTGAGATTCGGCCGGAGACACAGCCGAATCATATCAATGACTAATGAGAGTTATGTCCAGAACCTAATGAAAACCTGTCTGAGGCCACATTCCCTGTAAAGCAGATTTGAGATAGAGATTTGTGTAGAGAACATTTAACTGGGTAAAATCCTAGGAACCAACAACTGTGGCGAAAAAACTGAATTGAATAAAGGGAGTTGAGATGTGAGGCAGTCACAACAAATACCTCAGCTAATCTCAAGGGGGAGCTGAGAAGCTGGGGTGACCCTTCAGAATTGCCCTAAATTGAGGCAGGAGTATGGAGTTTTAATACCTTTCACTGGCCATTCTTCAGATACGAGTTGTCCCCAAGGATGGACATCAGCTTGACAAGTTATTAATTAGATCTCCTGAGAATAAATTCTAGAGAGAATCAGCTGAGAGGCATGATTTAGCAAATGAGAACCAAGTGAAAGGCGAAAGGGGTTTCCCCTTATAAAACCATCAGATCTCATGAGACTTATTCACTACCACTAGAACAGTGTGGGGAAAACTGCCCCCATGATCCACTTACCTCTCACTGGGTCCCTCCCACAACATGTGAATTATGGGAGCTACAGTGCAAGATGAGATTTCGGTGCAGACACAGCCAAGCCATATCAGACAGTAATAACTTTCAATTAAATATAGCTAGACGTTCTGTCAATGGGTCACAGCAGTCTAGAGAATACATTGAAAAACTCTGGGAACAGCAGATATAGAGGTCAGATCTAGAGATTTTGAACAAAGTTTAGGGCTACAATGCATTGGTGACCACAGACAAAAGGTGTCTGTTGTTGTTATAGTTTGTTTCTGTCTTGTTTTTCATCATGGGAGGACAAAAAGAAAAAATGGGGGCAATGGTGAAGGAGAAATGAAAAAGACCTGCTTTTCTATGGGTGGAAGCGACTAAACGAGAGAATAAATTTGGATTACACAACAAATGCAAATCAAGTTAGAAGCATGAAAGGCATGATTAAGGCCATGGTTCTAATAGATATCAGCCAGCAGAACCAGGATCATGCCACATCAAGAGAGGCTGCAGAGCCATTGCCTTCTCTCCTGTCAATGCTAAATTAATGAAATGGAACTCACAGAAGCACTATGTAATCAAATATTGGTGGGACACAAGCAAATTCTGAAAAAGTTTCATTGATCAATGATAATATCTTTTGGTGAAAATATCTCCTCAAAACAGTTCAGGAAAAAAAATAAAGCTATAATTTTCCTTTAGAAATATTTAACTTTGTTATACTAGTTTACTTATTTTTTACCTAATACATTCTGATATATTGTTATGTAGGTTAAAGATGCTCGATTCATGCCACTGTGGAAACCACACATAATTTAGGCAATAATGCAAATTCTTTTCAAATTCTTTTATCAGTGTATTCACTTTATTTTTATTTCTAACACAATTCAAAATTACAGGATGCTATCAAAGTGATGCTACAAAACCCCACTAAAATTTTTTCAATTCTTCAAATCACACACTTACACACACACACACACACACACACACACACACACACACCACATGCATTCCCCGTACAGGCCTTTTTTGTGGGGGGCCTGAGTAAATAATTGCATTTTATTTTCAATTTTTCATTTTGAAATAATTAAAGACTTACCAAAAATGTTGCAAAACTACGTGCCTTTTTGAAGTAAAGTCTTGAAAAAGTTGTTTGGTATATCCTTTATAGTAAAAAAAGAAAACACGTGTATATTCTGTTGATTAAAGGCATGCTGAGATTGTTAGACATGTGATTTCATCAGAGACTCCAATATAGAGCACAGCTGTAACGACATCCTAAGAGTGTTCTAACTGAAATGTGTTGGAAGAAGGTTCTAATTTTTCTCAACCCTTCTCAAGTTGGCACTTAGCAGATTTCCACTCTATAAAAATAACTCCTGCTCTGCAACTAATGTTCACAGATAAGCTCCAAACATATTTACAGCTCCATTTAAGTATAATGTACACACAGTAAAATTCACCCTTTTCAATGTGCAATTTAATGGGTTATGGCAGATGAATATCATCATTTGACCACAATCATGATCAAGATACAGAAAATCTGCATCATCACAAAATGTTTTCTTTTGCTGTTTTGCATTTGATCTTTTCTCCATTCCTGAACACAGGCAACCACTAATCTGCTTCTGTTTCTACAGTTTGCATTTTCTAGAGTATCCTATTAGTGGAATGATACATTGGTGTCTTTCATGTCTAGCTTCTTTCACTGAGCATAATGCTTTTGATATTCATTTATATTGCTGTTGTATCAGTTTGCTCCTTTTTATTGTTGAGTGGTACTCCATCTACAACTGGTTTATCCATTTACAAGTTGATGGACACATCTGCTATGAACTTCAAGGATGAGGCTTGGTACGGATATGTTTTTATTTATTTTGAGTCGCAGTGGAATTATTTGGTTATATGATCAGTACTAAGTTTAACATTAAAAGAAACTGCCAAACTGCTTTCCAAAATGTCTGTACCATTTTGAAGTCCCACTAGCCAGGTGTGAATAGCAATTCTTCACATCATGTGGTATGGTCAGTTCTGCTCGTGTCAGCCACTCCAGTGGGTGTACAGTGGTACCTCAATGTGGTTTTAACTTGCATTTCCCTGATGACGGGTAATGTTAAGTATCTTTTCATTTGTGTATTGGACATCATCTCTTTTTAAATTAAAATATCCGTACAAATATTTGGCCCATTTAGGTCAAAATATTATGTTAAATGAGTTATTTGTGTTTTGTTATTTAGTTTTTTAGTTATGTGTACATTCTAGATGAAAGTTCTTTATCAGACATATTTAAAATTATTCTGTCCCAATCTGTGGTTTGCCTTTTCATTTTTTGATGCTATGTTTTAAATTGCAAAAGTCTTAATTTCATGAAGTCCAACTTACTATTTTTTTCCATTTTCATCCATCCTTTTCTTATCTAAAAAATTTTTAGCTATAGTAAGATTATTAAAAATTTTTCCTATTCAGTAAGCTTTATACTTTTTATATTTACATTATGTATAAAATACATGTTGAGTTAACTTGAGGATATGGTGTGAGGTAATTCTGAAGTTCATATTCTCCATTTAATATCCAATTTTATTAGTACCATCTTTATAAAGACATTGATTTCCTTATTGAATTATTTTGGCAACTTTGGCCATGTAAGGCTGGATATATTTCTAAATTATTTATTCTGTTTCACTGATATATATGTCTTCTTCATGCCAGTAAGTTTACTGTACTGGTTAGTGTAGCTTTACAATATGTCTTGAAATTTGGAAAGTTTTCCAACTTTATTCTTCTTTCTAAAACATGCTCTGGGTATTCTAGGACTTCCATATTTAAAAAAAAAAAAAAATTAGAATCAGCTTTGTAATTTCTCCAAAAAGGCCTATAGGTTTGATTGGGATTGTGCCAAATCTGGAGATCAGTTTCAGAAGAATTATCATCTAATAAGTATGACATGTATATTTACCAATGAACTTGATACATATTTCTACCTATTCAATCTCTCGTATTAGTGATTTAGAAATTTTGGATCAGCATACCTTTTATTAAATTTATTCTGAATTATTTTATTATTTTTGAGGCTATTATAAGTTAAATTGCTTACATAATTTTATTTTCTAATTGGTGTTGATTGTGTATAGAAACACAATTGATTTTATTTATTGATCTTTCATCCTACAACTTTGTTAAATTCACTTCATACCTCTAGCACACTTCTGCAGATGCCTAAGGATTTTCTGTGTATATGTTTACCTCATGTGAGAATAGTATTTTTCTTTCTTCCCAACTTGGGTGTCACTTATTTCCTATTTTCTTTTCTTTTCTCTTTATTTCTTTCTTCTTTCTGTCCATTCCTCCTTCCTTCCCTTCTTTCTTTCTCCCTGTTTTAGAATCAGTTTTGTAATTTATCCAAAAGGACCTATAAGGTTTCATGGGAATTCCACTGAATCTAGAGATCAATTTCAGGAGAATTATCATCTCATAAGTATTAAATATTTATCAATGAACTTGGTATATATTTCCACTTATTTAATATTGAATGCAATACTTTAAAGAACTAGGGAGAGAGGACATCATTGCATTTTTCATAATCTTATGTAGAAAGTATTAAGGCTTTCACCATTTTAAGTAAGATGTTTGCTATAGATTTTCTGTAAACACATAATCAGTTTGAAAATGTACTTTTCTATCCTCAGTTTGCTGGGAGTTTTTAATTTAAAAAATGTGTTACATTTTGTAAATTCCTTTTTTGCATCTATTGAGAGTGTCACGTGATTTTTCTTTTTTCTGTCAGCATGGTAGATTTTCAGTTGTTGAAACCAACTTGAGATAAGCCCCACTTGGTTAAAACACATTATCATTTTTAAATATTCCTAGACTCACTTTGCTAATATTGTATTAAGAATGTTGCATCTAAGTTCATAATGGTTATCAGTCTGTCATTTTTGAGTTGTGATATCTGTATTTGTTTCTGATATCGAGAGAATCCACGTAAAACATCTACTTCTGTCATCAGTAATAATCTGACCAGGGATAACACCAACAGTTAGAGAGGAACCTGTCATTACCTGTGGCAGCAGAGATATCAGAGATTCCAAAAAGAAAAGCAAGGTTAAAATTTCAAATATAATCACATGAAATATCAGAAAGCCAGGGGATAGAAATATAGGAGAGCAAAATCTTAGAGGTCAAAACAAGTAGTTAAGTACTGCACATGATAATAAAAAGTAAAGTCTTTTCCTAAGGCAGAGCCTGGCTGCTGCCTAGCTTCTTTGACAATTCTTGGTAGGCTTTCATGGCTTTATAAGGGCTTATACTTTAGGTAAAGTTATAGTCAGGGAAACGGTGGGTGTAGGTTGGCTCTGTAGAAATGAAGCATTACAGGAGCACTGCAGTTAGAAAGAAACTGATACTGATGATACTTCGGTCACACTAATAATACATGCTAATGATAATCATAGCAATCATGGTAATGACAGAAAAAATATATATATAATATTAACATGCTTCTATTTGCACATATACATATGTGAATAGAAACATTGATTTAAAGACATGAAAGTATAGAAATAGCCTACACCTGATAAAGATATGCTCATACACAATAACAAACATCAGTATAAACAGAGATTTTGATGTATCACAGAATTCTCCAATAGATCACAATTTTGACACTATGGGAAGTGTCATTTTCAGAACTTTTCTTTATCTCCATTATCTCCATTCTCTATTTCCAACATTCCTGGAGACTGAACTCAAGGATCAGTAAATATTCTCAACCTTAACCATAGCAGACTTCATTCATCCCATATATGCTTGTTATTTTTCCCCATTGACAGAAGGCATTGTACCATGAAATATACAACATATCTCTGACACACCTGACGGAAACAAACAATGGGGAAAGATTGACTATTTAATCAATGGTGATGGGAAAACTGGCTAGCCATATGAAGAAAGCTGAAACTGGACCCCTTCCTTACACCTTATAAAATAATTAACTCAAGATGGATTAAAGACTTAAACATAAGATCTAAAACCATAAAAACTCTAGAAGAAAACCTAGCCAATACCATTCAGAACATAGGCATAGGCAAAGACTTCATGACTAAAACACCAAAAGCAGTGGCAACAAAAGCCAAAATTGAGAAACGGGATCTAATTAAACTAAAGATAGCTTCTGCACAGCAAAAGACACTATCATCGGAGTGAACACACAACCTACAGAGTGGGAGAAAATTTTTGCAATCTATCCATCTAACAAAGGGCTAATATCCAGAATCTACAAGGAACTTAAACAAATTTACAAGAAAAAAACAACCCCATCAAAAAGTGGGAAAAGGATATGAACAGACACTTCTCAAAAGAAGACATTTATGCGGCCAATAAACACATGAAAAAAAGCTCATCATAGGCTGGGCGTGGTGGCTCACGCCTGTAATCCCATCACTTTCGGAGGCCAAGGCGAGTGGATCACAAGGTCGGGAGTTTGAGACTTGCCTGGCCACTATGGTGAAACTCTGTCTCTACCAAAAACACACAAAAAAAAACTTTAGCCAGGCGTGGTGGTATATATCTGTAATCCCAGCTACTCAAGAGGCTAAGGCAGGAGAATTGCTTGAACCCATTAGGTGGAGGTTGCAGTGAGCCGAAATTGTGCCACTGCACTCCACCCTGGGTGACAGAGTGAGGCTGTCTCGAAGAAAAAAAAAAAAAGCTCATCACCCCTGGTCCAATGAGATACCATCTCGCGCCAGTTAGAATGGCAATCATTAAAAAGTCAGGAAACAACAGGTGCTAGAGAGGATGTGGAGAAATAGGAATGCTTTTACACTGTTGGTGGGAGTGTAAATTAGTTCAACCATTGTGGAAGACAGTGTAGCAATTCCTCAAGGATCCAGAACTAGAAATACCATTTGACCTAACAGTCTCATTACTAGGTACACATCCAAAGGATTATAAATCATTCTACTATAAAGACACATTCACACATATGTTTATTGCAGCACTATTCACAATAGCAAAGACTAGGAACCAACCCAAATGCCCATCAATGATAGACTGGATAAAGAATATGTGGCACATATACACCATGGAATACTATGCAGCTATAAAAAAGGATGGATTAATGTCTTTTGCAGAGACATGGATGAAGCTGGAAACCATCATTCTCAGCAAACTATCACAAGAACAGAAAACCAAACACCACATGTTCTCACTCATAAGTGGGAGTTGAACAAAGAGAACACATAGACACAGGGAGGGGAACATCACACACTGGGGCCTGTCAGTGGGTAGGAAGGAAAGAGGAGGGATAGCATTAGGAGAAATACTTAATGTAGATGACGGGTTGATGGGTGCAGCAAACCACGACAGCACATGTATACCTATTTCACAAAACTGCAAGTTCTGCATATGTATCCCAGAACTTAAAGTGTATGTATGTGTGTATATATATACACACAAATGTAAATGTAAATGTAAATAAATTGAAAATGGTAAAAATAGAAATATGTTTCGTACACAAATAGTGACATAATAAAGCAAGATAGAATGTATGTTTGAGTTAAAAAAAATTGCTTAGAAGACAACTTGAATTCCATTCCAAGGAACTAGTTTTCAAAAGTTTACAACCAGATTTCAGTTTGGCAAAAGGCAACAATGCTGTTTTGAAAATAATTTCTGAAAAGAGCTTCCCCAGCAGTTCCAAATGGCAGTCCTGATACAAGGAAGTAGGAGCAATTTTGTTACCACCAGGAACATTGAATTTATTTTCAGACCTTGAAATTCTGGGAGGCCCTCGAATAATAATCAACTACAATATTTTACTTTACATAGAAATATTGTTTTAATGTTAATATAAAAGCTTGTATATGAACTAAAATTGTCAATCTGCCACTTTTAAGAAAGAAGAATCCATTATGTCCCTAATCTATAGTGAGTTGATATGTTCCATAAGCAGTTCTGGAAGGAGGCTACACTTAGAGCATAAATTGGTATAGATCGCTTTGCTCTCACAGATAGCGACACAATATTTTCTGCTGAATGGGAAAAAGTTTGAAGGCATAAATCAAGATAAAGCAACCATCTGACAAAGAATTACAAAGAGGCCCCATACCTTTTTCTTAGTGAACGCCATGTGACACATTTATTTTCCACTGAAGATAAAAGCCAAAATCATGTGTCATCAATAGAAAGCAAGCAAAACTATTTGGTTCAATATGTTATGGTACTTAACAAAAAAAAACTTGCAGAGAAAAGACAAATCTAAAATGTTGCACATGATTCAAACAAGTCTGGATCAGAAGAGACATTTCAGAGGTCACCGCTAGAGAGTCAAGGATACATTAGAGAGAAATAAACTCCTGCTTTTTTGTTTATCTACTTACATACACAGATACTGTCTGATGAAGATGATTGATATCAGGTATGGTATTTGATGGTATAGTCATTTACAAAATAATTCATCCCTTATGATCTAATGCAATTTTCTTCATATTACACGTGTATATTTAAATACTTCCTTGTGAAGTGGCGGCTAGCCAGGCTGCTGTTAGCATATCCAGTACATTACTGCAAATTCCAAAATGGCAAATCCCACAGTTGAAATTTCAACCTCTCTAGCGTCCCTCGGCTGGAGTGCATAATTACGGCAAAAATCTGCAACATCAGAGGTGGCCGCCACAGACACAAAGTCTATGTTTCTCATTCCATTCTACCAAATCTAGTCAGCAGTCTGGGTGAGGGGGCTTGGCAGTATCTATGAGCAGAAAGCATTCAAATGGCTGGTATATGTGCTTCCGGGGAAACTAAGGGAAAAAAAGAGAGAGGGAGGGAGGGAGGGAACAAGAAAGAAGAAGGAAACTCAAGGAGAGAGGAAGGGAAGGAGGCTGGCAAGAAGGGATGGAGGGAGCAAGGGAGGGAGGAATAAAGGAAGGAAGTTACACCAAGTTTCAAAACTGGCCACGGACTGAGAAGGATTAAGAGACAAACGGAATTGAAAGCACTTATGTTCATACTCGGTATTTTTCTTACCCATTCTTGCAAATTAGTAATTTAAAAATTTTCATTTCCACAAATCCACGTGTTTTCTTGTTCCTCTCTCTCCGCTCTTTTTCCTTCTTTCCTTCCTGCCTTTCTTCTTTCTTTTCAACATAGGTTATATAAATGTGTGAGAGCTATCACTAGTCTACATTAATCATCAGGATTTTCCTGTATATTTCCAATTAAGATGACCCATAATAATATTCTACTGTAATTTTGGAGGGTCCAAAATACTAGATGGCATTTAGTGTTTTGGAAATCATGACAAGTCTAACAGGACTTTAAAAAACCTATCAAGACATCTGATGTGTTTTCTTGCCCATACACTCTTTAATGAGGTCTGCTTGACCCTTTCTTCTTCCCTTCTCTAGTCATGGGTTCTTCACACTGAAAACTAAGCTTTGCATCAGTGTTTGACGAACAGGTGACATAATAAACTGCAGTTACATTTTAAATTCAGCTCAAGATGGTAGATGAGAAATCTAAGATTGTGAAGTGAGATTTAGCATGCTGTTCAGTATGCAACAAATCTGAGTGTTGCTCACACAGGATTCATGCCAACAGGCTCCTTCCAAAACCTTTCAATGCAAATTCTAGCAAATGCACACTTGGAAGAAAAATGTTCCATGAAGTTGTATATGTAAATTTATACTTTCAGCATTTATGTATATAATTTCAGGGGAAGTGGGATCAACTTAACATTATTAAACATAGTCCAATGATATTTACAACATAACTTCAGAAACATTTTATTACTAGAAGTATTTTAAAAAGGATGTACCATTTAGGATTTAAGACACACCCCACAAATGAAAAAACAAATGAGATTATAAACAACATTTTTAAAAAAATTATGCCATCTTTTCACTACAAAATCCTCCTGGGGGAAAAATATCTTTTCCTTCATTATTAAAGGATGTTATCAGAGCACAGTGGAATTCTTTCAGATTTAGTCAGAAGGTTCTCTGGAGTTGAGAGATCTATTGGAGAATATTTTCTTTGAAAGTCCATGTCCTTTCCCCAGGCCTACATCATATATAAATAAACATTTCAGAAAAGGGGCCATGTTAAGAAAAAGTGGGTTGAAGATTGTAAGACCTGGTTCCTGGGTGCCAAATAATTCACAAGTTGGAATAAGCTGGGTTTCTGTAACACTTCTCTATGACTGCCATTGATACTGAACTATGCCAAGGAACTAAGTCCTACCAAGGAAAAGCAGGAGGAAAACAGGTGTAAGAAAACATTTCCTGTCAGTGTGTCCAGAGATAGCATGAGTCAACAGCGGCTCCTCATGAAGCCATCGATTCGTAACACTGGAGTATCTAGAATGCATCTGGGTCGAATTATTAAAAAGAAAGTTCTTCTCAAGCTAGTTGTAATGGTAGCTAATTTAAAAAATTAATGTTCTGCGATTCTGATAAAAACCTATGTGGTGAACCAACAATAAAGGCGGCTGGAGATATTGGTATGAAATAGTTATTTTTCCTTATATACCTGGACGTTCATGTAAGAAATTATACTTTTGGAAGGTCTGTCATATTCTCAGTGTATAAGAGTTGAATCATTTTTAGAAGTTATTGTCAGAATTTTGCTTTAATAGTGCAGTAAAGTGTGCATTCTCTCTCCCTCATTTTCATTCAACAGCCTCTACAAATTGAGCCTGGCTCAAAGGTCTTTCCCTCTTGGAATATGACTCCTCCCCTGTCCCTCTACATAGGCTGTTCTATAACAAATTATTTTGCTGTCTTGATTTTTCAGAGACCTCATGCTAGTAGTAGAGAGTCAGGAGAAAGTGAGATGTCCTATATAAAAGGCCTGCTAGAAAAAGAAATCAGCACTGAGTTCTAAGGATACTGAACAACTTTTTAAAAAACAAGCAAGCCATATTAAACACATTAGTTCCAACCAAATTAGATAAAACCATGAAAATTATCCAAGAAGAAAAAGTACATCACCTGTCTAGGTTTAAAATTGCTTAAGGCTGCCATCCAAGGACCATCTATGATAACAAATACAGTAGTCTGTATTGACACAAAGTTTTAGTGATAGACGTAATTACATTCTTCTGCTGGTGGTGTTCTAGAATAAATGGAATATCTGCTGATCAAATCTGAATGCATCCCATAATATTAGCATGTAGGATCCCAGATCTGCAGGCACTATCTCTTTCTCAGATCTACACTTTGAATATTATGTTAGTTAAAATGAGAAGTATGTTAGAAAATGTCTTTTACAAAAGAAATATTGGCTGAGTATGGTGGCTCATGCCTGTAATCCCAACACTCTGGGAGGCCAAGGTGAGAAGATCTCTTGAGCTCAAGAATTTGAGACCAGCTTGGGCAACATATCTATAAAAAATTTTAAAACTTAGCCGGTGTGGTGGTGCACACCTATAGGCACAGCTACTTCAGAGGCTGAATCAAGAGGATCACTTGAGCTTGGGAGTTTGAGGTTGCAGTGAACTATGAACATGGCACTGAACTCCAGTCTGGGCAACAGAGTGAGAACTTGTCTTCAAAAAAATAAAAAAGAAGAAAAAAATAGGAAATATTGTGTTCACATCTGCTATGGTACTCTTTCTTATATAAACTATTTCTTTGCAGTATTCTAGAGGATTTAAGACAAATTTACCACTGAATAATTTCATATGGTATATTATTGCATTAGTATAGTATGTTATTATATAATTAGTATAAGTGACCAGTGCTGCAACAACCACATTCCAAAAAGTATTGTGATCCTCCAAAATTACAATGTCTAAATGACATTATTCTCCTTCATGAGACCATTATACCTTAATTTTTCAGCACCATGAAAATCTACAAATGCCCTCTAAAATATATTTAGAAAACGTGGGGAAAAAATAGATACAGTTTCAGAAGATACATATATTTTGAAAATTAGCCTTTTTGGAATAAATTATTCTTTATGACATATAAATAAACACATTTTTCAGACTGGCGGGGTAACATTTGCATCAGTCAAAATAATTAGATTACTAAAACCTGTAATCTTATTAGAAAAATGGTTTATTCAGAGAATCATTGGAATTATTAGCCTTCAAGCTGCTATAGATTGAATCTGATCAAAATAATTAAGATAATATTATTTCATTTTTCAGTATAATATCTCCTTAGTATTTTTGTTTCTTATTTAATATGTGATTATATTTACTTCTGTGAATAATATGGATGAAGATCATTACAGTGTCAAGATCACTGGGTTCAGAGCACAGAAACCTCAAGTCTATTCTTTTTTCTTAAATACCTGTAAGACTTTAAAGAAGACAGAGTTTCTGGACTCTAATTTCTCTATCTGTAGAATAAATGGGTTAGACCAAATAACTCCTTTCTGCTTATAAATTTTCTAATTATATGACTGAGCTTACACCTGGAAAACAGTCTATCTCCTGTATAAATTAATGATAGAAATGAAAACCACCACGTTTCATGAAATTAACCACATAAATATCAACATCAACTGCTCAGAAGGACTTAAGTGCAAGTATCACAGGAATTCTGAAGCACAGAGAACTAAATATAAGAAATGTAACACTCTTCGTATTTTCAAAGAAGATTTTAATAATATATGTAAACACAGTAGCCTGTTCATAAGAAAAAAGAAAAGGGACGTCTTAGCATATTCAGGGTTCAACCAAAACTACTACTGGAATGTAAATCAAAGTAATATTCACCTAACTGTCATAATTGGCATGAATAATTTTAAGTAAAACACTTTTATTTGATATTAAATGTGAACAATAAGCCAAAACAGAGAAAATTAATCAATTGATCATTTATTGAAACTGAAATAAAAATATATAATTATTGAAGCCTCTTATATACATAAACCAATCATTGCTTAAATGAGCTGACATACTAGCTCCATAGTTTTATGTCACTAAGGAACTCTTTTGAACACAATAAAGAAACCAGAATTGAGCACAAAGAATGATGAACTGGGAAGTTCATGGCTTTCTATCTACTAATTAGGAGTACAATCATTCAGTCAAACAGCCACTCAACAAACATTTAGCATACAGCTTCTGGATACCAGGTACTGGTGTAGGTGCTAGAGCAACAAGGAAATAGTCCCTGCATTCAGTGAGCTCACAGGCAAGTAAACAAGTAAGTATAAAGACTGCATGACTGATTGGGAGCGGTGGTTCATGCCTGTAATCCCAGCACTTTGGGAGGCCAACGTGGGCAGATCACGAGGTCAAGAGATCGAGACCATCCTGGCCAACATAGTGAAACCCCGTCTCTACTAAAAATACAAAAATTAGCTGGGCACGGTGGTGCACGCCTGTAGTTACTTGGGAGGCTGAGGCAAGAGAATCAGTTGAACCTGGAAGGTAAAGGTTGCAGTGAGCTGAGATCACACCACTGCACTCCAGCCTGGTGACAGAGTGAGACTCTGTCTCAAAAAAAAAAAAAAAAGACTCCATGATAAATGTGTATCTACAAAGGGCACAAAGGAATGAGTAGCTAATCCCCAAAGCCATATGGAGCAGTCAGTATAAGCTTCAGGAAAAGAAACTGAAGTAAAAAGCTAACCTGAATCTGAAAAAAATGAGTAGGTATTTTCCAAGCACGTTTCAGGGGAAAAGTTGCAGGATGCAGAAGTCCTCCCAAGTACAAAAAGAGAATGAACTCTGGACAACTGGCAATTTATGGCACACAGGAATCAGTAAATGTAGGGATGAGAGGCACACAGAAACATGGGCAAAAACAGGAATTTTGACTTTATTCCATAAATCATGGAAGGCCACCAATGGGTTTTAAGTAATAAAATACTAAGACCAGGTTTGCATTTTAGAAAGATCAATTTGATTTCAGTGAGGAGGTCCAAAAATGAGAGCAGCAAGGCCAGATAGAAGTCCTGCTGCAACTAGCTATGGTTAGAGATGCAGACCAAAACTAAGGTGAAATCATTTAGAAGAAAGAACGTGGATATAAGAGCCATTGGTTTGGCCTCTCCACATCATTTTTTTTATTTTATTTTCATTTATTTATTTATTTATTTATTGAGACAGAGTCTCGCTCTGTCACCCAGGCTGGAGTGCAGTGGCGTGATCTTGGCTCACTGCAAGTTCTGCCTCCCGGGTTCACACTATTCTCCTGCCTCAGCCTCCCGAGTAGCTGGGACTACAGGCACGCGCCACCACGCCCAGCTAATTTTTTCTATTTTTTAGTAGAGATGGGGTTTCACCGTGTTAGCCAGGATGGTCTCGATCTCCTGACCTCGTGATCCACCCACCTCGGCCTCCCAATGTGCTGGGATTACAGGCTTGAGCCACCATGCCCAGCTGGCCTCTCCACATCTTTACTGTTATACTGATAACATGGGGATGAAAATAAATATTATTTGTATTTAAACTATTATTGTTATGTGAAAATTAAACAAATAACATACTATGATAACATCGGAGGTTCAAGAAATATTAAGTCTTGAAAATAGGAAAGATGAAAGGAAGGAAACAGGGAGTGGGGAGGAAAGTAGGAGAAAGGAGAGAATATAGGAATGAGAGAGGAGGAAAATAATAAGAAAGAAGTAGAAAGCTAGGTACGGTGGCTCATGACTGTAATCCCAGCGCTTTGGGAGGCCGAGTCAGGCAGATCACAAGGTCAGGAGTTCAAGACCAGCCTGTCCAATATGGTGAAACCTTGTCTCCACTAAAAATACAAAAATTAGCTGGGTGTGGTGGCAGGCACCTATAGTCCCAGCTACTCGGGAGGCTGAGGCAGGAGAATCACTTGACCCTGGGAGGCAGAGGTTGCAGTGAGCTGAGATCACACCACTGCACTCCAGCCTGGGTGACAGAGAAAGATGCTGTCTCAAAAAAAAAAAAAAGAAAAAAAAAAAAGAAAGAAGTAGAAAAAGATATAGTATTTCTTAATCAGCAGAAGCTACTCTTATTTTTCAATACTCTACCTTTCTAATGTATCACTGACAAGGAAAGGTCTTGAATAATTGACTGAAGTCAGAATAGGTAAGGCACTCTACCTGTGGATACATGAGAGGCCTTAAAAAGTTCATGGAAAATGTATATTATGAAAAAAACTATGCAAAGGTTTCAATTTTGGCAGCAAAATAAACTCATACTAATTTATTATAGCATGTTTGAACAGGATCTAGTTTGAGACAGTAAGAAGGAGTAGACATTAGTTTGAAAAGAGCCCCTAGCAGAGCAATGTAAATTCTGCTAAAATTGAAGCAAGAACAAACATTAGATTATGATGAAGCTTGAGTGAAAGAATGGTGAAATCACTGATGCTTTACAAGAAGCTTGAGGGGACAATGCACCAAAGAAATCAGTAGTTCACAAGCGGACAGCTTTTTTAAAGAAGAAACGAGATGATGTGGAAGATGAAGTCCACAGGGACAGATCATCCATATCAATTTGCAAGGAAAAAAATTAATCTTGTTTGTGCCCTAATTGAAGAGGACTGATAATCAACAGCACAAACAATAGCCAACATCATAGACATCTTAATTGGTTCAGCTTACACAGTTCTGACTAAAAAATTAAAGTTGAACCAACTTTCCACTGCATGGGTGCCAAAAGTGTTGTGCTCAGATCAGCTGCAGACAAGAGGAGAGCTCTCAATGGAAATTTTAAAGAACTAGGGTCAAGATCCTGAAGGATTTCTTTGAAGAATTGTAACAGAAGATAAAACATGGCTTTCCCAGTATGACCCTGAGGGCAAAACACAATCAAAGCAATGGCTACCAAAGGTGGAAGTGGTCCAGTCAAAGCTAAAGGGGATCACTCAAGAGCAAAGGTCACGGCAACAGTTTTTTGGGGACATTCCAGGCATTTTGCTTGTTGACTTTGTGGAAGGTCAAAGAACAATAATATCTGCATATCATGAGAGTGTTTTGAATAAGTTAGCCAAAGTTTTAGGGCAAAATACCTGGGAAAGCTTTAGCAGACAGTCCTCTAACACCACAATGTTTCTGCTCATTCCTGTCATCAAGCAAAGGCAATTTTGTGAGAGTCTCAATGGGAAATTGTCAGGCATCCACCTTACAGCTCTGATTTGGCTCCTTCTGACTTCTTTTTGTTTCCCAATCTCAACAAATGTGGAAAGGGCACCCATTTTTCTTAAGTTAATAATGTATAAGAGACTGCATTGACATTGTTAAGTTCCCAGGACCATCAGTTCTTTAGGGATGAAAACCGAAGATCACATTTTCAATGTTTATCTTTTAACTTCATTTTTCCACAAACTTTTTGAAGTTTCTCCATACAAATGTCTCCATACAAATGAGCACTTGCAAAATAAGCAGAGAGTCTCATTCAATGGACAGAAAGTTCTGTGCCATCTAAAAATTATCTTAAGCAAGTTCAATGTGTAGCAACAGACTGTATTGATAAATATCAGTTAGTTTGACTTCTGCAATGACCATGATGGAGTAACAAGAACTAGACTTTCTCTCCCTCCTGAAACAACCAAAAAAATGGCCAAAATGTATGCCACAAAAGTTTGCAAGACCCTGTAAAGTCAGTCTCAAACAAGGTGAGCCTATCAACGGCCCTAATTTATGCCTGGAGAAAGTTTTCCAGCCCACTACTCCAGGAGAAAAGCCCAAGAGGAGCCCATTGTTCTCCCTGAGCTGAGGGGACAGAGCTGAGAGTCCACAGAAACCATGTTGACATGAGCTCTCAGGACAAGGTTTCCGAGAAGAAGGGGCTGCACAGAAAGAGAACTCCAGAGCTCTGCAAAGGGTCCCCCTAAAGTACATAGCTAAGTAATTGTTAGGACAGGCCTAGAGAAAAGTACCTACGGTTGGGGAAACAACACCCAGATAAGATGAAAAGTAACAGTACACATGCTCACCAAGGTCCAGTAATAGTGCTTATTTTATCAGCCAAACCAGAAACACCTCAAGATTCCCAGGGATACCCAGAAGGATCTTGCCTCACTAGTTGGGAGTGATTAGCTCTAAAATGAGAACTGGTCTGATCCCACCTAATGAATTTTTAAAGCAAGACCAAAAAGAGTCAAACTCTTTCCAACTAAACTTAAATACATACCAATACAAAGATCAAGAATATTTATATATACTTCCAGCACTCAATAAGATAAAAGTCACCATATCTGACATCCAGACACAGTTTAGCAGAGACACAACAGTAACAACAAAAGACAGAAGAACGTGGCTCATAATAAGGAGAAAAATCACTGAGTCAGAACTGATCCAGAGTAAATCAAGGTGCCAGAGTTATCAGTTAAGAACATTCAAATGCTTATTGAAACAGTATTCTATATGTTCTAAAATAGAGACATGCAAGATACACTAAAGGAGGCTGGGCGCAGTGGCTCACGCCTGTAATCTCAGCATTTTGCGAGGCCGAGGCAGGTGGATCACGAAGTCAGGAGTTCAGGACCAGCCTGACCAATATGGTGAAATCCCATCTCTACTAAAAATACAAAAATTAGCGGGGCATAGTAGCATGCGGCTGTAGTCCCAGCTACATGGTAGGCTGATAGCACATTAGTCATTAAAGAAGAAAAGATAGACACCTCTCAAAATAAAATAGAGAGAGAAAATAAATTTTTAAAAAACATGAACAGAGCAATAGTAGACAGTAAATTTCAAGTAACTGAATTTACGTGTAATCTCAGTTCCCAAAGGAGAGGAGAGGGAAGATGTGAAAACATTTGGGACTTTGAGTCAGGCAAAGCTTTCTTTGATATGACCCCACAGCATGATTTATATAATAATATATTGATAAGAAGAACTCATCAAATTTAAAAAAAAGAATCTGCTCTTCAAAAGAATCTATTAAGAGACTGAAAAGACAAGCTGCAGGCTGGGAGAAAATATTTGCAATTCATATATCTGATGAAAGGCTTGCATCAAAAATATATTTTAAAAGCTCAAAATTTAATAATGAAAAACAAACAACCCCATTTAAAACTTGGGTGAAAGACTGGAACAGACATTACAAAGTAGACATTTGTTTGGTAAATAAGCACATATGCTCAACATAATTAATGCTTAGGGTAATGCAAATTAAAACCAAAATGAGACGCCACTATCTATTTTTAAATAGCTAAGATTAGCATGACTGATAACAGCCAAGCACTGGCTTGGATGTGGAGAAGCTGAAACTCTCATACACTGCTGATGGGAATACAAAAAAGTGTAACCTTTGAAAAACAGTTTAAGAGTCCCTTAAAAAGTTAAACATACTTCTGCCGTAAGACTCAGCCATTGCACTCCTGGGTATTTACCCAAGAGAGATAAAAGTAGGTGTTCATATAATGATATCAACACAAATGTTCATAGCACATGTATTCATAATAGCCCAAACTAGAAACAGTCTAAATATCAATCAATACATTAATGAATTAACTTGCTTTCTCCGAATTAATTATGGATACATACTATAACATGAATGAATCTCAAAATAACTATACTAAGTGAAACAAGGCAGACTCTAGAGGTAAAACATGCAGAGAAAAAAACATAAAATGTCAGACAAAAAAGTGCATAGTGTAAAATTTTATTTATATACATTTTTTGACTGTATAAATTACTGTCCAGTGACAGAAAGCAGTTTGGTTGTTTTTAAGGGCCAGGAATGAGGGGCCAGAGAAATGTATTATAAAGAGGCATCAGGAAACTGGAGGTGAAGTATATTTCCATCACCTCGATTGCGTGCTGATGGTTTCTAAACTTTCAATATTTTTAGTTTATTATATGTTATACAAAATAAAGCTTGTAATAAAAATCAAAAGATTGAGCCATCCTTATTTTCTCTATAAAAGAGCAGAATTATCCTTTTAGAGATTTGGAAAGATTATTAAAAGATAAGTTACAAAATACAGTACCTGACACGTATAAAATATTAAATAAATACTAGCCATGCTTAATTATTTTGTTTTAAGTCTATATGAGTCAAGTTTTAGTAGAAATATGGGCTAGAAAAAAAAAACAGAAAGCGGGACTCTGTGATCCGACTTGGGCTTATAGAACAGACTGCACTAGTTTGTTCTCATGCTGCTAATAAAGTCATACCCAAGACCGGGTAATTTAGAAAGGAAAGAGGTTTAATGAACTCACAATTCCACATGGCTGGGGAGGCCTCACAGTCACGGCAGAAGGCAAAAAAGAAGCAAAGGCACATCTTAAATGGTAGCAGAGAAGAAAGCTTGTGTAGGGAAGCTCCCATTTTAAAAGCATCAGATCTCGTGAGACTTATTCGCTACCAGGAGAACAGTAGGGGGAACCCGCCCCTATGATTCAATGATCTCCACCTGACTCCATCCTTGACATGCGGGGATAATTACAATCAAGGTGAGATTCGGGTGGAGACACAGCCGAATCATATCAATGACTAATGAGAGTTACGTCCAGAACCTAATGAAAACCTGTCTGAGGCCACATTCCCTGTAAAGCAGATTTGAGATAGAGATTTGTGTAGAGAACATTTAACTGGGTAAAATCCTAGGAGCCAACAACTGTGGCGAAAAAGCTGAATTGGACAAAGGGATTTGAGATGTGAGGCAGTCACAACAAATACCTCAGCTAATCTCAAGGGGGAGCTGAGAAGCAGGGGTGACCCTTCAGAGTTGCCCTAAATTGAGGCAGGAGTATGGAGTTTTAATACCTTTCACTGGCCATTCTTCAGATACGAGTTGTCCCCAAGGATGGACATCAGCTTGACAAGTTATTAATTAGATCTCCTGAGAATAAATTCTAGAGAGAATCAGCTGAGAGGCATGATTTGCCAACACTCCCAATAGCTGGGCAAACTTCAGTTTTGAGGGAGGATTTGGGTCACACACAAAAGTCTCCACAACCAATTATTCATGGGAAATTCTATGTAGGCAGAGCTATTTCATGGCCAGTTAATCAAAACTACATAATCTATTTGGTTAAGCAAAAGAAATTAAAAAGATAAAATAAAACCTATATATTAACACTCAAAAGTTTTTAATGCATTTGCCTTGCATTTCATATGTTTTGCCTTGCATTTCATATGTTTTGCCTTGCATTTGTTTATTTGCTTTCAAGAACCTTTAGAGAACAATAATTACTAATATAATATGGAGTAGCACAGCATAGACGAGGGAAGCTAACTCTCTCCCTTTTCCCAGAACCTGGAACAGCTAAAGATCCTAAGCATTGTCAGCTTTGGTATCTGACATAGTTTGGATGTTTGTCCCCTTCAAATCTCACGTTAAAATGTGATCCCCAATGTTGGAGAGAGATGCCTCCTGAATGGCTTGGTGCTGTCCTCTTGGTAATGAATGAGTTCTTACCCTGTGAGTTCATGCGATATCTGGTTGTTTAAAAGAGACTGACACCTCCTCCCTGTCTCTCTTGCTTCCTCTCTCACCATGTGATATGCTGGTTTCCCTTCACCTTCCACCATGATTGGAAGGTTCCTGAGGCCCTCCCTGGAAGCAGGTGCCAGTACTATGCTTCACGTACAGCCTTCAGAACAAGAAGCCAAATAAACCTCATTTCTTTATTAATTACCCCACCTCAGGTATTTCTTTATAACAATGCAAATGGGCTAACAGAGTATCATTCATGGACAGTGAGTGTATTAGTCAATTTTCATGCTGCTGATAAAGACATACCCAAGACTGGGTCATTTATAAAGAAAAAGAGGTTTAATGAATTCACATATCTGCACCGCTAGCTGTATAAATATGGAAATATCTTCACTGCAACCTGTACAAATATGGAAATATCTACAGCGCTACCTGTATAAACATGGAAATATCTACACCGCTATCTGTATAAACATAGAAATACCTACACCGCTATCTCTATAAACATGGAAATATCTACAGAGCTATCCGTATGAACATGGAAATATCTACACCGCTATCTGTATAAACAAGGAAATAACTACACCGCCATCTCTATAAACATGGATATATCTACAGGGCCATCTGTAGAAACACGGAAATAACTACACCGCTAACTGTATATACATGGAAATATATACACCGCTATCTCTATAAACATGGAAATATCTACACCATTACCTTTATAAACATGGAAATAACTACACCTCTATCTCTATAAACATGGAAATATCTACACTGCTATCTGCATAAACATCGAAATATCTAAACCGCTACCTGTAAAACAGGGAAATATCTACACCGCTATCTCTATAAACATTGAAACATCTACACTGCTATCTTTATAAACATGGAAATACCTACACTGCTATTTGTATAAACATGGAAATATCTACAACGCTATCTCTATAAACATGGAAATAACTACACCGCTATCTCTATAAACGTGGAAATATCTACACCACCATCTGTATGAACATGGAATTATCTACAACGCCATCTGTATGAACATTGAAATATCTTCACCGCTATCTGTATAAACATGGAAATATCTACACCGCTATCTGTATATACATGGAAATATCAACACCGCTATCTCTATCAACATGGAAATATCTACACCGCTATCTCTATAAACATGGAAATACCTACACCGCCATCTGTATCGACATGAAAATATCTACACCGCCATCTGTATAAACATGGAAATATCTACACTGCTATCTGTATTAAGATGGAAATATCTACACCGCCATCTATATAAACATGGAAATATCTACACCGCCATCTGTATGAACATGGAAATATCTACAGTGCAATTTCTATAAAGATGGAAATATCTACACCGCAATCTGTTTAAACATGGAAATATCTACACCTCTATCTGTATTAAGATGGAAATATCTACACTGCCATCTCTATAAAGATGGAAATATCTACACCGCCATCTGTATGAACATGGAAATATCTACACCGCTATCTGTATATACATGGAAATATCTACACCGCAATCTCTATAAACATGGAAATATCTAAACTGCTACCTGTAAAACAGGGAAATATCTACACCGCTATCTCAATAAACATTGAAATATCTACACTGCAATCTTTATAAACATTGAAATATCTGCACTGCTATTTGTATAAACATGGAAATATCTACAACGCTATCTCTATAAACATGGAAATAACTACACCGCTATCTCTATAAACGTGGAAATATCTACACTGCCAACTGTATGAACATGGAAATATCTACAACGCCATCTGTATGAACATTGAAATATCTACACCGCTATCTGTATAAACATGGAAATATCTACACCGCTCTCTGTATATAAATGGAAATATCTACACCGCTATCTCTATCAACATGGAAATATCTACACCGCTTTCTCTATAAACATGGAAATACCTACACCGCCATCTGTATCGACATGAAAATATCTACACCGCCATCTGCATAAACATGGAAATATCTACACCGCTATCTGTATTAAGATGGAAATATCTACACCGCCATCTATATAAACATGGAAATATCTACACCGCCATCTGTATGAATATGGAAATATCTACAGCACAATCTCTATAAAGATGGAAATATCTACACCGCCATCTGTTAAAACATGGAAATATCTACACCTCTATCTGTATAAAGATGGAAATATCTACACTGCCATCTCTATAAACATGGAAATACCTACAACGCCATCCCTATGAACATGGAAATATCTACACCGCCATCTGTATAAACATGGAAATATCTACAGAGCTATCTGTAAAAACATGGAAATATCTACAGCGTAATGTGTATAAACATGGAAATAACTACCCCGGTATCTGTATTAACATGGAAATATCTACACCGCCATCTGTATGAACGTGGAAATATCTACACCGACAACTCTGTAAACATGGAAATATCTACACCGCCATATGTAGGAACATGGAAATATCTACAACGCTATCTCTATAAACATGGAAATGTCTACAACGCCATCTGTATATACATGGAAATTCGTACACCGCTATCTGGATAAACATGGAAATATCTACACCGCTATATCTATAAACATGGAAATATCTACACCGCCATTTGTATGCACATGGAAATATCTACAGCACCATCTGTAGGAACATGGAAATGTCTAAACCGCTATCACTATAAACTTGGAAATACCTACACCGCTATCTGTATAAACATGGAAATATCTACACAACTATTTCTATAAACGTGGAAATGTCTACACCGATATCTGTATAAACAAGAAATACATAGAAAGCTATCTGTATAAACATGGAAATATCTACTCCGCTATCTGTGTAAACATGGAAATATCTACACTGCTATCAGTATAAACATGGAAATATCTACAATGCTATCTGTATAAACATGGAAATATCTACACCGCTGTCTGTGTAAACATGGAAATATCTACACCGCTATCTCTTAAAACATGGAAATATCTACACCGTAATGTGTACAAACATGGAAATACCTACACCGCTATCTGTATAAACATGGAAATATCTACACCGCCATCTGTAGGAACATGTACATATCTAAACCGCCAACTCTATAAACATGGAAATATCTACACCACCATCTGTAGGAATATGGAAATATCTACACCGCTTTCTCTATAAACATGGAAATATCTACACCGCTATCTGCATGAAAATGGAAATATCTACAAAGCTATCTGCATATACATGGAAATATCTACACAGCTATCTCTTTACACATGGAAATAACTACACCGCTATATCTATAAACATGGAAATATCTACACCACAATCTGTATGAACATGGAAATATCTGCACCGCCATCTGTATGAACATATAAATATCTACACCGCCATCTGTATTAAGAAGGAAATATCTAAACCGCTATCTGTATAAACAAGGAAATATCTACACCGCTGCCTGTATAAACATGGAAATATCAGCACTGCTCTATGTATGAAAATGGAAATATCTACACCGCTATCTGTATGAACATGCAAATATCTACACTGCTATCTGTATGAACATGGAAATAGCTACACCGTTATCTCTATGAAAATGGAAATAGCTACACCGCTATCTGTATGAACATGGAAATATCTACACCGCTATCTGTATGAACATGGATATATATACACAGCCATCTGGATGAACATGGAAATATCTACACCGCTATCTGTATGAACATGGAAATATCTACACCGCTATCTGTATGAACATGGGTATATCAACACAGCCATCTGGATGAACATGGAAATATCTACACCGCTATCTGTGTAAACATGCTTACATCTTCACCACTATCTGTATAAACATGGAAATATCTGCACCGCTATCGGTATGAACTTGGAAATACCTACACCGCTATCTGTATGAACATGGAAATACTTACACCGCTATCTGTTTGGACATGGAAATATCTACACCGCTATCTGCATGAAATTGGAAATATCTACACTGCTATCGGCATATACATTTAAATATCTACACAGCTATCTCTTTACACATGGAAATAACTACACCACTATCTGTATGAACATGGAAATAACTACACCGCCATCTGTATGAACATGGAAGTATCTGCACCACCATCTGTATGAACATATAAATATCTACACCGCCATCTGTATTAAGATGGAGATATCTACACTACTATCTGTATAAACATGGAAATATATACACCACCATCTGTATGAACATATAAATACACCACCATCTGTATTAAGAAGGAAATATCTAAACCGCTATCTGTATAAACATGGAAATATCTACACCGCTGCCTGTATAAACATGGAAATATCAGCACCGCTATCTGTATGAACATGGAAATATCTACACCGCTATCTGTAGGAACATGGAAATAGCTACACCGCTGCCTGTATAAACATGGAAATAGCAGCACCGCTATCTGTATGAACATGGAAATATCTACACCACTATCTGTATGAACATGGATATATTTACACAGCCATCTGGATGAACATGGAAATATCTACACCGCTATCTCTGTAAACATGCATACATCTTCACCGCTATCAGTATAAACATGGAAATATCTACACCGCTATCTGTATGAACATGGAAATAGCTACACCGCTATCTTTATGAACATGGAAATATCTACACCGATATCTGTATGAACATGGAAATATCTTCACCGCCATCTGTATGAAGATGGATATAACTACACAGCCATCTGGATGAACATGGAAATATCTACAACACTATCTGTATGAACATGGAAATATCTACACCGCTATCTGTGTAAACATGCATACATCTTCACCGCTATCTGTATAAACATGGAAATATCTACACCGCTATCTGTATAAGCAGGGAAATATGTACACCACTACCTGTATAAACATGGAAATATCTGCACCGCTATCTGTATGAACATGGAAATATCTACACAGCCATCTGGATGAATATGGAAATATCAGCACCGCTATCTGTATGAACATGGATATGTCTACACAGCCATCTGGATGAACATGGAAATATCTACACCGCTATCTGTATGAACATGGAAATATCTACACCGCTACCTGTGTAAACAAGCATACATCTTCACCGCTATCTGTATAAACATGGAAATATCTACACCGCTATCTGTATGAACATGGAAATATCTACACCGCTATCTCTTTGAGCATGGAAATATCTACACCGGTATCAGCATGAAAATGGAAATATCTACAAAGCTATCTGCATATACATGGAAATATCTATACAGCTATCTATTTACACATGGAAATAACTACACCGCTATCTATATAAACATGGAAATATCTACACCGCCATCTGTATGAACATGGAAATATCTACACCGCCGTCTGTATGAACATATAAATATCTACACCGCCATCTGTATTAAGATGAAGATATCTACACCGCTATCTGTATAAACATGGAAATATCTACACAGCCATCTGTATAAACATGGAAATATCTACACCGCTATCTGTATAAACATGGAAATATCTACACCGCTACCTGTATAAACATGGAAATATCAGCACCGCAATCTGTATGAACATGGAAATACCTACACCGCTATCTGTATGAACATGGAAATATCTACACCGCTATCTGTATGAACAAGGAAATATCTACACCGCTATCTGTATGAACATGGAAATATCTACACCGCTATCTGTATGAACATGGAAATATCTACACCGCTATCTGTTTGAACATGGAAGTATCTACACCGCTATCTGCATGAAAATGGAAATATCTACACAGCTATCTGCATATACATGGAAATATCTACAAAGCTATCTCTTTACACATGGAAATAACTACACCGCTATCTCTATAAACACCGAAATATCTACACCGCCATCTGTATGAACATGGAAATATCTGCACCGCCATCTGTATAAACATATAAATATCTACACCGCCATCTGTATTATGATGTAGATATCTACACCGCTATCTGTATAAACTTGGAAATATCTACACCGCTATCTGTATAAACATGGAAATATCAGCACCGCTATCTGTATGAACATGGAAATATCTACACCGCCATCTCTATGAACATGGAAATATCTACACCGCTATCTTCATGAACATGGAAATAGCTACACTGCTATCTGTATGAACATGGAAATATCTACACCACTATCTGTAGGAACATGGAAATATCTACACCGCTATCAGCATGAACATGGATATATCTACACAGCCATCTGGATGAACATGGAAATATCTACACCGCTATCTGCATGAACATGGAAATATCTACACAGCTATCTGTGTAAACATGCATATATCTTCACCGGAATCTGTATAAGCATGGAAATATCAACACCGCTATCTGTATGAACATGGAAATATCTACACCGCTATCTGTTTCAACATGGAAATATCTACACCGCTATCTGCATGAAAATGGAAATATCTACACAGCGATCTGCATATACATGGAAATATCTACAAAGCTATCTCTTTACACGTGGAAATAAGTACAGTGCTATCTCTATAAGCATGGAAATAGCTACACCGCCATCTGAATGAACATGGAAATATCTGCACCGCCATCTGTATGAACATATAAATATCTACACTGCCATCTATATTAAAATGGAGATATCTACACCGCTATCTGTATAAACTTGGAAATATCTACACTGCTATCTCAATGAACATGGAAATATCTACACCGCTATCTGTATAAACTTGGAAATATATACACCGCTATCTGTATAAACATGGAAATATCTACACCGCTACCTGTATAAACATGGAAATATCAGCACCGCTATCTGTATGAACATGGAAATATCAGCCCCTCTATCTGTATGAACATGGAGATATCTACACCGCTATCTGTATGAACATGGAAATATCTAGACCGCCATCTGAATGAACATGGAAATACCTTCACCGCCATCTGTATGAACATGGATATATCTACACAGCCATCTGGATGAACATGGATATATCTACACAGCCCTCTGGATGAACTTGGAAATATCCACACCGCTATCTGTGTAAACATGCATACATCTTCACCGCTATCTGTATAAACATGGAAATATCTACACCGCTATCTGAATGAACATGGAAATATCTACACCGCTATCTGTTTGAAGATGGAAATATCTACACCGCTATCTGTGTAAACATGCATACATCTTCACCGCTATCACTATAAACATGGAAATATCTACACTGCTATCTGTATGAATATGGAAATATCTACACCGCTATCTGTTTGAACATGGAAATATCTACACCGCTATCTGCATGAAAATGGAAATATCTACAAACCTATCTGCATATACATGGAAACATCTACACAGCTATCTCTTTACACATGGAAATAACTACACCGCTAAATCTATAAACATGGAAATATCTACACCGCCATCTGTATGAACATGGAAATATCTGCACCACCATCTGTATGAACATATAAATATCTACACCGCCATCTGTATTAAGAAGGAAATATCTAAACCGCTATCTGTATGAACACTGAAATATCTACACCGCTATCTGTATGAACATGGAAATAGCTACACTGCTATCTGTATGAACATGGAAATATCTACACCACTATCTGTAGGAACATGGAAATATCTACACCGCTATCAGCATGAACATGGATATATCTACACAGCCATCTGGATGAACATGGAAATATCTACACCGCTATCTGCATGAACATGGAAATATGTACAGTGCTATCTGTGTAAACATGCATACATCTTCACCGCAATCTGTATAAGCATGGAAATATCAACACGGCTATCTGTATGAACGTGGAAATATCTACACCGCTATCTGATTGAACATGGAAATATCTAAACCGCTATCAGCATGAAAATGGAAATATCTACACAGCTATCTGCACATACATGGAAATATCTACACATCTATCTCTTTACACATGTAAATAACTACACCGCTATCTGTATGAACATGGAAATATCATCCCCACTATCTGTATGAACATGGAAGTATCTAAACCGCTATCTCTATGAACATGGAAATATCTACACCGCTATCTGTTTGAACATGGAAATATCTAAACCGCTATCTGCATGAAAATGGAAATATATACACAGCTATCTGCATATACATGGAAATATCTACACAGCTATCTCTTTACACATGGAAATAACTACACCGCTATCTGTATGAACATGGAAATATCTTCACCGCCATCTGTAGGAACATGGATATATCTACACAGCCATCTGGATGAACATGGAAATATCTACACCGCTATCTGTATGAACATGGAAATATCTACACCGCTATCTGTGTAAACATGCATACATCTTCACCGCTATCTGTATAAACATGGAAATATCTACACTGCTATCTGTATGAAGATGGAAATATCTACACCGCTATCTGCTTCAACATGGAAATATCTACACCGCTATATGCATGAAAATGGAAATATCTACACAGCGATCTGCATATACATGGAAATATCTACAAAGCTATCTCTTTACACATGGAAATAACTACAAAGCTATCTCTATAAACACGGAAATATCTACACTGCCATCTGTATGAACATGGAAATATCTGCACCACAATCTGTATAAACATATAAAAATCTACACCGCCATCTGTATTTAGATGGAGATATCTACACCGCTATCTGTATAAACTTGGAAATATCTACACCGCTATCTGTATAAACATGGAAATACCTACACCGCTATCCGTATAAACATGGAAATACCTACACCGCTACCTGTATAAACATGGAAATATCAGCACCGCTATCTGTATGAACATGGAAATAGCTACACCGCTATCTCTATGAACATGGAAATATCTACACTGCTATCTGTATGAACATGGAAATAGCTACAGTGCTATCTGTATGAACATGGAAATATCTACACCACTATCTGTAGGAACATGGAAATATCTACACTGCTATCTGTGTAAACATGCATACATCTTCACCGCAATCTGTGTAAGCATGGAAATATCAACACCGCTATCTGTATGAACGTGGAAATATCTACACCGCTATCTGTTTGAACATGGAAATATCTAAACCGCTATGAGCATGAAAATGGAAATATCAACACAGCTATCTGCATATACATTTAAATATCTACACATCTATCTCTTTACACATGTAAATAACTACACCGCTATCTGTATGAACATGGAAATGTCTGCACCGTCATCTGTATGAACATATAAATATCTACACCGCCATCTGTATTAAGATGGAGATATCTACACCGCTATATGTATAAACATGGAAATATCTACACCGCTATCTGAATAAACATGGAAATATCTACACCGCTCTCTGTATAAACATGGAAATATCAGCACCGCTATCTGTATGAACATGGAAATATCAGCCCCTCTATCTGTATGAACATGGAAGTATCTACACCGCTATCTCTATGAACATGGAAATATCTGCTCCGCTATCTGTTTGAACATGGAAATATCTAAACCGCTATCTGCATGAAAATGGAAATATATAAACAGCTATCTGCATATACATGGAAATATCTACACAGCTATCTCTTTACACATGGAAATAACTACACCGCTATCTGTATGAACATGGAAATATCTTCACCGCCATCTGTAGGAACATGGATATATCTACACAGCCATCTGGATGAACATGGAAATATCTACACCGCTATCTGTATGAACATGGAAATATCTACACCGCTATCTGTGTAAACATGCATATATCTTCACCGCCATCTGTATAAACATGGAAATATCTACACTGCTATCTGTTTGAACATGGAAATATCTACACCGCTATCTGCATGAAAATGGAAATATCTACACAGCGATCTGCATATACATGGAAATATCTACAAGGCTATCTCTTTACACGTGGAAATAAGTACAGCGCTATCTCTGTAAACATGGAAATAGCTACACCGCCATCTGTATGAACATGGAAATATCTGCACCGCCATCTGTATGAACATATAAATATCTACACCGCCGTCTATATTAAAATGGAGATATCTACACCGCTATCTGTATAAACTTGGAAATATCTACCCTGCTATCTCTATGAACATGGAAATTTCTACACCGCTATCTGTATGAACGTGGAAAGAGGTACACCGCTATCTGTATGAACATGGAAATATCTACACAACTACCTGTATGAACATGGAAATATCTACACCGCTATTTGTATGAACATGGATATATCTACACAGCCATCTGGATGAACACGGAAATATCTACACCACTATCTGTATGAATATGGAAATATCTACACCGCTATCTGAATAAACATGGAAATATCTACACCGCTCTCTGTATAAACATGGAAATATCAGCACCGCTATCTGTATGAACATGGAAATATCAGCCCCTCTATCTGTATGAACATGGAAGTATCTACACCGCTATCTCTATGAACATGGAAATATCTACACCGCTATCTGTTTGAACATGGAAATATCTAAACCGCTATCTGCATGAAAATGGAAATATATACACAGCTATCTGCATATACATGGAAATATCTACACAGCTATCTCTTTACACATGGAAATAACTACACCGCTATCTGTATGAACATGGAAATATCTTCACCGCCATCTGTAGGAACTTGGATATATCTACACAGCCATCTGGATGAACATGGAAATATCTACACCGCTATCTGTATGAACATGGAAATGTCTACAAAACTATCTGAATGAACATGGAAATATCTACACCACTATCTGTTTGAACATGTAAATATCTACACAGCTATCTGCATGAAAATGGAAATATCTACAGAGCTATCTGCATATACATGGAAATATCTACACAGCTATCTCTTTACACATGGAAATAACTACACAGCTATCTGTATGAACATGGAAATATCTTCACCGCCATCTGTATGAACATGGAAATAGCTGCACCGACATCTGTATGAACATATACATATCTACACGGCCATCTGTATTAAGATGGAGATATCTACACCGATATCTGTATAAACATGGAAATATCTACACCGCTATCTGTATAAACATGGCAATATCTACACCGCTATCTGTATGAACATGGAGATATCTACACCGCTATCTGTATGAACATGGAAATATCTAGACCGCTATCTGAATGAACATGGAAATACCTTCACCGTCATCTGTATGAACATGGATATATCTACAAAGCCATATGGATGAACATGGATATATCTACACAGCCCTCTGGATGAACTTGGAAGTATCCACACCGCTATCTGTGTAAACATGCATACATCTTCACCGCTATCTGTATAAACATGGAAATATCTACACCGCTATCTGTATGAACATGGAAATATCTACACCGCTATCTGTTTGAAGATGGAAATATCTACACCGCTATCTGTGTAAACATGCATACATCTTCACCGCTATCTCTATAAACATGGAAATATCTACACTGCTATCTGTATGAACATGGAAATATCTACACCGCTATCTGTTTGAACATGGAAATATCTACACCGCTATCTGCATGAAAATGGAAATATCTACAAAGCTATCTGCATATACATGGAAACATCTACACAGCTATCTCTTTACACATGGAAATAACTACACCGCTAAATCTATAAAAATGGAAATATCTACACCGCCATCTGTATGAACATGGAAATATCTGCACCACCATCTGTATCAATATATAAATATCTACACCGCCATCTGTATTAAGAAGGAAATATCTAAACCACAATCTTTATGAACATTGAAATATCTACACCGCTATCTGTATGAACATGGAAATGTCTACACCGCTATCTGTGTAAACATGCATATATCTTCACCGCTATCTGTATAAACATGGAAATATCTACAACGCTATCTGTATGAACATGGAAATATCTACACCTATAACTGTACGAACATGGAAATATCTAAACCGCTATCTGCATGAAAATAGAAATATCTACACAGCTATCTGCATATACATGGAAATATCTACAAAGCTATCTCTTTACACATGGAAATAAGTACACCGCTATCTCTATATACACGGAAATATCTACACCGCCATCTGTAAGAACATGGAAATATCTGCACTGCCATCTGTATAAACATATAAATATCTACACCGCCATCTGTATTTAGATGGAGATATCTACACCGCTATCTGAATAAACTTGGAAATATCTACACCGCTATCTGTATAAACATGGAAATACCTACACCGCTACCTGTATAAACATGGAAATATCAGCACCGCTATCTGTATGAACATGGAAATATCTACACCGCTATCTCTATGAACATGGAAATATCTACACCGCTATCTGTATGAACATGGAAATAGCTACACTGCTATCTGTATGAACATGGAAATATCTACACCACTATCTGTAGGAACATGGAAATATCTACACCGCTATCAGCATGAACATGGATATATCTACACAGCCATCTGGATGAACATGGAAATATCTACACCGCTATCTGCATGAACATGGAAATATCTACACTGCTATCTGTGTAAAGATGCATACATCTTCACCGCAATCTGTATAAGCATGGAAATATCAACACCGCTATCTGTATGAACGTGGAAATATCTACACCGCTATCTGTTGGAACATGGAAATATCTAAACCGCTATCAGCATGAAAATGGAAATATCTACACAGCTATCTGCATATACATGGAAATATCTACACATCTATCTCTTTACACATGTAAATAACTACACCGCTATCTGTATGAACATGGAAATGTCTGCACCGCCATCTGTATGAACATATAAATATCTACACCGCCATCTGTATTAAGATGGAGATATCTACACCGCTATCTGTATAAACATGGAAATATCTACACCGCTATCTGAATAAACATGGAAATATCTACACCACTCTCTGTATAAACTCGGAAATATCAGCACCGCTATCTGTATGAACATGGAAATATCAGCCCCTCTGTATGTATGAACATGGAAGTATCTACACCGCTATCTCTATGAGCATGGAAATATCTGCACCGCTATCTGTTTCAACATGGAAATATCTAAACCGCTATCTGCATGAAAATGGAAATATATAAACAGCCATCTGCATATACATGGAAATATCTACACAGCTATCTCTTTACACATGGAAATAACTACACCGCTATCTGTATGAACATGGAAATATCTTCACCGCCATCTGTAGGAACATGGATATATCTACACAGCCATCTGGATGAACATGGAAATATCTACACCGCTATCTGTATGAACATGGAAATATCTACACCGCTAGCTGTTTGAACATGCAAATATCTACACCGCTATCTGCATTAAAATGGAAATATCTACACAGCGATCTGCATATACATGGAAATATCTACAAAGCTATCTCTTTACACGTGGAAATAAGTACAGCGCTATCTCTATAAACATGGAAATAGCTACACCGCCATCTGTATGAACATGGAAATATCTGCACCGCCATCTCTATGAACATATAAATATCTACACGGCCGTCTATATTAAAATGGAGATATCTACACCGCTATCTGTATAAACTTGGAAATATCTACCCTGCTATCTCTATGAACATGGAAATTTCTACACCGCTATCTGTATGAACGTGGAAATAGCTACACCGCTATCTGTATGAACATGGAAATATCTACACCACTACCTGTATGAACATGGAAATATCTACACCGCTATTTGTATGAACATGGATATATCTACACAGCCATCTGGATGAACACGGAAACATCTACACCACTATCTGTATGAACATGGAAATATCTACACCGCAATCTGTGTAAATATGCATACATCTTCACCGCAATCTGTATAAACATGGTAATATCTACACCACTCTCTGTATGAACATGGAAATATCTACACAGCTATCTGTTTGAACATGGAAATATCTACACCGCTATCTGCATGAAAATGGAAATATCTACACAGCTATCTGCATATATATGGAAATATCTACACAGCTATCTCTTTACACATGGAAATAACTACACCGCTATCTGTATGAACATGGAAATATCTTCACCGCCATCTGCATGAACATGGAAATAGCTGCACCGACATCTGTATGAAAATATACATATCTACACGGCCATCTGTATTAAGATGGAGATATCTACACCGATATCTGTATAAACATGGAAATATCTACACCGCTATCTGTATAAACATGGCAATATCTACACCGCTATCTGTATAAACATGGAAATATCTACACCGCTACCTGTATAAACATGGAAATATCAGCACCGCTATCTGTATGAACATGGAAATATCAGCCCCTCTATCTGTATGAACATGGAGATATCTACACCGCTATCTGTATGAACATGGAAATATCTAGACCGCTATCTGAATGAACATGGAAATACCTTCACTGCCATCTGTATGAACATGGATATATCTACACAGCCATCTGGATGAACATGTATATATCTACACAGCACTCTGGATGAACTTGGAAATATCCACACCGCTATCTGTGTAAACATGCATACATCTTCACCGCTATCTGTATAAACATGGAAATATCTACACCGCTATCTGTATGAACATGGAAATATCTACACCGCTATCTGTTTGAACATGGAAATATCTACACCGCTATCTGCATGAAAATGGAAATATCTACAAAGCTATCTGCATATACATGGAAACATCTACTCAGCTATCTCTTTACACATGGAAATAACTACACCGCTAAATGTATAAACATGGAAATATCTTCACCGCCATCTGTATGAACATGGAAATATCTGCACCACCATCTGTATGAACATATAAATATCTACACCGCCATCTGTATTAAGAAGCAAATATCTAAACCGCTATCTGTATGAACATTGAAATATCTACACCGCTATCTGTATGAACATGGAAATATCTACACCGCTATCTGTGTAAACATGCATATATCTTCACCGCTATCTGTATAAACATGGAAATATCTACACCGCTATCTGTATGAACATGGAAATATCTACACCGCTATCTGTACGAACATGGAAATATCTAAACCGCTATCTGCATGAAAATAGAAATATCTACACAGCTATCTGCATATACATGGAAATATCTACAAAGCTATCTCTTTACACATGGAAATAACTACACCGCTATCTCTATAAACACGGAAATATCTACACTGCCATCTGTATGAACATGGAAATATCTGCACCGCCATCTGTTTAAACATATAAATATCTACACCGCCATCTGTATTTAGATGGAGATATCTACACCGCTATCTGAATAAACTTGGAAATATCTACACCGCTATCTGTATAAACATGGAAATACCTACACCGCTATCTGTATAAACATGGAAATACCTACACCGCTACCTGTATAAACATGGAAATATCAGCACAGCTATCTGTATGAACATGGAAATATCTACACCGCTATCTCTATGAACATGGAAATATCTACACTGCCATCTGTATGAACATGGAAATAGCTACACTGCTATCTGTATGAACATGGAAGTATCTACACCACTATCTGTAGGAACATGGAAATATCTACACAGCTATCAGCATGAACATGGATATATCTACACAGCCTTCTGGATGAACATGGAAATATCTACACCGCTATCTGCATGAACATGGAAATATCTACACTGCTATCTGTGTAAACATGCATATATCTTCACCGCAATCTGTATAAGCATGGAAATATCAACACCGCTATCTGTATGAACGTGGAAATATCTACACCGCTATCTGTTTGAAAATGGAAATATCTAAACCGCTATCAGCATGAAAATGGAAATATCTACACAGCTATCTGCATATACATGGAAATATCTACACATCTATCTCTTTACACATGTAAATAACTACACCGCTGTCTGTATGAACATGGAAATGTCTGCACCGCCATCTGTATGAACATATAAATATCTACACCGCCATCTGTATTAAGATGGAGATATCTACACCGCTATCTGTATAAACATGGAAATATCTACACCGCTATCTGAATAAACATGGAAATATCTACACCGCTCTCTGTATAAACATGGAAATATCAGCACCGCTATCTGTATGAAGATGGAAATATCAGCCCCTCTATCTCTATGAACATGGATGTATCTACACCGCTATCTCTATGAACATGGAAATATCTACACCACTATCTGTTTGAACATGGAAATATCTAAACCGCTATCTGCATGAAAATGGAAATATATACACAGCTATCTGCATATACATGGAAATATCTACACAGCTATCTCTTTACACATGGAAATAACTACACCGCTATCTGTATGAACATGGAAATATCTTCACCGCCATCTGTAGGAACATGGATATATCTACACAGCCATCTGGATGAACATGGAAATATCTACACCGCTATCTGTATGAACATGGAAATGTCTACAAAACTATCTGAATGAACATGGAAATATCTACACCGCTATCTGTTTGAACATGTAAATATCTACACAGCTATCTGCATGAAAATGGAAATATCTACAGAGCTATCTGCATATACATGGAAATATCTACACAGCTATCTCTTTACACATGGAAATAACTACACCGCTATCTGTATGAACATGGAAATATCTTCACCGCCATCTGTATGAACATGGAAATATCTGCACCGCCATCTGTATGAACATGGAAATAACTACACAGCTATCTGCATATACATGGAAATATCTACAGAGCATTCTCTATAAACATGGAAATAACTACACCGCTATCTCTATAATCTTGGAAATATCTACACCGCCGTCTGTATGAACATGGAAATATCTACACCGCCATCTGTAGGAACATGGAAATATCTACACCGCCATCTGTATTAAGATGGAAATATCTACACCGCTATCTGTATAAACAAGGAAATATCTACACCGTTATCTGTATAAACTTGGAATTATCTACATCGCTACCTGTATAAACATGGAAATATCTACACCACTATCTTTATAAACATGGAAATATCTGCACTGATATCTGTATAAACATGGAAATATCTGAACCGCTATCTGTATAATCATGGAAATATCCACACGGCTATGTGTGTAAACATGGAAATATATTCACCGCTACCTGTGTAAACATGGAAATAGCTACACCGCTATCTCTATAAACATGTAAATATCTACGCTATCTGTGTAAACGTGGGAAAGTCTACACCACTATCTTTGTAAACATGGAAACAACTACACCGCTTTCTGTATAAACATGGAAATATCTATGCCGCCATCTCTATAAACATGTAAATACCTACACCGCCATCAGTATAAACATGGAAATATCTACACCGCCATCTCTATAAACATGGAAATATCTACAAAGCCATTTGTATAAACATGGAAATATCTACACCGCCATCTCTATAAACATGGAAATATCTACACCACTCTCTGTATGAACATACACATATCTACACCGCCATCACTATGAAGGTGGAATTATCTACACCGCTATCTGTATGAACATGGAAATATCTACACCGCTATCTGTATGAACATGGAAATATCTACACCGCTATCTGTATAAACATGCAAATATCTACACCGCTATCTATAAGAACATGGAAATATCCACACAGCTATCTGTATATACATGGAAATATCTACAGCGCTATCTCTATAAACATGGAAATAACAATAACGCTATCTCTATAAACATGGAAATGTCTACATCACCATCTGTATGAACATGAAAATATCTGCACCGCCATCTGTATGAACACGGAAATATCTACACCGCCATCTGTATAAACATGGAAATATCTACACCGCAATCTGTATAAACATGGAAATATCTTCACCTATATCTGTATAAACTTGGAAATATCCACACCGCTATCTGTGTAAGCATGGAAATATCTACACCACTATGTGTATAAACATGGAAATAACTACACCGCTATCTCTATAAACATGTAAATATCTACAACGCTATCTGTGTTAACATGGAAATGTCTACACCGCTATCTGTATGAACATGGAAATATCTACACTGCTATATTTATAAAATTGGAAATATCTACACCGCTCTCCATAAACATGGAAATATCTAAACCGCCATCTGTATAAACAAGAAAATATCTAGACCGCCATCTCTATAAACATGTAAATATCTACACCGCTATCAGTATAAACATGGAAATATCTACACCGATCTCTCTATAAACTTGGAAATAACTGCACCACTATCTCTATAAACATGGAAATATCTACACCGCCATCTCTATAAACATGGAAATAACTACACTGCCATCTGTATAAACATGGAAATATCTACACCGCTATCTCTATGAACTTGGAAATATCTACACCGCTATCTGTATGAACATGGAAATATCTACACCGCTATCTGTATGAACATGGAAATATCTACACCGCTATCAGTATATCACTGGAAATATCTACACTGCTATCTCTATAAACATGGAAATATCTACACTGCTATCTATATAAACTTGGAAATATTTACACCGCTATCTGTATGAATATGGAAATATCTACACCGTTATCTGTATGAACATGGAAATATCTAAATCGCTATCTGTATGAAGATGGAAATATCTACACCGCTATCTGTATGAACACGGAAATATCTACAAGGCTATCTGTATGAACATGCAAATATCTACACAGCTATCTGTACATCAATGGAAATATCTACACTGCTATCTCTATAAACATGGAAATAACTACACTGCTATCTGTATAAACATGGAAATATCTACACGGCCACCGGCATGAACATGGAAATATCTACACTGCCATCCGTACGAACATGGAAATATCTACACCGCCACCTGTATGAACATTTAAATATCTACACCACCATCTGTATGAACATGGAAAATCTACACCGCTAACCGTATGAACATGGAAATATCTTCACCGCTATCTGTATGAACATGGAAATATCTACACAGCTATCTGTATGAACATGCAAATATCTACACAGCTATCTGTATATCAGTGGAAATATCTACACTGCTATCTCTATAACCGTGGAAATAACTACACTGCTATCTGTATAAACATGGAAATATCAACACCGCCATCTCTATGAACATGGAAATATCTACACCGCCATTTGTATGAGCATGGAAATATCTACAACGCCATCTCTATGAACATGGAAATATCTACACCGCCATTTGTATGAACATGGAAATATCTACACCGCCATCTGTATGAACATGGAAATATCTTCACCGCCATCTGTATGAACATGGATATATCTACACCGGCATCTGGATGAACATTGAAATATCTACACTGCTATCTGCATGAACATGGAAATATCTACACAGCTATCTGCATATACATGGAAATATCTACACAGATTTCTCTATAAGGAAATAACTACAGCGCTATCTCTATGAACTTCGAAATATCTACACCACCATCTGTATGAACATGGACATATCTACACCGCCGTCTGTATTAAGATGGACATGTCTACACCGCCATCTGTATAAACATGGAAATATCTGCAGAAACTATCTGTACAAACATGGAATTATCCGCACCGCTATCTGTATAAACATGGAAATATCTAAACCGCTATCTGCATAAACATGGAAATATCCACACCGCTATCTGTGTAAACATGGAAATGTCTACACCGCTATCTGTGTATACCTGGAAATATCAACACCGCCATCTGTGTAAATATGAAAATATCTACAACGCCATGTCTATAAACATGGAAATATCTACACCGCCATCTGTATGAACATGGAAATAGCTACACCGCCATCTCTATAAACGTGGAAATATCTACAACGCTATCTGTATGAACTTGGAAATATCTACACTGCTATCTGTATAAAATTGGAATTATCTACACCACTATGTCTATAAACATGGAAATATCTACACCGCTATCTGTATAAACATGGAAATATCTACACCGCTATCTGTATAAACATGGAAATATCTTCACCGCTATCTGTATAAACATGGAAATATCTACAACGCCATCTCTAAAAACTTGGAAATATCTACACCACCATCTGTATAAACATGGAAATATCTATACCGCTATCTGCATAAACATGGAAATATCTACGCCACCATCCGTATGAATATGGAAATATCTACACCGCCATCTGTATGAACATGGAAATATCTACACCGCTAACTGTATGAACATGGAAATATCTACACCGCTATCTGTATGAACATGGAAATATCTACACCGTTATCTGTATGAACATGGAAATATCTACTCCGCTATGTGTATGAACATGGAAATATCTACACCGCTATCTGTATGAACATGGAAATATCTACACTGCTATCTGTATGAACATGCAAGTATCTACAAAGCTATCTGTATATCAATGGAAATATCTACACTGCTATCTCTATAAACATGGAAATAACTAAACTGCTATCTGTAAAAACATGGAAATATCTACACCGCCACATGTATGAACATGGAAATATCTACACTGCCATCCGTACGAACATGGAAATATCTATACCGCCATCTGTATGAACATGTAAATATCTACACCGCCATCTGTATGAACATGGAAATATCTACGACGCTAACTGTATGAACATGGAAATATCTACACCGCTATCTCTAAGAACATGGAAATATCTACACCGCTATCTGCATGAACATGCAAATATCTACACAGCTATCTGTATATCAATGGAAATATCTACGCTGCTATCTCTATAAACGTGGAAATAACTACACTGCTATCTGTATAAACATGGAAATATCTACACCGCCATCTCTATGAACATGGAAATATCTACACCGCCATTGGTATCAACATGGAAATACCTACACCGCCATCTCTATGACCATGGAAATATCTACACCGCCATTTGTATGAACATGGAAATATCTTCACCGCCATCTCTATGAACATGGAAACATCTTCACCGCCATCTGTATGAACATGGATATATCTACACCGGCATCTGGATGAACATGGAAATATCTGCACCACTATCTGTATAAACATGGAAATAGCCGCAAAGCTATCTGTATAAACATGGAAATATCTACACCGCTATCTGCATAAACATGGAAGTATCCACACCGCTATCTGTGTAAACATGGAAATGCCTACACCGCTGTCAGTGTAAACATGGAAATATCTACACCGCCATCTGTGTCAACATGAAAATATCTACACCGCCATCTCTATAAACATGGAAATGTCTACACCGCCATCTGTATGAACATGGAAATATCTACACCGCCATCTCTATAAACGTTGAAATATCTACACCGCTTTCTGTATGAACTTGGAAATATCTACACTGCTATCAGTATAAAATTGGAATTATCTACACCACTATCTCTATAAACACGGAAATATCTACACCGCTATCTGTATAAACATGGAAATATCTACACCGCTATCTGTATAAAAAACGAAATATCTTCACCGCTATCTGTATAAACATGGAAATATCTACAACGCTGTCTCTATAAACTTGGAAATAACTACACGACTATCTCTATAAACATGGAAATATCTAGACTGCCATCTCTATAAACATGGAAATATCTACACCACCATCTGTATAAACATGGAAATATGTATACCGTTATCTGCATAAACATCGAAATATCTAAACCGCCATCTCTATGAACATGGAAATATCTACACCGCAATCTGTACGAACATGGAAATATTTACACCGCCATCTATAGGAACATGTAAATATCTACACCGCCATCTGTATGAACATGGAAATATCTACAACGCTATCTGTATGAACATGGAAATATCTACACCGCTATCTGTATGAACATGGAAATATCTACACCGTTATCTGTATGAACATGGAAATATCTACACCGCTATCTCTATGAACATGGAAATATCTACCCCGCTATCTGTATGAACATGGAAATATCTACACCGCTATCTGTATGAACATGCAAATATCTACACATCTTTCTGTATATCAATGGAAATATCTACACTGCTATCTCTATAAACATGGAAATAACTACACTGCTATCTCTATAAACATGGAAATATCTACACCGTTATCTGTATGAACATGGAAATATCTACACCGCTATCTCTATGAACATGGAAATATCTACACTGCCATCCGTATGAACATGGAAATATCTACACCGCCATCTGTATGAACATGTAAATATCTACACTGCCATCTGTATGAACATGGAAACATCTACACCGCTATCTGTATGAACATGGAAATATCTACACCGCCACCTGTATGAACATGGAAATATCTACACCGCTATCTTTATGAATATGGAAATATCTTCACAGCTATCAGTATGAACATGCAAATATCTACACAGCTATCCGTATATCAATGGAAATATCTACACTGCTACATCTATAACAATGGAAATAACTACACTGCTATCTGTATAAACATGGAAATATCTACACCGCCATTTCTACGAACATGAAAATATCTACACCGCCATTTGTATGAGCATGGAAATATCTACACCGCCATCTCTATGAACATGGAAATATCTACAATGCCATTTGTATGAACATGGAATTATCTACACCGCCATCTGTATGAACATGGATATATCTACACCGGCATCTGGATGAACATGGAAAAATCTACACTGCTATCTGCATGAACATGGAAATATCTACACAGCTATCTGCATATACATGGAAATATCTACACAGATTTCTCTATAAATATGGAAATAACTACAGCGCTATCTCTATAAACTTCAAAATATCTACACCGCCATCTGTATGAACATGGACATATCTACACCGCCATCTGTATTAAGATGGAAATATCTACACCACTATCTGTATAAACATGGAAATATCTGCCCAACTATCTGTACAAACATGGAAATATCCGCACCGCTATCTGTATAAACATGGAAATATCTACACCGCTATCTGCATAAACATGGAAATATCCACACCGCTATCTGTGTAAACATGGAAATGTCTACACCGCTATCTGTGTAAATATGAAAATATCTACACCGCCATGTCTATAAACATGGAAATATCTACACCGCCATCTGTATGAACATGGAAATATCTACACCGCCATCTCTATAAACGTGGAAATATCTACAGCGCTATCTGTATGAACTTGGAAATATCTACACTGCTATCTGTATAAAATTGGAATTATCTACACCACTATGTCCATAAACATGGAAATATCTACACCGCTATCTGTATAAACATGGAAATATCTACACCGCTATCTGTATAAACATGGAAATATCTTCACCACTATCTGTATAAACATGGAAATATCTAGAACGCCATCTCCATAAACTTGCTAATAACTACACAACTATCTCTATAAACATGGAAATATCTACACCGCCATCTCTATAAACATGGAAATATCTACACCACCATCTGTATAAACATGGAAATATCTGTACCGCTGTCTGCATAAACATGGAAATACCTACGCCACCATCTCTATGAACATGGAAATATCAACACCGCCATCTGTACGAAAATGGAAATATCTACACCGCCATCTGTATGAACATGTAAATATCTAAACCGCCATCTGTATGAACATGGAAATATCTACACCACTAACTGTATGAACATGGAAATATCTACACCGCTATCTGTATGAACATGGAAATATCTACACCATTATCTGTATGGACATGGAAATATCTAAACCGCTATGTGTATGAACATGGAAATATCTACACCGCTATGTGTATGAACATGGAAATATCTACACCGCTATCTGTATGAACATGCAAGTATCTACAAAGCTATCTGTATATCAACGGAAATATCTACACTGCTATCTCTATAAACTGGAAAATAACTACACTGCTATCTGTAAAAACATGGAAATATCTACACCGCCACCTGTATGAACATGGAAATGTCTACACTGCCATCCGTACGAACATGGAAATACCTACACCGCCATCTGTAAGTACATGTAAATATCTACACCGCCATCTGTATGAACATGGAAATATCTACACTGCTAACTGTATGAACATGGAAATATCTACACCACTATCTCTATGAACATGGAAATATCTACACCACTATCTGTATAAACATGGAAATATCTACACCGCTATCTCTATGAACATGGAAATATCTACTCTGCTATCTGTATGAACATGGAAATATCTGCACCGCCATCTGTAAGTACATGGAAATATCTACACTGCCATCTCTATGAACATGGAAATATCTACAACGCCATCTGTACGAACATGGACATATCTACACCGCCATCTGTATTAAGATGGAAATATCTACACTGCTGTCTGTATAAACATGGAAATATCTGCCCAACTATCTGTATAAACATTGAAATATCCGCACCGCTATCTGTAAAAACATGGAAATATCTACACTGCTGTCTGCATAAACATGGAAATATCCACACCGCTATCTGTGTAAACATGGAAATGTCTACACCGCTATCTGTGTAAACATGGAAATATCTACACCGCCATCTGTTTAAACATGAAAATATCTACACCGCCATCTGTATAAACATGGAAATATCTACACTGCCATCTGTATGAACATGCAAATATCTACACCGCCATCCCTATAAACGTGGAAATATCTACACCTCTATCTGTATGAACTTGGAAATATCTACACTGCTATCTGTATAAAATTGGAATTATCTACACCACTATCTCTATAAACATGGAAATAAATACACCGCTATCTGTATAAACATGCAAATATCGAAACCGCTATGTGTATAAACCTGGAAATAACTTCACCGCTATCTGTATAAACATGGAAATATCTACACTGCTAACTGTATGAACATGGAATTATCTACACCGCTATCTGTATGAACATGGAAATATCTACACCGCTATCTGTATGAACATGGAAATATCTACACCGCTATCTGTATGAACATGCAAACACCTACAAAGCTATCTGTATATCAACGGAAATATCTACACTGCTATCTCTATAAACATGGAAATAACTGCACTGCTATCTGTAAAAGCATATAAATATCTACACCGCCACCTGTATGAACATGGAAATATCTACACTGCCATCCGTACGAACATGGAAATATCTACACCGCCATCTGTATGAACATGTAAATATCTACACCGCCATCTGTATGAACATGGAAATATCTACACCGCCATCTGTATGAACATGGAAATATCTACAACGCTATCTGTATGAACATGCAAATATCTACACAGCTATCTGTATATCAATTGAAATATCTACACTGCTATCTCTATAAACATGAAAATAACTACACCGCTATCTCTATAAACTTGGAAATATCTAAACCACCATCTGTAGGAACATGGAAATATCTACACCGCCATCTGTATTGAGATGGAAATATCTACACCGCTATCTGTATAAATATGGAAATACCTACACCACTATCTGTATAAACTTGGAAATGTCTACACCGCTATCTCTATGAACATGGAAATATCTACACTGCTATCTGTATAAAATTGGAATTATCTACACCGCTATCTCCATAAACAAGGAAATATCTAGACCTCCATCTCTATAAACATGGAAATATCTACACCACCGTCTGTATAAACATAGAAATATCTATACCGCTATCAGCATAAACAGGGAAATGTCTACTTTGCTATCTCTATAAACATGGAAATATCTACACCGCTATCTCTATAAACTTGGAAATATCTCCACCGCTATGTGTATCAACATGGAAATATCTACACAGCTATTTGTGTAAACATGGAAATATCTAAACCGACCTCTGTATAAACATGGAAATATCTACACCACCATCTCTATAAAATGGAAATATCTACACCTCCACCTGTATGAACATGGAAATATCTACACTGCCATCCGTATGAACAACTAAATATCTACACTGCCATCTCTATGAACAAGGATACAACTACACCGCCATCTCTATGAACATGGAAATATCTTCACCGCCATCTGTATGAACATGGATATATCTACACGGCCATCTGGATGAAAAGGGAAATATCTACACCGCTATCTGTATGAACATGGAAATAACTACACAGCTATCTGCATATACATGGAAATATCTACAGAGCATTCTCTATAAACATGGAAATCACTACACCGCTATCTCTATAATCTTGGAAATATCTACACCGCCATCTGTATGAACATGGACATATCTACACCGCCATCAGTAGGAACATGGAAATATCTACACCGCCATCTGTATTAAGATGGAAATATCTACACCGCTATCTGTATAAACAAGGAAATATCTACACCGCTATCTGTATAAACTTGGAATTATCTACATCGCTACCTGTATAAACATGGAAATATCTACACCACTCTCTTTATAAACATGGAAATATCTGCACTGATATCTGTATAACCATGGAAATATCTGAACCGCTATCTGTATAATCATGGAAATATCCACACGGCTATGTGTGTAAACATGGAAATATCTTCACCGCTACCTGTGTAAACATGGAAACAGCTACACCGCTATCTCTATAAACATGTAAATATCTACGCTATCTGTGTAAACGTGGGAAAGTCTACACCACTATCTTTGTAAACATGGAAACAACTACACTGCTTTCTCTATACACATGGAAATATCTATGCCGCCATCTCTATAAACATGTAAATACCTACACCGCCATCAGTATAAACATGGAAATATCTACACCGCCATCTCTATAAACATGGAAATATCTACAAAGCCATTTGTATAAACATGGAAATATCTACACCGCCATCTCTATAAACATGGAAATATCTACACCACTCTCTGTATGAACATAGACATATCTACACCGCCATCACTATGAAGGTGGAATTATCTACACCGCTATCTGTATGAACATGGAAATATCTACACCGCTATCTGTATGAACATGGAAATATCTACACCGCTATCTGTATAAACATGCAAATATCTACACCGCTCTCTGTAGGAACATGGAAATATCCACACAGCTATCTGTATATACATGGAAATATCTACAGCGCTATCTCTATAAACAGGGAAATAACTATAACGCTATCTCTATAAACATGGAAATATCTACATCACCATCTGTATGAACATGAAAATATCTACACCGCCATCTGTATGAACATGGAAATATCTACACCGCCATCTGTATAAACATGGAAATATCTACACCGCAATCTGTATAAACATGGAAATATCTTCACCTCTATCTGTATAAACTTGGAAATATCCACACCGCTATCTGTGTAAGCATGGAAATATCTACACCACTATGTGTATAAACATGGAAATAACTACACCGCTATCTCTATAAACATGTAAATATGTACAACGCTATCTGTGTAAACATGGAAATGCCTACACCGCTATCTGTATGAACATGGAAATATCTACAATGCTATATTTATAAAATTGGAAATATCTACACCGCTACCTCCATAAACATGGAAATATCTAAACCGCTATCTGTATAAACAAGAAAATATCTAGACCGCCATCTCTATAAACATGTAAATATCTACACTGCTATCAGTACAAACATGGAAATACCTACCCCGATCTCTCTATAAACTTGGAAATAACTGCACCACTATCTCTATAAACATGGAAATATCTACACCGCCATCTCTATAAACATGGAAATAACTACACTGCCATCTGTATAAACATGGAAATATCTACACCGCTATCTGTATAAACATGGAAATATCTACACCGCTACCTGTATAAACATGGAAGTATCTACACCGCTATCTGTATGAACATGGAAATATCTACACCGCTAACTGTATGAACATGGAAATATCTACACCGCTATCTGTATGAACATGGAAATATCTATACCGTTATCTGTATGAACATGGAAATATCTACACCGCTATCTGTATGAACATGGAAATATCTACACCGCTATCTGTATGAACATGGAAATATCTAAACCGCTATCTGTAGAAACATGCAAATATCTACACCGCCATCTGTATGAACATGGAAATATCTAAACCGCCATCTGTATGAACATGGAAATATCTACACCACTAACTGTATGAACATGGAAATATCTACACCGCTATCTGTATGAACATGGAAATATCTACACCATTATCTGTATGGACATGGAAATATCTAAACCGCTATGTGTATGAACATGGAAATATCTACACCGCTATGTGTATGAACATGGAAATATCTACACCGCTATCTGTATGAACATGCAAGTATCTACAAAGCTATCTGTATATCAACGGAAATATCTACACTGCTATCTCTATAAACTGGAAAATAACTACACTGCTATCTGTAAAAACATGGAAATATCTACACCGCCACCTGTATGAACATGGAAATGTCTACACTGCCATCCGTACGAACATGGAAATACCTACACCGCCATCTGTAAGTACATGTAAATATCTACACCGCCATCTGTATGAACATGGAAATATCTACACTGCTAACTGTATGAACATGGAAATATCTACACCACTATCTCTATGAACATGGAAATATCTACACCACTATCTGTATAAACATGGAAATATCTACACCGCTATCTCTATGAACATGGAAATATCTACTCTGCTATCTGTATGAACATGGAAATATCTACACCGCCATCTGTAAGTACATGGAAATATCTACACTGCCATCTCTATGAACATGGAAATATCTACAACGCCATCTGTACGAACATGGACATATCTACACCGCCATCTGTATTAAGATGGAAATATCTACACTGCTGTCTGTATAAACATGGAAATATCTGCCCAACTATCTGTATAAACATTGAAATATCCGCACCGCTATCTGTAAAAACATGGAAATATCTACACTGCTGTCTGCATAAACATGGAAATATCCACACCGCTATCTGTGTAAACATGGAAATGTCTACACCGCTATCTGTGTAAACATGGAAATATCTACACCGCCATCTGTTTAAACATGAAAATATCTACACCGCCATCTGTATAAACATGGAAATATCTACACTGCCATCTGTATGAACATGCAAATATCTACACCGCCATCCCTATAAACGTGGAAATATCTACACCTCTATCTGTATGAACTTGGAAATATCTACACTGCTATCTGTATAAAATTGGAATTATCTACACCACTATCTCTATAAACATGGAAATAAATACACCGCTATCTGTATAAACATGCAAATATCGAAACCGCTATGTGTATAAACCTGGAAATAACTTCACCGCTATCTGTATAAACATGGAAATATCTACACTGCTAACTGTATGAACATGGAATTATCTACACCGCTATCTGTATGAACATGGAAATATCTACACCGCTATCTGTATGAACATGGAAATATCTACACCGCTATCTGTATGAACATGCAAACACCTACAAAGCTATCTGTATATCAACGGAAATATCTACACTGCTATCTCTATAAACATGGAAATAACTGCACTGCTATCTGTAAAAGCATATAAATATCTACACCGCCACCTGTATGAACATGGAAATATCTACACTGCCATCCGTACGAACATGGAAATATCTACACCGCCATCTGTATGAACATGTAAATATCTACACCGCCATCTGTATGAACATGGAAATATCTACACCGCCATCTGTATGAACATGGAAATATCTACAACGCTATCTGTATGAACATGCAAATATCTACACAGCTATCTGTATATCAATTGAAATATCTACACTGCTATCTCTATAAACATGAAAATAACTACACCGCTATCTCTATAAACTTGGAAATATCTAAACCACCATCTGTAGGAACATGGAAATATCTACACCGCCATCTGTATTGAGATGGAAATATCTACACCGCTATCTGTATAAATATGGAAATACCTACACCACTATCTGTATAAACTTGGAAATGTCTACACCGCTATCTCTATGAACATGGAAATATCTACACTGCTATCTGTATAAAATTGGAATTATCTACACCGCTATCTCCACAAACAAGGAAATATCTAGACCTCCATCTCTATAAACATGGAAATATCTACACCACCGTCTGTATAAACATAGAAATATCTATACCGCTATCAGCATAAACAGGGAAATGTCTACTTTGCTATCTCTATAAACATGGAAATCACTACACCGCTATCTCTATAATCTTGGAAATATCTACACCGCCATCTGTATGAACATGGACATATCTACACCGCCATCAGTAGGAACATGGAAATATCTACACCGCCATCTGTATTAAGATGGAAATATCTACACCGCTATCTGTATAAACAAGGAAATATCTACACCGCTATCTGTATAAACTTGGAATTATCTACATCGCTACCTGTATAAACATGGAAATATCTACACCACTCTCTTTATAAACATGGAAATATCTGCACTGATATCTGTATAACCATGGAAATATCTGAACCGCTATCTGTATAATCATGGAAATATCCACACGGCTATGTGTGTAAACATGGAAATATCTTCACCGCTACCTGTGTAAACATGGAAACAGCTACACCGCTATCTCTATAAACATGTAAATATCTACGCTATCTGTGTAAACGTGGGAAAGTCTACACCACTATCTTTGTAAACATGGAAACAACTACACTGCTTTCTCTATACACATGGAAATATCTATGCCGCCATCTCTATAAACATGTAAATACCTACACCGCCATCAGTATAAACATGGAAATATCTACACCGCCATCTCTATAAACATGGAAATATCTACAAAGCCATTTGTATAAACATGGAAATATCTACACCGCCATCTCTATAAACATGGAAATATCTACACCACTCTCTGTATGAACATAGACATATCTACACCGCCATCACTATGAAGGTGGAATTATCTACACCGCTATCTGTATGAACATGGAAATATCTACACCGCTATCTGTATGAACATGGAAATATCTACACCGCTATCTGTATAAACATGCAAATATCTACACCGCTCTCTGTAGGAACATGGAAATATCCACACAGCTATCTGTATATACATGGAAATATCTACAGCGCTATCTCTATAAACAGGGAAATAACTATAACGCTATCTCTATAAACATGGAAATATCTACATCACCATCTGTATGAACATGAAAATATCTACACCGCCATCTGTATGAACATGGAAATATCTACACCGCCATCTGTATAAACATGGAAATATCTACACCGCAATCTGTATAAACATGGAAATATCTTCACCTCTATCTGTATAAACTTGGAAATATCCACACCGCTATCTGTGTAAGCATGGAAATATCTACACCACTATGTGTATAAACATGGAAATAACTACACCGCTATCTCTATAAACATGTAAATATGTACAACGCTATCTGTGTAAACATGGAAATGCCTACACCGCTATCTGTATGAACATGGAAATATCTACAATGCTATATTTATAAAATTGGAAATATCTACACCGCTACCTCCATAAACATGGAAATATCTAAACTGCTATCTGTATAAACAAGAAAATATCTAGACCGCCATCTCTATAAACATGTAAATATCTACACTGCTATCAGTACAAACATGGAAATACCTACCCCGATCTCTCTATAAACTTGGAAATAACTGCACCACTATCTCTATAAACATGGAAATATCTACACCGCCATCTCTATAAACATGGAAATAACTACACTGCCATCTGTATAAACATGGAAATATCTACACCGCTATCTGTATAAACATGGAAATATCTACACCGCTACCTGTATAAACATGGAAGTATCTACACCGCTATCTGTATGAACATGGAAATATCTACACCGCTAACTGTATGAACATGGAAATATCTACACCGCTATCTGTATGAACATGGAAATATCTATACCGTTATCTGTATGAACATGGAAATATCTACACCGCTATCTGTATGAACATGGAAATATCTACACCGCTATCTGTATGAACATGGAAATATCTAAACCGCTATCTGTAGAAACATGCAAATATCTACACCGCCATCTGTATGAACATGGAAATATCTACACCGCTATCTGTATGAACATGGAAATATCTACACCGCTATTTGTATGAGCATGGAAATATCCACACTGCTCTCTGGATGAACATGGAAATTTCTACTCCGCCATCTCTATAAACGTGGAAATATCTACAACGCTATCTGTATGAACTTGGAAATATCTACACTGCTATCTGTATAAAATTAAAATTATCTACACCACTATCTCTATAAACATGGAAATATCTATACCGCTATCTGTATAAACATGGAAATATCTACACCGCTATCTGTATAAACATGGAAATATCCTCACCGCTATCTGCATAAACATGGAAATATATACAACGCTGTCTCTATAAACTTGGAAATAATTACAGCACTATCTCTATAAGCATGGAAATATCAAGACTGCCATCTCTAAAAACATGGAAATATCTACACCACCATCTGTATAAACATGGAAATATCTATACCGCTACCTGCATAAACATGGAAATATCTACACTGCCATCTCGATGAACATGGAAATATCTACACCGCCATCTGTACGAACATGGAAATATTTACACCGCCATCTGTATGAACATGTAAATATCTACACCACCATCTGTATGAACCGGGAAATATCTACACCGCTAACTGTAAGAACATGGAAATATCTACAAAGCTGTCTGTATAACAACGGAAATATGTACACTGCTATCTCTATAAACATGGAAATAACTACACTGCTATCTGTAAAAACATGGAAATATCTACACGGCCACCTGTATGAACATGGAAATATCTACACCGCCATCTCTATGAACATGTAAGTATCTACACCGCCATCTGTATGAACATGGAAATATCTATACCGCTAACTATATGAACATGGAAATATCTACACCGCTATCTCTATGAACATGGAAATATCTACACGGCTATCTGTATGAACATGCAAATATCTACACAGCTGTCTGTATATCAATGGAAATATCTGCGCTGCTATCTCTATAAACGTGGAAATAACTACACTGCTATCTGTATAAACATGGAAATATCTACACCGCCATCTCTATGAACATGGAAATATCTGCACCGCCATTGGTATCAACATGGAAATATCTACACCGCCATCTCTATGACCATGGAAATATCTACACCGCCATTTGTATGAACATGGAAATATCTACACCGCCATCTGTATGAACATGGAAATATCTTCACCGCCATCTGTATGAACATGGATATATCTACACCGGAATCTGGATGAACATGGAAATATCTACACCGCTATCTGCATGAACATGGAAGTATCTACACAGATTTCTCTATAAATATGGAAATAACCACAGCGCTATCTCTATAAACTTCGAAATATCTACACCACCATCTGTATGAACATGGAAATATATACACCGCCATCTGTACGAACATGGAGATACCTACACCGCCATCAGTATTAAGATGGAAATATCTACACCGCTATCTGTATAAACATGGAAATATCTGCACAACTATCTGTATAAACATGGAAATATCCACACCACTATCTGTATAAACATGGAAATATCCACACCGCTATCTGTGTAAACATGGAAATATCTACACCGCCATCTGTGTAAACATTAAAATATCTACATCGCCATCTCTAAAAACATGGAAATATCTACACCGCTAACTGTATGAACATGGAAATACCTACACCGTTATCTGTATGAACATGGAAATATCTACACATCTATCTGTATGTCAATGGAAATATCTACACTGCTATCTCTATAAACATGGAAATAACTGCACTGCTATCTGTATAAACATGGAAATATCCACACCGCCATCCCTATGAACATGGAAATATCTACACTGCCATCCGTACGAACATGGAGATATCTACACCGCCATCTGTATGAACATGTAAATATCTACACCGCCATCTGTATGAACATGGAAATATCTACACCGTTATCTGTATGAACATGGAAATATCTAAACCGCTATCTGTATGAACATGGAAACATCTACACCATTATCTGTATGAACATGGAAGTATCTACACCGGCATCTGGATGAACATGGAAATATCTACACTGCTATCTGTATGAACATGCAAATATCTACACAGCTATCTGTATATCAATGGAAATATCTACACTGCTATCTCTATAACCATGAAAATAACTACACTGCTATCCGTATAAACATGGAAATATCTACACCGCCATCTCTATGAACATGGAAATATCTACAATGCCATTTGTATGAACATGGAATTATCTACACCGCCATCTGTATGAACATGGAAATACCTTCACCGCCATCTGTATGAACATGGATATATCTACACCGGCATCTGGATGAACATGGAAATATCTACACCGCTATCTGCATAAACATGGAAATATCTACAGCCCCATCTGTATAAACACGGAAATATCTACACCGCCATCTATATAAACATGAAAATATCTACACCGCTATCTCTATAAACATGGAAATATCTACACCGCTATGTGTATAAACATGGAAATATCTACGCCGATATCTCTATAAACATGGAAATATCTACACCACCATCTGTATAAACATGGAAATATCTACACCGTCATCTATATAAACATGGAAATATCTACACCGCCATCTATATGAACATGGAAATATCCACAACGTCATCAGTATGAACATGGAAGTATCTACACCGCCATCTATATAAACATGGAAATATCTACAGCGCCATCTGTTAAAACATAGAAATATCTTTTCTGCTACATCTATAAACATGAAAATGTCTACAATGCTACCTCTGTAAACATGGAAATATCTACAACACTTACTGTATAAACATGGAATTATCTACACTGCCATCTGTATAAAGATGGAAATATCTACACCGCTATCTGTATAAACATGGGAATATCTACACCGCTATCTGTATAAACATGGAAATATCTGCACCGCTATCTCTATAACCATGGAAATATATACAACGCTATCTGTATAAACAAGGAAATATCTACACCGATATCTGTATAAACATGAAAATATTTACACCGCTATGTCTATAAACATGGAAATAACTACACTGCTATGTCTGTAATTATGGAAATATCTACACTGCCATCTGTATGAACATGGAAATATCTACAACGCCATCTGTATAAAGATGGAAATATCCACACTGCTATCTAAAAGAACATGGAAATATCTACACCGCAATGTATATGATCACGGAAATAGCTAAACTGCTGTCTGTATGAACACGGAAATATCTACACCGCTATGTGTATGAACACGGAAATAACCTCACCGCTCTCTGTATGAACATGGAAATACCTACACCGCTATCTGCATGAACATGCAAATATCTACACTGCTATCTGTATGAACATGGAAATATCTACACTGCTATCTGGATAAACATGGAAATATCTACAACACTGTGCCTATAAACATGTAAATTACTACACCGCTATCTTTGTAAACATGGAAATATCTTCACCGCCATCTGTAGGAACATGGAAATATCTACAACGCCATCTGTATGAACATGGAAATATCTACACCGCCATCTGTATAAAGATTGAAATATCTACACCGCTATCTGTATAAACACGGGAATATCTACACCGATCTCTGTAAAAAGATGGAAATATCTATACTGATTTCTGTAAAAACATGGAACTACCTGCACAGCTATCTTTACAAACATGGAAATATCTACACCACTATCTGTATAAACACGGAAATATCTACATCACCATCACTATAATCATGGAAATATCTACACAGCCATCTCTAAAAACATTGAAATATCCACTCCGCCATCTGTATAAACATGGAAATATCTACACCGCTATCTGTATAAACATGGAATTATCTACACCGCTATCTCTATAAACATGGAAGTATCCACAACGCCGTCTCTGTAAACATGGAAATATCTACACCGCCATCTCTATAAACATGGAAATAATTACACCGCTATCTCTATAAACATGGAAATATCTACACCACCATCTGTATGAACATGGAAATGTCTACACTGCTATCTACATAAACGTGGAAATATCTACACTGCTGTCTCTATAAACATGGAAATATCTACACCGCTAAGAGTATAAACATGGAAATATCTGCACCGCTATCTGTACAAACAAGGAAATATCAACACCGTTATCTGTATACACATGGAAATATATACACGGCTATGTGAATAAACATGGAAATATCTACACCGCTATCTCTATAACCATGGAAATAACTACACCGATATGTCTATAATCATGGAAACATCCACACCGCCATCTGTATGAACATGGAAATATCTACCACCCAATCTGTAAGAACATGGAAATATCTACACCGCCATCGGTATAAACGTGGAAATATCTACACCGCTATCTGTATAAACATTGGAATATCTACAGTGCTATCTGTATAAACACGGAAATACCTACACCGCTATCTGTATAAAGATGGAAATATGTCCTCTGCTCTCTGTATAAACCTGGAAATATCTACACCACTTTTTCTAAAAACATGGAAATATCTACACCGCCATCTGTATGAACATAGAAATATCTGCACGGCCATCTGTATAAAGGTGGAAATATGTACACCGCTATCTGTATGAACATGGAAATATCTACACCGCTATCTATATAAACATGGAAATATCTGCACCGCTATCTCTATAAACATGAAAATATCTACACCACTATCTGCATAAACAAGGAAATATCTAGACCGCCATCTCTATAAACATGGAATATCTACACCACTATCCATATAAACATGGAAATATCTACACCGCTATTTGTATAAACTTGGAAATATCTACTCCGCTATGTGTATCAACAAGGAAATATCTACACTGCTGTCTCTATAAACATGGAAATATCTAAAACGCCCTCTATATAAACATGGAAACATCTACACCGCCATCTGTATAAATATGTACATATCTACACTGCCATCTGTAAGAACCTGGAAATATCCACACTGCCATCCATTTCAACATGGAAATATCTACACCGCCATCTCTATGAACTTGAAAGTATCTACAGCGCCATCTATATGAACATGGAAATATCTACAACGCCATCTGTATGAACACGGAAATATCTTCATCACCATCTCTATGAACATGAAATTATGTACACCGCCATCTCGATGAACATTGAAATATCTACACCACTATCTGTACAAACATGGAAATATCTACACTGCTCTCTGTATGAAGATGGAAATACCTACACCCCTGTCTGCATGAACAGGGAAATATCTACACCGCTATCTGCATGAGCATGGAAATATCTACACCTCCATCTATATAAACATGTAAATATCTACACAGCCATATGTTTAAACATGGAAATATCTATACCGCAATATGTATAAACATGGAAATATCTACACCACCATCACTATGAACATGGAAATATCTACACCGACATCTCTATAAACATGGAAATATCTACACCGCCATCTGTATAAACATGGAAATATCTACACCGCTTTCTCTATAAACATGGAAATATCTACACCGCCATCTGTATGAACATCGAAATATCTACACCACCATCTGTAAAAAGATGGAAATATCTACACCGCTATCTGTATAAACACGGAAATATCTACACCGCTCTCTGTATAAACATCGAAATATCTAAACCGCTATCTGTGTAAACATGCAAATATATACACCACCATCTGAATAATGATGGAAATATCCACACCGCCATTTCTATAAACATGGAAATATCTACACCGCCATAGGTATAATCATGGAAATATCAACACGACTATCTGTATAAACATGGAAATATCTACACGGCTATCTGTATAAACATGGAAACATCTACACCGCTATCTCTATATACATGGAAATATCTACAACGCTATCTCTATAAACATGGAAATACCTACACCGCCATCTCTGTAAACATGGAAATATCTACAACGCCATCTCTATAAACATGGAAATAACTACAGCGCTGTTTCTATACACATGGAAATATCTACACCACGATCTGTATGAACATGGAAATATCTACACCGCCATCTGAATAAACATGGAAATATCTTCACTGCTATCTGTATGAACTTGGAAATAGCTACACTGCTGTCTGTATGAAAATGGAAATGTCTACACCGCTATCTGCATGAACATGGAAACATCAACACCGCTATCTGTATGAACATGGAAACATCTACACCGCTATCTGTATGAACATGGAAATATCTACACCGCTATCTGTATGAACATGGAAATATCTACACCGCTACCTGTATAAACACGGAAATATCTACATCGCTATGTCTATAAACATAGAAATAACTACACCGCTATCTCTGAAATCATGGAAATATCTACAGCGCCATCTGTATGAACATGGAAATATCTACCCCGCCATCTGTATGAACATGGAAATATCTACATCGCCATCTGTATGAACATGGAAATATGTACAACGCCATCTGTATGAACATGGAAATATCTACACCGCCATCTACATAAACATGGAAATATCTACATCGCCATCTGTTTAAACATGGAAATATCTGTACCGCTATATGTATAAACATGGAAATATCTACACCACCATCTCTATGAACATGGAAATATCTACACCGCCATCTCTGTAAACATGGAAATATCTACACTGCTCTCTGTATAAACATGAAAATATCTACACTGCTATCTGTATAAACATGGAAACATATACACCGCTATCTGTATAAACATGGAGATATCTACACCGCTAACTGTATAAACATGGAAATATCTACACCGCTATCTGTAAAAACATGTAAACATTTACACCGCTATCTGTCTAAACATGGAAATATCTACACCGCTCTCTGTGTAAACATGGAAATATCTACACCGTTCTCTGTATAAACATGGAAATATCTACACAGCCATCTGTATGAGCATGGAAATATCTACACCGCTATCTGTATGAACACGGAAATATCTACACAGCAATCTCTATAAACATGGAAATATCTACACCACCCTCTATAAAAACATGGAAATATCTGCACTGATATCTCTATAAACACGGAAATATCTACACAGCTATGTGTATAAACATGGAAATATCTATGCCGCTATCTCTATAAACATGGAAATCTCCACACCGCCATCTGCATAAACATGGAAATATCTACTCAGCCATCTCTATAAACATGGAAACATCTATACCGCTATATGTATAAACATGGAAATATCTACAAAGCTATCTCTGTAAACTTGGAAATATCTAAACCGCTATCTGTATAAACATGGAAATATCTACACCGCCATCTGTATGAACATGGAAATACCTACACCGCCATCTGTATAAACATGGAAACATCTACACCGCCATCTGTATAAACATGGAAATATCTTCACCGCCATCTGTATGAACATGGAAATATCTATACCGTCATCTGTATGAACATGGAAATATCTACACCGCTTTCTCTATAAACATGGAAATATCTACACCGCTATCAGTATAAACATGGAAATATTTTCACCACTATCTGTACATACATAGAAATATCTACACCGCTATCTGTATAAACATTGAAATATCTACACCACTTTCTGTATAAACATGGAAACATCCACTCTGCTATCTGTATAAACATCGAAATATCTACACCGCTAAGAGTATTAAATGGAAATATCCACACTGCTATCTCTGTAAACATGGAAATATCTACACCGCTATCTGTATTAAGATGGAAATACCCACACCACCGTCTCTACAAAGATGGAAATATCTACACCGCCATCTCTATGAACATGGAAATATCTACACTGCAATCTGTATGAACATGGAGATATCTACACCGCCATCTTTATAAACATGGAAATATCTACACCGCTATCTGTATAAACATGGAAATATCTACACCGCTATCTGTATAAACATGGAAATATCTACACAGATATCTGTATAAACATTGAAATATCTACAAAGCTGTCTGCATAAACATGGAAATATCTACACCTATATCTCTATAAACATGGAAATATCTACAACGCTATCTCTATAAACATGGAAATATCAACACTGCCATCTCTGTAAACATGGAAATATCTACTCCGCCATCTCTATAAACATGGAAATAACTGGACCGCTCTCTCTAAAAATATGGATATATCTGCAACACAATCTGTATGAACATGGAAATATGTACACCGCCATCTGTATAAACATGCAACTATCTTCAGCGCCATCTGTATGAACATGGAAATATCTATACCGTCATCTGTATGAACATGGAAATATCTACACCGCTAACTGTATGAACATGGAAATATCTACACCGCTATCAGTATAAACATGGAAATATTTGCACCGCTATCTGTACAAACATGGAAATATCTAAACCGCTATCAGTATAAACATTGAAATATCTACACCACTTTCTGTATAAACATGGAAACATCCACTCTGCTATCTGTATAAACATGGAAATATCTACACCGCTATGTGTATTAAATGGAAATATCCACCCTGCTATCTCTGTAAACATGGAAATATCTACACCGCTATCTGTATTAAGATGGAAATATCTACACCACCGTCTCTACAAAGATGGAAATATCTACACCGCCATCTGTATGAACATGGAAACATCTACACCACTATTCTTTATAAACATGGAAATATCTACACCGCTTTCTGTGTAAACATGGAAATACCTACACCGCTATCTGTATAAACATGGAAATATCTACACCGCTATCTGTATAAATATGGAAATATGTACACCACCAACTGCATAAACATGGAAATATCTTTACAGCCATCTGTATACACATGGAAATATCTACAGCCCCATCTGTGTAAACATGGAAATATCTTCACCGCCATCTCTATAAACATGGAAATATCTACACCGCTATCTCCATAAACATGGAAATAACTACACCGCGATGTGTATAATCATGGAAATATCTACACCGCCATCTCTATGGACATGGAAATATCTATACCGCCATCTATATAAACATGGAAATATCTTCACCACCGTCTGTTTAAACATGGAAATATCTATACCTCTATATGTATAAACATGGAAATATCTACAACCCTATCTCTGTAAACATGGAAATATCTACACCGCTATCTATATAAACATGGAAATACCTACACCGCCATCGGTATGAACATGGAAATATCTACACCGCCATCTGTATAAACATGGAAATATCTACACAGCTGTCTGCATAAACATGGAAATATCTACACCGCTATCTCTATAAACATGGAAATATTACAACGCTATCTCTGTAAACTTGGAAATATCTACACCGCCATCTGGATGAACATGGAAATACCTACACCGCCATCTGTATAAACATGGAAATATCTACACCGCGATCTGTATGAACATGGAAATATCTACACCACCATCCGTATGAACATGGAAATATCTACGCCATCTGTATAAACATGGAAATATCTACACCGCTAACTGTATAAATATGGAAATATCTACCCAGCTATCTGTATAAACATGGAAATATCTACACGGCGATCTGTATAAACATGGAAATATCTACACCGCTATCTGTGTAAAGATGGAAATCTCTACAACACTATCCCTATAAACATGGAAATATCTACACAGCCATCTCCGTAAACATGGAAATAGCTACACCGACATCTCTATAAACATGGAAATAACTGCACCGCTCTCTCTATAAACATGGAAATATGTACACGGCCATCTGTATAAACATGGAAATATCCTCACCGCCATCTGTATAAACATGGAAATATCTACACCGCTATCTGTATGAACATGGAAATGTCTACACCGCTATCTCTATGAGCATGGAAATGTCTACATGGCTATCTGAAAGAACATGGAAATATCTACACCGCTATGTGTATGAACATGGAAATATCTACACCGCTATCTGTATAAACATGGAAATATTTACACCGCTATCTCTATAAACATGGAAATAACTACACCACTATCTCTATAATTATGGAAGTATCTATACCGCTATATGTATATACATGGAAATATCTTCAACACTATCTCTGTAAACATGGAAATATCTACACCGCTATCTGTAAAACATGGAAATATCTACACCGATATTGGTATAAACACTGAAATATCTACAAGGCTTTCTGCATAAACATGGAATTATCCCCTCCGCTATCTGTATAAACGTGGAAATATCTACACCGCTATCTGTATAAACATGGAAATATCTACACCACTATCTGTATAAATATGGAAATACATACACTGCCATCTGTATAAACATGGAAATATCTTCACAGCCATCTGTATAAACATTGAAATATCTACAGCCCCATCTGTATAAACATGGAAATATCTACACTGCCATCTCTATAAACATGGAAATATCTTCACCGCTGTGTGTATAAACATGAAAATATCTACGCCGCTATCTCTATAATCATGGAAATGTCTTCACCACCATATATATAAACATGAAAATATCAACACCGCCATCTCTATAAACATGGAAATATCTACACCACCATCTATATGAACATGGAAATATCTACAATGCCATATGTATGAACATGGAAATTTCTACACCGCCATCTACATAAACAAGAATATATCTACACCGCCATCTGTTTAAACATGGTAATATCTATTCCGCTATATGTATAAACATGGAAATAACTACAATGCTATCTCTGTGAACAGGGAAATATCTACAACGCTAACTGTATAAACATGGAAATATCTACACTGCCATCTGTATGAACATGGAAATACCTACACTGCTATCTCTATGAACATGGAAATGTCTACAGCGCTATCTGCATGAACATAATAATGTCTACACCGCTATCTGAACATGGAAATATCAACAACGCTATCTGTATAAACATGGAAATATCTACACCGCTTTCTGTAAAAACATGGAAATATCCACGGCGCTATCTGTATAAACATGGAAATATCTACACCGCTATGTGTATCAAACGGAAATATCTACACAGCTATCTCTATAAACATGGAAATATCTACACTGCTATCTATATTATGATGGAAATACCCTCACCACCATCTCTATAAAGATGGAACTATCTACACCGCCATGTGTATGAACATGGAAATATCTACACCGCCATCTGTATGAACATGGAGATATCTACACCGCCATCTCTATGAACATGGAAATATCTGCACCGCCTTCAGTATGAACATGGAAATATCTGCACCGCTATCTGTATAAACATGGAAATACCTACACAGCCATCTGTATGAGCATGGAAATATCTACACCGCTATCTGTATAAACATGGAAATATCTACAACGCTATCTATGTAAACATGTAAATACCTACACCCTATCTGTATAAACATGGAAATATCTACACCTCTATGTGTATAAATATTGAAATATGTACACCGCCGTGTGTATAAACATGGAAATATCTTCACAGCCATCTGTATAAACATGAAAATATCTACAGACCCATCCGTATGAACATGGAAATATCTACACCGCGGTCTCTATAAACATGGAAATATCTACGCCGGTATCTCTATAAACATGGAAATATCTACACCACCATCTGTATAAACATGGAAATACACCACAATCTCTATAAACATGGAAATATCTACACCACCATCTATATGAACATGGAAATATCTACAACGCCATCTGTACGAACATGGAAATATCTACACCGCCATCTATATAAACATGGAAATATCTACACCGCCATCTGTTTAAACATGGAAATATCTATTCCGCTATATGTATAAAAATGGAAATATCTACACCGCCATCTCTATAAATATGGAAATATCTACACCGCCCTATGAATCACATTGGAAATATCTACACTGCAATCTGTATGAACATGGAAATATCTACACCGCCATCTCTATGAACATGGACTTATCTACAGCACCATGTGCATGAACATGGAAATATATACACCGCTATCTGTATGAACACGGAAATATCTTCACCGCCATCTCTATGAACATGGAAATATGTACACCGCCATCTTCATGAACATGGAAATATCTACACCGCTATCTCTATGAACATAGAAATATCAACACCACTATCTGTATGAACATGACAATATCTACACCGCAATCTGTATGAACATGGAAATATCTACACCGCTCTCTGCATGAACATGGCAATATCTACACCGCTATATGTACAAACATGGAAATACCTACACCGCTATATGTATGAACATGGAAATACATACACCGCTATCTCAATGAACATGGAAATAACTACACCACCATCTCTATGAACATGGAAATATCTAGACCGTCATCTCAATAAACATGGAAATATCTACACCGCCATCTGTATATTCATGGAAATAACTACACCGACATCTGTATAAACATGGAAATATCTACACCACGATCTGTATAAAGATGGAAATATCTACACCGCTATCTGTAAAAACATGTAAATATGTTCAACGCTATCTTCATAAACATGGAAATATCTACACCGTTATCTGTATAAACATGGAAATATCTTCACCACTATCTGTACAAACATGGAAATATCTACACCGCTATCTGTATAAACATGGAAATATCTACACCGCTATCTGTATAAACTTGGAAATATTTACACCGCCATGTGTATGAACATAGAAATATCTACACCGCTATCTGTATAAACATGGAAATATCTACACCGCTACCTGTGTAAACGTGGAAATACCTACACCGCTATCTGTATAAACATGGAAATATCTACACCACTATCTGTATAAATATGGAAATATGTACACCGTCCTCTGTATAAACATGGAAATATCTCCACCGCCATCTGTATAAACATGGAAATATCTACAGCCCCATCTGTATAAACATGGAAATATCCACACTGCCATCTCTATATACATGGAAATATCTACACTCCTATTTCTATAAACATGGAAATATCTACACTGCTATGTGAACAACCACGGAAATATCTACGCCGGTATCTCTACAAACATGGAAATATCTACACCACCATCTGTATAAACATGGAAATATCTACACCGCCATCTCTATAAATATAGAAATATCTACACCGCCATCTGTATGCACATGGCAATATCTACAATGCCATGTGTATGAACATGGGTATATCTACACCGCCATCTATATAAACAAGGAAATATCTACACCGCCATCTGTTTAAACATGGAAAAATCTATACCGCTATATGTTTAAGCTTGGAAATATCTAGAATGTTATCTCTGTAAACATGGAAATATCTACACCGCTATCTGAATAAACGTGGAAATATCTGCACCGCCATCTGTATCAACATGGAAATACCTACACCGCCATGTCTATAAACTTGGAAATATCTACACGGCTATCTGTATAAACATGCAAATATCTACGCCGCTATCTGTATAAACATGGAAATATCTACACGGCTATCTGTATAAACGTGGAAATATCTACACCGCTTTCTGTACAAACGTGGAAATATCTACAAAGCTATCTCTATAAACATGGAAATATCTTCACCGCCATCTCTGTAAACATGGAAATATCTACACCGCCATCTCTATAAACATGGAAATAACTACACCGCTATCTCTTTAAGCATGGAAATATCTTCACCACCATCTGTATGAACATATAAATGTGTACAACGCCATCAGTATAAACATCGAAATATCTTCACTGCCATCTGTATGAACATGGAAAATCTATTCCGCTATCTGTATGCACAAGGAAAAATCTACACCGCTATCAGTATAAACACGGAAATATCTACACCGCTATCTGTATAAACATGGAAATATCTACTCTGCTGTCTGAATATACATGGAAATATCTACACCACTATTTGTATCAACTTGGAAATATCTACACCGCTATGTGTATGAACATGGAAATATGTACACCGCTATCTGTATGAACATGGAAATATCTTCAACGCCATCTGTATGAACATGGAAATATCTCCACCGCCATCTCGATGAACATGGAAATATCTACACCTCTATCTGTAGGAACATGGAAATATCTTCAATGCCATCTGTATGAACATGGAAATATCTACACCGCCATCTCGGTAAACATGTAAATATCTACACCGCTATCTGTAGGAACATTGAAATATCTACACCGCTATTTGTATGAACATGGAAATATCTGCACCGCTATCTGTATAAACATGGCAATATCTACACCGCTATCTGTATGAAGATGGAAATATCTACACCGCTATGTGTACGAACATGGAAATACCTACACCGCTATCTCAATGAACATGGAAATAACACCGCTATCTCTATGAACATGGAAATATCAAGACCGCCATCTCTATAAACATGGAAATATCTACACCGCCATCTGTATAAACATGGAAATATCTGCACCGCTATCTGTACAAACATGGAAATATCTACACCGACATCTGTATGAACATGGAAATATCCACACCGCTATCTGTATAAAGGTGGAAATACGTACACCGCTATCTGTATGAGCATAGAAATATCTACACCGCTATCTATATAAACAAGGAAATATCTAGACCACCATCTCTATAAACATGGAAATATCTACACCGCTGTCTGTATATACATGGAAATATCTACACCACTATCTGTATGAACATGGAAATATCTACACCGCTATCTGTATGAACGTGGAAATATCTACACCGCTATGTGTATGAACATGGAAATATGTACACCGCTATCTGTATGAACATGGAAATATCTTCAACGCCATCTGTGTGAACATGGAAATATCTACACCGCCATCTCGATGAACATGGAAATATCTACACCGCTATCTGTAGGAACATGGACATATCTTCAACGCCATCTGTATGAACATGGAAATATCTACACCGCCATCTCGATGAACATGGAAATATCTACACCGCTATCTGTATGAACATGGAAATATCTGCACCGACATCTGTACGAACATGGAAATACCTACACCGCTATCTCAATGAACATGGAAATAACACCGCTATCTCTATGAACATGGAAATATCTAGACCACCATCTCTATAAACATGGAAATATCTACACCGACATCAGTATAAACATGGAAATATCTACACCGACATCTGTATGAACATGGAAATATCTACACCACCATCTGTACAAAGATGGACATTTCTACACCACTATCTCAATAAACATGGAAATATCTACACCGCTATCTGTATACACAAGAAAATATCGAGACCGCCATCTCTATAAACGTGGAAATATCTACACCGCTATCTGAATAAACATGGAAATATCTACACCGCCATCTGTATGAACATGGAAATATCTACAACGCCATCTGTATAAAGATGAAAATATCTACACCACTATCTGTATAAACATGGGAATATCTACACCGCTATCTCTATAAACATGGAAATAACTACACCGCTATCTGTATCATCATGGAAATGTCTACACCGCCATCAGTATGAACATTGAAATATCTACACCACCATCTGCATAAACATGGAAATATCTACACCGCTATCTGGATGAAGATGGCAATATCTACACCGCTATATGTACGAACATGGAAATACCTACACCGCTATCTGTATGAACATGGAAATACCCAAACCGCCATCTGTATGAACATGGAAATATCTACACTGCCGTCTGTATAAACATGGAAATATCTTCACCGCCATCTGTATGAACATGGAAATATCTACAACGCTATGTGTACGAATATGGAAATATCTACACCACCATCTGTATAAAGTTGGAAATATGTACACCACTATCTCTATAAACATAGAAATAACTGCACCGCTATCTGTATAATGATGGAAATATCTACACCGCCATCTGTATGAACATGGAAATAACTACACCGCTATCTCTATAATCATGGAAATACCTACACCGCCATCTGTATGAACATGCATATATCTACAACGCCATCTGAATCAACATGGAAATATCTACTCCGCCATGTGTCTAAAGATGGAAATATCTACACCGCTGTCTGTATAAACATGGGAATATGTACACCGCTATCTGTATAAACACGGAAATATCTACACCGCTATCTGTATAAACATAGAAATATCTAAACCGCTATCTGTAAAAACATGGAAATATCTACACCGTGATCTGCATAAACATGGAAATATCTACACCGCTATCTGTATAAACATGAAAATATCTTCACCGCTATCTCTATAAACATGGAAGTATCTACAAAGCCATCTCTATAAACATGGAAATATCTACACCGCCATCTGTATGAACATGGAAATATCTACACCGCCATCTGTATAAAGGTGGAAATATGTACACCGCTATCTCTATGAACATGGAAATATCTACACCGCTATCTATATAAACGTGGAAATATCTACACTGCTATCTCTATAAACATGAAAATATGTACACCACTATCTGTATAAACAAGGAAACATCTACACCGCCATCACTATAAACATGGAAATATCTACACCACTACCTGTATATACATGGAAATATCTGCACCGCTATTTGTATGAACTTGGAAATATCTACAACGCTATGTATATCAACAAGGAAATATCTACACTGCTATCTCTATAAACATGGAAATATCTACACCGCCCTCGGTATAAACATGGAAATATCTACACCGCCATCTCTATAAATATGGAAATTTCTACACTGCCATATGTATGAACATGGAAATATCTACACTGCCATCCGTATGAACGTGGAAATTTCTACACCGCCATCTCAACGAACATGGATGTATCTACAGTGCCATGTGAATGAACATGGAAATATCTACACCGCTATCTGTATAAACATGGAAATATCTTCACCGCCATCTGTATGAACATGGAAATATGTACACCGCCATCTCGATGAACATGGAAATATCTACACCACTATCTGTATGAACACGGAAATATCTAGACCGCTATCTGTATGAACATGGAAATATCTACACCGCTATCTGTATGAACATGGAAATATCTACACCACTATATGTATGAACATGGAAATACCTACACCGCTATCTCAATGAACATGGAAATAACTACACCACTATCTCTATGAACATGGAAATATCTAGAATGCCAGCTCTATTAACATGGAAATATCTGCACCGCTATCTGTGCAAACATGGAAATATCTACCACGCTATCTGCATAAACATGGAAATATCTACACCTCTATCTGCATAAATATGGAAATATCTACACCGCCATCTGTAAACATGGAAATACCTACAAAGCCATCTCTATAAACATGGAAATATCTACACCGCCATCTGTATGAACTTGGAAATATCTACACCGCCATCTGTATAAAGGTGGAAATATGTACACCGCTATCTGTATGAACATGGAAATATCTACACCGCTATCTATATAAACATGGAAATATCTACACTGCTATCTCTATAAACATGGAAATATCTTCACGGCTATCTGCATAAGCAAGAAAATATCTAGACTGCCATCACTATAAACATGGAAATATCTACACAGCTATCTGTATATACATGGAAATATCTGCACCACTATTTGTATGAACTTGGAAATATCTACACCGCTATGTGTATCAACATGGAAATATCTACACTGCTATCTCTATAAACATGGGAATATCTACACTGCCATCTCTACAAATATGGAAATATCTACACCGCCATCTCTATAAATATGGAAATATCTACACCGCCATATGAACATGGAAATATCTACACCGCTATGTGTATAAACATGGAAATATCTTCGCCACTATCTCTATAAACATGGAAATATCTACACCACCATCTGTATAAACGTGGAAATATGTACACTGCCATCTATATGAACATGGAAATATCAACACCGCCATCTATATAAATATGGAAATATCTACACCGCCATCTGTTTAAACATGGAAATATCTATTCCGCTATATGTATAAACATGGAAATATCTACACCGCCATCTCTATAAATATTGAAATCTACACCGCCATATGTATGAACATGGAAATATCTACACTGAAATCCGTATGAGCATGGAAATATCTACAATGCCATCTCTATGAACATGGACGTATCTACAGGGCCATGTGTATGAACATGGAAATATCTACACCACCATCTGTATGAACATGGAAATATCTACACGGCCATCTGTATGATCATGGAAATATCTACACCACCATCGGTAGGAACATGGAAATATCTACACCACCATCTCTATGAACATGGAAATATGTACACCGCTATCTCTGTAAACATGGAAATATCTACACCGCTATGTGCATAATCATGGAAATACCTACAGCGCTATCTCTGTAAACATGGAAATATCCACACCGCTATCTGTATAAACATCGAAGTATCTACACCGCTATCTCTATAAACATGGAAGTATCTACACCACTACCTGTATAAACATGGAAATATCTACACCGCTATCTGTATAAACATGGAAATATCTACAGCGCTATCTGTATAAACATGGAAATATCTACACCGCTCTCTCTATAAACATGGAAATATCTACACCGCTCTCTGTATAAACCTGGAAATATCTACACCGCTCTCTGTATAAACATGGAAATATCTACACCACTCTCTGTGTAAACATGGAAATGTCTACACCGCTATCTCTATAAACATGGAAACATGTACACCACTATCTGTATAAACATGGAAATATCTACACCGCTACCTGTGTAAACATGGAAATATCTACACCGCTATTTATATAAACATGTAAACATTTACACCGCTCTCTGTAAAACATGGAAATATTTACACCGCTATCTCTATGAACATGGAAATATCTGTACCGCTATCTCTATAAGCATGGAAATATTTACACAGCTATCTCTATAAACATGGAAATACTTACACTGCTATCTCTATAAACATGGAAATATTTACAACGCTATCTCTATAAACATGGAAATATTTACACCGCTATCTGTATACACATGGAAATATCTACACTGCTATCTGTATAAATATTGAAATATTTATACCGCTATCTCTATGAACATGGAAACATCTACAACGCTATCTCTATAAACATGCAAATATTTACACCACTATCTCTATAAACATGGAAATATTTACACCGCTATATCTATAAACATGGGCATATTTACACCGCTATCTCTATAAACATGGAAATACACCTCTATCTCTATAAACATGGAAATATTTTCAGCGCTATCCCTATAAACATGGAAATATTTTCACCGCTATCTGTATAAACATGGAAATATTTACACCGCTCTCTCTATAAACATGGAAATATCTACACCGATATCTGTATAAACATGGAAATATCTACACCACTATCTCTGTAAACATGGAAATATCTACACCGCTCTCTGCATAAACATGGAAATATCTACACCGCTATCTGTATAAACATGGAAATACCTGCACCGCTCTCTGTATAATCATGGAAACATCTACACCACTCTCTGCATAAACTTGGAAATATCTACACTGCTATCTGTATAAACATGGAAATATCTACACCTCTGTCTCTATAAACATGGAAACATCTAAACCGCTATCTGTATAAACATGGAAGTATCTATACCGTTGTCTGTATCAACATGGAAATATCTACACCACTGTCCATATCAACATGTAAATATCTACACCGCTGTCTGTATAAGCATGGAAATATCTACACCGCTGTCTGTATCAACATGGAATTATCTACACCGCTGCCTCTATAAACATGGAAATATCTACACCGCTGTCTGTATAAACATGGAATTATCAGCACCGCTGTCTCTATAAACATGGAAATATCTACACCGCTGTCTGTATAAACATGGAAATATCTACACCGCTGTCTGTATAAACATGGAAAAATCTACACCACTGTCTGTATTAACATGGAAATATCTACACCGCTGTCTCTATAAACATGGAAATATCTACACCGCTATCTGTATAAACATGGAAATATCGACACCGCTGTCTCTATAAACATGTAAACAGTTACACCGCTGTCTGTATAAACATGGTAATATATACACCGCTATCTCTATAAACATGGAAATATCTACACCGCTACCTCTATAAACATGGAAATATGTATACTGCTATCTCTATAAACATGGAAATATTTACACCATTATCTCTATAAACTTGGAAATATTTACACTGCTATCTCTATAAACATGGAAATATTTACACCACTATCTGTATAAACATGGAAATATTTACACCACTATCTCTATAAACATGGAAATATCTACACTGCTATCTCTATAAACATGTAAACATTTACACCGCTATCTGTATAAACATGTAAACATGTACACCGCTATCTCTATAAACATGGAAATATTTACACCGCTATCTGTATAAACATGGAAATATTTGCACCGCTCTCTCTATATCATGGAAATATTTACACCGCTATCTCTATAAACATGGAAATATTTACACCGCTATCTCTACAATCATGGAAATATTTACACCGCTATCTCCATAGACATGGAAATATCTACACCGCTATCTGTATAAATACGGAAATATCTACACCGCCATCTCTATGAAGATGCAAATATCTACACAGCTATCTGTATAAACATGGAAATATCTACACCGCTATCTCTATAAACATGGAAATATCTACACCGCTATCGGTATGAACATGGAAACATCTACTCCGCTATCTGTATAAACATGGAAACATCTACACCGCTATCTGTATAAACATGGAAACATCTACGCCGCTACCTGTATAAACGTGGAAACATCTACACCTCTATCTCTATAAACATGGAAATATCTACACTGCTGTCTGTATAAGCATGGAAATATCTACACCGCTGTCTACACCTTCTTTCTACACCTTCTATCTATACCTTCTTTCTAGGACCCACTGACTCTCTTTTAATCTGATCTTCCATTCAGACTTCCCTCCCTGGCATTGTGGAGTTTCATCTGCAAGCTACTCCCTAGACAGTATTTCTGAAGAGGATGGCTTCATTCTTACAAAGTGATGTCAGACTTCTAGAGTGAATTTATTTTGGAGGTGTTTGTCAAGACCGAATGCTGCCAGGGAGCCCCCTAGAGCTCAGACTCATGTCCTCATGCAGGCATTGGAATTGGTGTGTTTTCAATGGCGTTTTACAAAACTCTGATTTTTTTTTGTTTTTGTTTTTGTTTTTTTGAGACAGAGTCTTGCTCTGTCGCCCAGACTGGAGTGCAGTGGTGCGATCTCGGCTCACTGTAACCTCCAACTCCTGGGTTCAAGTGATTGTCCTTCCTCAGCTGGGACTACAGCACACGCCACCCTGCCTGGCTAATTTTTTGTATTTTTAGTAGAGACGGGGTTTCACTTTGTTAGCAAGGATGGTCTCGATCTCCTGACATCGTGATCCGCCCGGCTTGGCCTCCCAAAGTGCTGGGATTACAGGTGTGAACCACTGCGCCTAGCCTGCAAAGCTCTTTCTTAATAAAAGCTGAGACTGGTCTCAGAGAATACAACAGCAAGAAGAGAAAAATTCATCCCTGGTTCAATGACCACACAGGCAGGGATCAAGGTGGAAAGAGATGGTTGTTGGAGAGAATGTCATAGAGACCCATGTTTAACTCATTCATGTCCTCAAGTTGAACAGTGCTTTGTTGTTGGGGGCCAAATGCCTCAGGTCTCCAGGATGTGCAGTTCAGATGCCCAACACTTTCCAGACGGTAGATTAAAAGTCTCTGCTTAAATATTGAGGCTGGTGGTTCTGTTACTGAGAGCTGTACACTTAAGAGCCTCCAACACATGATTGTGGGTGTCCCACAATAAAACACTTGCTGCAATATTCAACCCCAGACTTGGCTTGAAGAGGAAGATCCCTTCTGATGGTGAGGAGGAGGATGCCGAACCATCCAAGGTCAAGGTGGAGACCCTGCATAAGCTGTGCTAGTCAATACAGGCAGGACTCCTTGCACCTCAGATAATTATCTGATTGGGACTCCATAGACCATAAGTTTAAAGAAGGTACTGCTCAAACCCAAGTGGATCATTTCTTGGGCAAAACTTAAAGACCCAATGAAGTGAAAACACCTATTATTTTGCTCTGGTTATGGGAAAGAGGATATCTCCTGTTAGCATACGGCAATGGTATACCTAGCAATTCAGATGCTAGTTTGTCTGGGAGCAGTCAGGAATCATGAACAGGAAGCAGAAGAGTCACCCCATTCCCTTGAATAAATGGGCTCTGATGACCCTGGAGGATGGAGCTCTAAATGAAAAAAATGGAACAGTCAGACTGGGTGCCAGATGTCAGCAGTGAGACAGATGGTGAGGCCAGGTAAAGTCAAATGCAGCACCCAACAACCTCTCTCATTCCTAATAAAAAGATAGTAAGGGCTCCTTTGAATGTCAGCTTATAAAGATTAGCCTACATCTGGCAGGCTCTCCAGAGGGGAGATTCTGGGACTCTGAGTCTGGAAAAAACATTACTGGAAACTAGGATCAGGGAAGAAGCTGTCCCCTCTCGTCATCCTCAGCCTTCATTCATGCTGCCACTGTAGAGCAGTCATATAGACTCTGACCATGACATCCTCAGTGTTAGACAGAGCTTGTCTGGGGTCACAGCATGGTGAGAAAAGGAGCCAGAACTGGATAGAGAGGCGCTGGAGAGGACAGAGGGAGAGATGTTGGTTAACACTCAGTAAGGAGGGCTGCCCAATCCATACTTGAGCATGCGAAGCCTGGTATCACCTCATATCTAGAAATATGACCCTGGGGACAGAGTTCTGAGACACAGCAGAGCAAAAAACCATGTCGTCTTTACCTCCAAGAAGAAAAGTTTAAGTGAAGTTGGAACAGACTTTTGCAGGTACTGTGAAGAACACACTAGGGAGAAAGAGAAATAAACATTCTCTGCACTCTCTTGGAGGCTTTATTCTTCCAGATGCTTAGATTGCAAGTAATAATAACCCAGACTACATTTACAGGAAAAAGAACAATGTATTAGCTCATAGAACTGAAAGCACAGGAATAAGTGCCTGTTTCAGGCAAAATTAGATCCAAGGCCTCCAACAATGTTTTCTGGAAATTGTTGCTCTGATTCTGCTTTCCTCTTGATGTGATTTGGATGTGTGTCACTGCCCAAATCTCATTTTGAATTATAATCTCCAATGTTAGCAGTAGGGCCTGGTGGGAAGTGATTTAAATCATGGGGGCAAATTTCTCATGAATTGTTCGGCACAGTCCCCTTGTTGCTGTCCTCAAAATAGTGAGCAAGTTCTCGAGAGATCTGGCCATTTAAAAGTGAATGAAACCGAGACAGCCAAGTGTAAAGGGGTCCCCAGAGAAACTCCAAATGGCCTGCGCACTGGGAGGGGTGCACACTGGGGTGGAGCCTCGGGAAGTTGGTGCTGTTTGCAGCCGGAAGGAGCCTGGCCCCTCCTCTTCCTGGGCGGAACGTGGGATTCAGTCTGCGAGGTGGGAAGCACACTAGCAGGGTTCTGGCTTTGTAGAAGGTCCCTGTTGGGGTTTTTTTCCCTTTTGCCCAATAATTTCCATTTATTCTCACCCTTCAAAGTGTCTGCAAGCCTGATCTCTCATGGCCATGTGACAAGAACCCAGCTCTTAGCTGAACTAAGGGAAAAGTCCTACAACAAAACCTCCCTCCCCACTCTCTATCTCTCTTCCTCCTGCTCCAACTATGAGAGAAGCCTGCTCTCCTTTCACCTTCCCCCATGATTGTGCAGCCTGAAGAACCATGAGCCAATTAAACCTCTTTTCTTATAAATTATCCAGTCTTAGGTATTTATTTATAGCAATGTGAGAATGAACTAATAGACTTCTCTATTAAGCTTCATTTTCAGGCAGGCTCCCTCACCCCTTCTGGAGAACATCAGCTACTCTAGGCTTACAGTCTACAGTTTAACAATCCCAGGGAAAAAAACAAGACCCTTTTTCAATATTTCCAGCAAAAGTCCAGGCATTGATACCAATTGGTACAGCTTGGTCCTGTGCCCATCACTGGTTGGGCCAATTACTGTGCCTAGAAGGACATGTGGTCTGATACATTAAGCTCACATCATGACCTTGCCTCTGACACCTGTAGGAGGGATGAGAGCTCCTCTTTATAGGACTGAATTGAGAGTGGGAGGGCTTAGCTCTCCAGAAGAAAACAGGTGCACTGTTCCTCAAAGAAGGAGTGTTGGGAAGGTGAAACAAGTGTTCACTCACCCAGTGGCCTAGGAAGCCACTTCTGCCATAAAATTGCAATACGGGTAAATGCTGGCGCTCTGAACACAGGCAGGGGTGGGCTTGAGTCCTTATGACTTATTAGTATGAGCTCAGTGAATGATTTCACTCCTCTAGGCCTCAGGTTTCTCACTGTAAAGTGAGAATACTGCCTTCTTTGTGGGTATACTGGGAGAGTGAAATGAAACAATATTAAATATTCATTCAAAGCTAAAACTAATAGTACCTTTTCCCAACCTCCCCTAGCAGCTTCAGCTTAGATTAAACTGAAAGTAGATTTTGTCTGCTTTCTTCATAACTATTTCCCTATTCTTTATAGAAAGTAGGCATCCTTGTATACAGTTGCCATAGTGTCAACATTTGTTGAATAAATGAATGAATGATGACAAAATTAATACATTTCTGGAGAATTCCTACCTTTCAAATATCAGCTCCCAAGCCCTAGCAAACAGAATGAATTATCCCCTCCTCTGTGTCTGCTGGTATTTTTAATTAACTCCTCTTCCAGCTCTTATCAGCCAGAATGTGAACCAGGACTGTGTGTGACTCAACTCAAGCTCCTACTGCCTAGCACCCAGCCCAGTTTATGTTGCTGAATAAAAAAGATCAGCTAGTCCAAACGCCTCACTTTGCAGATGTTCTAATAGAGCCCCAGAGAGGTTAATTTGCCAGAAGCCCCACAGCTTACCGAGTGATCCATGACTTCTAGTCTATTCTTTTTTCTACTTCATACTCAGGACTCAGTTTTTTTCATGCTGCCATGAGCAATGCACACTGCCAGGAATAAAGCGAAGTTCTTGGTCCTCTAGAAAGGAAGGGGCATCTTCAGTATGAAAAGTCATCATCCTTAAAGAGTGGCATCAAGTACCAAATGCAAGTGTAAGGGTCATTCACTTGCTTCATACCACATATAAACACATTTTTAGTTTCAACATTTTTGTTTTTATTTTTGTTTTTGCAACCTTTGCTTCTTTCCAATAACTCAGGCAAGGCTCAGCCATTCCTACCTATCCTCCCCACACATGCATACCCAATTCCCGACTATGGTTGGAGGAGGCCAACAGGCCTTATTCGGGCTGGAGACTGAATGCTAAGCCCACAGCAGTGGGTTGTTAACCTCCTCACACTATGCCATCCCTTTTTCTGTCTGAAGGAAGCGGTCCCAGCAGGTACTAAGCTAGCATCTCCCCTTCCCTGACTGCTCCTAAACCCAGTTTCCCAAAATCCACGTACCCTGCCCAGTTAAATTCTATTCAAACAGAATCCACCAGAAACACATTCAAGATTATTTATGCTATTTTCCTTCCTGGAGACTATGAAAAGACATTTCTCTTATTCATTTACTAATTCAGCAAACATTTTAGCAGATACCTGTACTATGTGCCAGGCACTGAGCGTACGAGAACAAATAAATGAATCATGAAGAATGTATGCAGGGCTAAGGCAACTATGTAATCCCTTAATAGTTTTTGTATCAGAATCCCCAAAGCAGAACTTTCTCATTCACCAACCTCTCCCCGCACCCCTCCCCCCACAAACACCAATATTTAACTCAAAGAGCATGTCGTTAATAGCTTTTTAATTAAGAGGAAAGTTTCTTTCAAGGTAAGCTGAATCTTTTGGCTGCAAAAAGGTGTTCTTCTTATAAAAAAAAAAACCGCAGGTAGGTCTCTCATATTGATAGAAAGAAGGTTGATGGTGATGTATTCACTGCTTCCTTAATACCAGGAGGAAGGGATGAATCTAAACTCAAAGTACGTGGAATGTTTTGATGTGAGAAGAAAGCAAAACACGTAAGACTCCATCAAAAATCCCGTTTGGAGGAGCTCAGAGGAGCAAGACATTTCTCCAAGACTCAGGTGCACAGCTAATATATCTGAATGAATTAACTCGGCTATGCATATTTTTCTTCCTCTCTTATTCCTAATGAATTCATTCATTTTGAAAATTTAATGACCCTAACTTAGTAGTGTTAAGCCAGGCTTCTAGAATATTCCCTAGTATTCCAAAGCTCCTTCCTTGCTAATTGTAAAAAAGTTTCCTTTTCAATTTATAAAAAGAGACATCTTGGCTTCTCATTTGTGCAAATATGTCACTTTCGAGTGAGGAAACTGAGACCCAGAGTACACAGCTAAGTAGCTCTAGATCCAAGACCCAAGCCTCTTAACTACAAATTGAGAATTACACTTAAAGAAGTCCATTCGATAACTGTATTCCTTGAAATTTACATAATAGTCTACCAATTATTAAGGGTCTATTATGTACTAGGTACTTTACATATTTTTTTCTTTTAAGCCTCAAGTAAAACCTCCAAGATAGGGGTCACTAATGGATGCTGTTGAAGTGTTTAAATAATACCATTATATAGCACTTAGGGTGTACTGAATACTTCCTACATATTATCTCCAATTTTCACAAAAACCCTGCAAAGTATCATCAACCTTGTTTTATAGATACAAGACCTGGGTCTCGGAGGGATAAAGCAACTTGCGAAGCTCACGCAGCTAGGACATGAGTAGGGCTGCATCCAGATCTCAAAGCCTGTGTGCTACCCCTGAAATGCTGCCCATGTAGGTAGCCATAGGCCTATCTCAGCCCAAATAAATAGCATCAAGGACTCTTTCTCTCAGCGGGCCTATTGTACACCATAGAAACACTCCCCAGCATGAGGTAGCTAACTAGAGTGATGGTGCAACTGATAAGGTAGGTGACACTTCCAGGCAGGGCCGAGCTCTCAGCATAGTAGGGCCATGTAAGGGGACCTTGCATTATGGTTCTATCTGGGCCTTGGCTTGTCAGAGCCTGGAATTTCGCCCTAACATTTCATTTAGGGGTGGCCGGTATCCTTAAATTTTGTTTAATTTTAGCTGTATCACAAAACAACTATCATATAATGATTATAACGATGATGATGCTGATAACTACCATTTATTGAGTCCTATGTCACATGATGTGCTTTATGTACTTTGTCTCTAATTACTATGGAGACTGACTTACCCACCTAAAATGAAGCCCATTTCTCTTTCAGGACACATCCACCTGTTGAATTGTGGTGTTTAAGAGATTTTTTTTCAGAACTGTTGCAGACAGAGGTGAGTTCCTATCTCCTTCTGCAATTACCTGCTGAATATCCTTGAGTGAGAGGTCATTGCCATAAAAATAACTTGCCAAAAGTTAATTTTCCTTATGCATAAGTCGTTGTTGTGGTCTGTTCAAGCTGCTATAACAAAATGCCATGGGCAGAAATTAATTACTCATGGCCCTAGAGGCTGGAAGTGCAAAGTCAAGACACTGGCAGATTTGGAGTCTGGTGAGGGTCTGCTTCCTGGATCATAGATGGCTGTCTTTTTCTGTGTTTTCACATGGTAAAAGGGGTGAGGAATCTTTCTGGGGTCTCTTTTATAAGGCCACTTGCTCTTTTAAATAAGGGTCCCACGTTGTCGCCAAGTGTACAAAAATAGCAGAAAAGCTAAAATCAAAATGTTGGACTAAGATTAGATGCAGGAAAAGATGTAGACAGGATGTAAAAAAAACAAGTATGTAGAGTCATGAATGGCTCAAAGTCAGACACAACAGCATCACAAATAACAGTCTAAACACTGGTCATCTCTGAGATGTCTTCCACAGATTAATCTCACCCATTGCATACAGATGCTTCCATTTTATCTTAACATTTCGAGGTGATTCATTTTATTTTGAGGACCTACGTGCCATTCATTTTCTTCCACAGCTGCACCAACATACACACACATGCTCAAACTAGTCTCAACCAAAAATTATATACACAAACAGACTGAAGCTGGGGATGCAGTCAGTCAGCCAGAAGTTGTTTGGTAAATTATCTATTCATTTGGAAGAAAAACAAAGTTAGATCCCTATCTCAAGCTACTGAATGAACAAAATTAAAACTCCAAAATGTAAACATTAAAAAAAACTATAAACATACCAGAGATGATACTTCAAGTTAGAGCAGCCTAAAAAGGTGGACAAATCCTCTCCCCGTCAAAACAAATATAAAAGTATAAAGTTGTTTTGCTCACTTCAGCAGCACGTGAACTAAAATTGGAATGATACAGAGAAGATTAGCATGGCCCCTGCACAAGGATGACACGCAAATTCATGAAGCATTTCATTTTTTAAAAAGTATAAAATTGTTTAAACAAGCGTTTTAGGACTGGAAATCAACCAAAAGCAAATAATAAACTAAAAGGGTCTATTCATGAAATCTACCCAAATGTCATATAAGAACAGCAAGAGTCTGAACTTACTGATTATTTCCTTCTATCATCTCACATCTATAGACATAGATAGATGAGTAGAAATTATCCTTTCTGCAGCCAGGCGAGGTGGTTCACACCTGTAATCCCTGCACTTTGGGAGGCCGAGGCAGGTGGATCACCTGAGGTCAGGAGTTCGAGACCAGCCTGGCCAACAATGATGAAACCCCACCTCTACTAAAAATACAAAAATTAGTCGGGCATGATGGCGGGTGCCTGTAATCCCAGCTACTTGGGAGGCTGAGGCAGGAGAATCACTTGAACACAAGAGGCAGAGGTTGCAGTGAGCCAAGATAGTGCCAATGCATTGTGGGCGACAAGAGCAAAACTCTACCTCAAAAAAAAGAAAGAAAGAAAGAAAGAAAAATTATCCTTTCTGAAGAACACAGAAAAAAAAGGCTGGAGAAAAATGATCAGAGCCTCAGAGACCTCTGGGACAACATCAAGCACACAAACATACATATAATAAGAGTCCTGAAGGGGAGGAGAGCAGAAAAAAGGTTAAAAAAAATTTTTTTGAAGAAATAATGCCCTGAAAACCTCCCAACTATGCTGAAAAACATTAATCAGCAGGTTCAAGAAGCGCCACAAACCTAGGTAAGAAAAACACAAAGAGATTTGCACATCATAGTTAAATTGCTAAAAGCCAAAGACAATTTAAAAATCTTGAATGCAGTAAGAGAAAAATAACTCCCATGTACAGAAGAACAACAACATATTTAACAGCTGAGTTTCCATCAGAATCAATAAAGGCCAAAAGGCAGTAGAACAACATATTCAAAAGACTCAAAGAAAACAGTGTCAACCAATATGTCCAGCAAAATCCAGCATATAAACAGAACCAAAGACAAAAACCACATGATTATCTCAATAAATGCAGAAAAGGCCTTTGACAAAATTCAACAGCACTTCATGCTAAAAACGCTCAATAAATTAGGTATTGATGGGACGTATCTCAAAATAATAAGAGCTATCTATGACAAACCCACAGCCAATATCATACTGAATGGGTAAAAACTGGAAGCATTCCCTTTGAAAACTGGCACAAGACAGGGATGCCCTCTCTCACCACTCCTAGTCAACATAGTTCTGGCCAGGGCAATCAGGAAGGAGAAAGAAATAAAAGGTATTCAATTAGGAAAAGAGGAAGTCAAATTGTCCCTGTTTGCAGATGACATGATTGTATATCTAGAAAACCCCATCGTCTCAACCCAAAATCTCCTTAAGCTGATAAGCAACTTCAGCAAAGTCTCAGGATACAAAATCAATGTGCAAAAATCACAAGCATTCTTATACACCAGTAACAGACAAACAGAGAGCCAAATCATGAGTGAACTCCCATTCACAATTGCTTCAAAGAAAATAAAATACCTAGGAATCCAACTTACAAGGGATGTGAAAGGCCTCTTCAAGAAGAACTACAAACCACTGCTCAATGAAATAAAAGAGGATACAAACAAATGGAAGAACATTCCATGCTCATGGATAGGAAGAATCAACATTATGAAAATGGCCATACTGCCCAAGGTAATTTATAGATTCAATGTCATCCCCATCAAGCTACCAATGATTTTCTTCACAGACTTGGAAAAAACTACTTTAAATTTTATATGGAACCAAAAAAGAGACTGCATTGCCAAGTCAATCCTAAGCCAGAAGAACAAAGCTGGATGCATCCCACTACCTGACTTCAAACTACACTACAAGGCTACAGTAACCAAAACAGCATGGTACCGGTACCAAAACAGAGATATAAAACAATGGAACAGAACACAGCCCTCAGAAATAATACCACACATCTACAACTATCTGATCTTTGACAAACCTGACAAAAACAAGAAATGGGAAAAGGATTCCCTATTCAACAAATAGTGCTGGGAAAACTGGCTAGCCTTATGTAGAAAGCTGAAACTGGATCCCTTCCTTACACCTTATACAAAAATTAATTCAAGATGGATTAAAGACTTAAATGTTAGACCTAAAACCATAAAAACCCTAGAAGAAAACCTAGGCAGTACCATTCAGGACATAGGCATAGGCAAGGACTACATGCCTAAAACACCAAAAGCAATGGCAACAAAAGCCACAATTGACAAATAGGATCTAATTAAACTAAAGAGCTTCTGCACAGCAAAAGAAACTACCATCAGAGTGAACAGGCAACCTACAGAATGGGATAAAATTTTTACAATCTACCCATCTGACAAAGTGCTAATATCCAGAATCTACAAAGAACTCAAACAAATTTACAAGAAAAAAAAACCCCATCAACAAGTCAGCAAAGGATATGAACAGACACTTCTCAAAAGAAGACATTTATGCAGCCAACAGACACATGAAAAAATTCTCATCATCACTGGCCATCAGAGAAATGCAAATCAAAACCACAATGAGACACCATCTCACACCAGTTAGAATGGCGATCATTAAAAAGTCAGGAAACAACAGGTGCTGGAGAGGATGTGGAGAAATAGGAACACTTCTACACTGTTGGTGGGAATGTAAACTAGTTCAACCATTGTGGAAGTTGGTGTGGCGATTCCTCAGGGATCTAGAACTAGAAAAACCATTTGACCCAGCCATCCCATTACTGGGTATATACCCAAAGGACTATAAATCATGCTGCTATAAAGACACATGCACACATATGTTTATTGTGGCACTATTCATAATAGCAAAGACTTAGAACCAACCCAAATGTCCAACAATGATAGACTGGATGAAGAAAATGTGGCACATGTACACCATGGAATACTATGCAGCCATAAAAAATGATGAGTTCATGTCCTTTGTAGGGATATGGATGAAGCTGGAAACCATCATTCTCAGCAAACTATCGCAAGGACAAAAAACCAAACACCGCATGTTCTCACTCATAGGTGGGAATTGAACAATGAGAACACATGGACACAGGAAGGGGAACATCACACACTGGGGCCTGTTGTGGGGTGGGGGGGGAGGGATAGCATTGGGAGGTATACCTAATGTTAAATGACGAGTTAATGGGTGCAGCACACCAACATGGCACATGTATACATATGTAACAAACCTGCATGTTGTGCACAAGTACCCTATAACTTAAAGTATAATAAAAAATATATATATATAAAGAAGCTAAAATAAATTCATTCAAAGATATACAAAAACAGGCCGGGCACAGCAGCTCACGCCTGTTATCCCAGCATTTTGGGAGGCCGAGGCGGATGGGTCACTTCAGCTCAGGAGTTTGAGATCAGCCTGGCCAACATGGTGAAACACCATCTCTACGAAAAATACAAAAATTAGCTGGGCGTGGTGGCAGTCACCTATAGTCCCAGCTACTCTGCAGACTGAGGCACAAGAATCACTTCAACTCCGGAGGTGGAGGTTGCAGTGAGCCAAGATCGTGCCACTGCACTCCAGCCTGGGTGACAGAGTGAGATTCTGCTCAAAAGAAAGATGAACAAAAACAGAATCTGTAGCTGGCAGAACTGTCCCATGAGAAATTCTAAAGGAAGACTTTCAGGTTGAAAGAAAATGGTACCAGAAAATGAATCCGCAGAAAGAAATGAAGAGCAATGGAAATGATAAATATGTGGGTTAGCATAAAGGGCTGTATGAACAGGTTTTTTTCTCTTTTTTTATATGAGTTTGTTTTAAATGTTCTGTTTAAATATATATTTATAGATTATATAAGTTCATATGATATATATATACATTTGTTAATATAAAATAGTTTAAAATGTTTGTTTAAATATTATATGACTGCATAAGGCAATCACTCTATCACTGTTCTGTCGGATTTATGGCATATATAAGTATAATAAATATAGCATTAATGGCTCAAAGAATGGGGAAATTGAGCTATATTAGAACAAAGTTGTTATATTTTTCAAAATTCCCAGCATTAAGCTAAAGTAGATTGTGATAAGATACGTATTATAATCCCTAGAGTAACCACAAAGAAAATTAAATTTCAAAATAGTTAATAAAATAACCTAGGACTTAAAATGTCTCACACTTAAAAAAAAAAAGGATGTGTTTAACACAAGAGAAGGCAGCAAAATAGGATGGGGGGAAAAAAGACATGGGACATACAAAAACAAATAGTAAAATGGCAGATGTAAATCCAAAGATATCAACAATTAAATTAAATGTAATGGATTAAACACTCCAATCAAAAGGCAGTCATTATCAACATGTACGAAAAAGCACGGTCCAATACAGTCGTGTGCTACACCATGACATTTCAGTCAATGACAGGCCGCATACAGGAGGGTGGTCCCATAGGATTATAAAGAAGCTGAAAAATTTCTGTTGCCTCGTGATGTCATATCTGTGGTAACGCTGCAGCACAAAGCATTACTTATGAGTCTCTAGTGAAGCTGGTGTAAACAAATCTACTACCAGTCATATAAAAGTATAGCCCACATAATTATAGTTGCAGTCTCTAATGCTTGATAAAGATAATAAATGACTACGCTACTGGTTTATGTATACACCGTACTATACCTTTTTTTGTTCCTATTTTAGAGTGTACACCTACTTATTTTTTTTAACTGTAGAGCAGCTTCAGGCAGGTCCTTCAGGAGATATTCCCAAAGAAATTATTGCTGTCATAGGAAGTGACAGCTCCGTCCATGTTACTGACCCTGAAGACCTTCCAGTGGGACAAGATGTGGAGGTGGGAAACAGTGATATTGATGATCCCGACCCTCCCTGTAGAGCCCTAGACTAATGTGTGTGTTTGTCTCTTCGTTTTTAACAAAGAAGTTTGAAAAGTAGGAAAAAAAATTACAAATTTTAAAAATAAAAATTGAATAAGGCTATAAAGAAAGAAAATACTTTTGTACAGCTGTACAATATATGCTTTAAGCTAAGTGTTATTGCAAAAAAGTCAAAAAGTTAAAATATTAAAAAGGATAAAAGCCAAGCTTGGTGGCTCATGCCTGTAATCCCTGCACTTTGGGAGGCCGAGGTGGGCAGATCACAAGGTCAGGAGATTGAGATTATCCTGGCCAACATGGTGAAACCCCATCTCTACTAAAAATACAAAAATTAGCTGGGAGTGGCACCACCTGCCTGTTATTCCAGCTACTCAGGAGGCTGAGGCAGGAGAATCGCTTGAACCCAGGAGGCAGAGGCTGCAGTGAGCCAAGATCACACCACTGCACTCCAGCTTGGCAACAGAGCTAGACTCTGCCTCAAAAAAATAAAAGGGTATAAATTTAAAAAGTTGTAGTATGTAATGTTATTTTATTATCGAAGAAAGAAAACCATTTTTAATAAATTAAGTGTAGCCTAAGTGTACAGTGTGTATAAAGTCTGCAGTAGGGTACAGTAATGTCCTAGGCATTCACATTCAATTACCATTCACTCACTGACTCACCCAAAGCAACTTTAGTCCTACAAGCTCCATTCATGGGAAGTGCTCTATACAGGTGTTACATTTTTTATCTTTTATATCATATTTTTACTCTATCTCTTCTATCTTTAGAAATGTTTATATACACAAATAGTCATGATTATGTTACAATTTCCTACAGTGTTGAGTACAGTAACATGCCGTACAGGTTTGTAGCCTAGGATCACTAGGTTATACCCTATAGTCTAGGTGTGTAGCAGGCTATACCATCTAGGTTTCTGGAAAGGTACATTTCTCAAAACATCCCTGTCGTTAACTGACACATGACTACATAAGCTGTCTTCAAGAAAAGCACTTTTAATTCAGACAAAAGTAGTTACAAAGTAAAAGAATGGGGAAAATATAGCTGGCTCATGCCTGTAATCCCAGCACTTTGGGAGGACCAGGTGGGCGAATCGCTTGAAGTCAGGAGTTCGAGACCAGCCTGGCCAACATGGTGAAACCCCATCTCTACTAAAAATAGAAAAATTAGCTGGGCCTGGTGGTGCACACTTGTAATCTCAGCTACTCAAGAGGCAGAAGGCTGAGGCAAGAGAATCGCTTGAACGTGGGAGGCGGAGGTTGCAGTGAGCTGAGATTGCACCAGTGCACTCCAGCCTGGGTGACAGAGAGAGACTCTGTCTCAAAAAAAAAAAAAAATGGAGAAAATATATGTAAATCATACAAAATGTTACCATAAGGGAGTTGAAGTACTTATGTTAATATCAGAAAAAAATAGAATTTAAATCAAGAAATATTGGTAGGGATAAATAGCAACAATATTTCATAATGATAAAAGTATCAAAACATCAGAAACATAAAACAATTATAAAGACATAGGCATTGAATAACACATACATGCAGCAAACACTGACAGAATGGAAAGGAGAAATGGACAATTTAGTAATTGTAATTAGAAATTTTAAGTCCCTTCTCTAAGTAACTGATAGAATGGCTAGGCATAAAATGAATAAGGATATATAAATCTTGCACAACAGTCAACCAACTTTACCCAGCTAACATATAGAATGCTCCCACCCAACAGCAGGGTATACAGTCCTTTCACATCCACATGGAACATTTTCCAGGATAGAGCCTTTGCTGGATCACGAAACTAGTCTCAATAAACTTAAAAGGATTGAAGTCATCTGAAGTATGTCCTCCAACCCTGATGGAACTAAATTGAAAATTAACGACAGAAAGAAATTTGGTAAACCCTCAAACATTTGAAAAACATACTTCTAAATAACCATGGAGGCCAGTAGCAGTGGCTCATGCCTGTAATTCCAAAAATTTGGGAGGCTGAGGAGGGTAGATTACCTGAGGTGAGGAGTTCGAGACCAGCCTGGCCAACATGGCGAAACCCCATATCTACTAAAAATACAAAAATTAGCCAGCATGGTGGCACGCACCTGTAGTCGCAGCTACTCAGGAACCTGAGGCAGGAGAATTACTTGAACTGGGAGGCAGAGGTTGCAGTGAGCTGAGACTGAGCCACTGCACTCCAGTCTGGAAGACATCATGAGACTCCGTCTGTGAAACCCCGTATCTACTAAAAATACAAAAATTATCTGGCATGGTGGCACATGCCTGTAGTCACAGCTACTCAGGAGGCTGAGGCAGGAGAATCACTTGAACCTGGGAAGTGGATGCTGCAGTGAGCCGAGGTCGTGCCATTGCACTCCTGTCTGGCCAATAAGAGCAAAACACCACCCCCCCCCAAAATAAAATAATAAATAAATAAGTAATTTAATAACCATGGATCAAAGAAAAAAAATCATAAGGTTAATTAGAAAACATTTCAAACTGAATGAAAACAAAACCACTGAAATCTCTGAGGGTAGCTAATGCAAGGCCTAAAAGAAAGTTTATAGCTTTAAATGCTTAAATTAGAAGGAAGAAAGATCTATAATCCACAATCTAATCTTTCACTTCAAAAGGCAGAAAAAGAAGGGCAAATTAAACCCAAAGTAAAGTGAAGGAAACAATAGCAATCAAAATACAAGTCAATAAAATAAAAACAGTAAGGAAGAAAGTCAAAAGCTGATTATTTGAAAAGAGAAATACAGTTGATAAAATTTTCTCTAGACTGACAAAGAAAAAAAGAAATAAGACATAAATTATGAAAATCAGGAATGAAAAGGGAATGTAGCTACTGACCCTACAGAAAGGATTTTAAGAGAATACTATGAACAGCTTTATGCCAGCAAATTACACAACATAGATGAAATGTATAAATTCCTAGAAAGACAAAAATTACCAAAACTGACTCAATCAGAAATTTAAAATCTGAGGAGACTGATAACAAATAAGAAATTGAATTAGTAACTTAAAATCTTCCCACAAAAAAAAAACTCTAGGCCCAGATGACTTTACTGGTCAATTGTATCCAATATTTAAGGAAGCAATCTTGCCAATCCTATACAAACTCTTCAGAAAATCTGTGTATTTGTTTATGAGGGCTGCCATCACAAAGTACTGCACTATGTGGCTTAAACTATGGAAATTTACTGTCTCACAGTTCTAGAGGCTACAAGTCCAAGACCAAGGTGTTGGTAGGTTGGTTCCTTCCAAGGACTGTGAGGGAAAGGTCTGTCCCAGGCCTCTTTCACTGGCTTGCAGAGTCATCTTCCGCCTGTCTTCACATTCTCTCCCCTCTGTCTGTGTCTGTGTCCAAATTTCTGCTTCTTACAAGGACACCAGTCGTATTGGATTGGGACCCACCCTAAAGACCTCATTTTAACTTGATTACCTCTATAGAAACCTCATCTCCAAATAAGAGCACATTCTGAGGCACTGGCACTTAGCATTTTAACGTATACATTTGGGCAGGAGGGCACAGTTCAACCGATACCAATAGGTGAGGAGGAAATATTTCCTAACTCATTCGATGAGGCCAGTATCATTACCCAGATACCAACACAATACAAAGATATCAGAAGTAGGAAAAACTATCAACTAAAATCTCTCATAAAAATAGATGCAAAAACTCTTTAAAAATAATACTAGCAAACTGAATACATAAACATATATTTTTAAGTACCCACCATGACAAAGTGGGAATTACCCCAGGAAAGTAAGGTTAGATTAACATCTTAAAATATATTAATATTACATACCATATTAATAGAATAAAGAATAAAAATCGCATGATTATCTCAATAGATATAGGAAAATCATTTGACAAAATCCATGATAAAATAAAAAGAACTTTCCACAAAGTAGAAAAAAGCAGAACTTCTTCAACCTTATAAAGAGCTTTTCTCAAGAAACCTGTATCTATGTGATATTTGATGGTGAAAGACTGAGATCAGAAACAAGACAAGCATGTCCATTCTTAACACTTCTATTGAAAATTTTACTGAAAGTTATAGCCAGGGATAGACTGGAAAAAAATAATAAAAGGCATCCAGACTGGGAAAAAAGAAATAAAACTGTCCTTAATCACAGAAGATGTGTGCAGAAAATCTGATGGAATCTATTTTTAAAAACCTGCTAGAACTAATGAGTAAGTTTAGGAAGGTTGCAGGATATAAAACCAATATAAAAAATCAATTGTATTTTATATGCTAGCAATGAACAATCTAAAATGATATTAAGGAAAAAAATTGCACTCACAATACAATAAAAAATAATAAAACACTTGGGAAAATATCAACAAAAGAAGTGTAAGACTCATACACTGAGAATTTCGAAACAATGTTTTGTGAAGATCTAAATAAATGGAGAAATATGTTATGTTCCATGGCATTTTATTATATTTATAGCATAGTTTTATTATAGTTATAAAATCAGTTTTTTTCTTTTTAATGGAGTTCTTTTTCAAGTTTGATTTTTTCTTTTTTCTTTTCTTTTTTTGTGTGTGTGTGTGTGTTTGTTTGTTGAGACACGGTTTCACTCTGTCACCTAGGCTGGAGTGCAGTGGCACGACCTCAGCTCACTGCAACCTCCACCTCCTGGGTTCAAGCCATTCTCCTACCTTAGCCTCCAGAGTAGCTGGGACTAAAGGTAGGCACCACTACGCCTGGCTAATTTTTGTATTTTTTTGTAGAGACAGGGTTTCACCATGTTGGTCAGGCTGGTCTCGAACCCCTGACCTCAAGTGATCCACCCACCTTGGCCTTCCAAAATGCTGGGATTACAGGCGTGAGCTACTATGCCCAGCCCCGAATTTGATTTTATTATACCAATATTATCTTCTCCCCTCCCACAGTTCCCCAATCACTTCTCTACACACTCTGGTCTGGCACAGTTTCAAATTTGTGGAGTTGATATCTGGGGCTCCTACTGGAAGGAGGATAAAAACAGAAGGAATTTGGCACGGGGCTCCTCCATCTTCCACACATGCGGCATTTGTTCTGAGAATGTCACCTCCCTCACAGTGCATGTCAGAATGGCACGCCAGCATGGGCCTCTGGTCTAGCACACAGAAAGGGTAAAAAGTACATATGGTGACCATTGTCACTTTGCAGATTTCCTGCCTCCCACTCACATGTCTGAGACCAGTTTTGCTACTGTTGCACCGCTAACCACAGAAGCCAGAAAGGGAAACTACTTTCTTTCTTTTTTTTCTTCTTTTTTTTTTTTTTTTTTTTTGAGATGGAGTCTCACTTTGTCGCCAGGCTGGAGTGCAGTGGCACGATCTCGGCTCACCGCAACCTCCAACTCCCTGGTTCAAGCTATTCTCCTGCCTCAGCCTCCCAAGTAGCTGGGATTACAGGCATGCACCACCACACCCAGCTAATTTGTGTATTTTTAGTAGAGACAGGATTTCACCATGTTGGCCAGGCTGGTCTTGATCTCCTGACTGTGTGATCCACCCACCTTGGCCTGTCAAAGTGATGAGATTACAGGCGTGAGCCACTGCGCCCAGCCAGGGAAAATAAGTTTTCAATAGAGAATTTTCTATTAAGGAAGACAGTGTTCTTTCAGCAAAGACAGGCTTTAGCCACACCTGTTTTTATAAGGATTTGAGGGGAGGGAAATATGCCAAGAGACAACTTCAGAAGTTTATAAAGACAAGAGCGACCTCTCCAAAACAGCTAGGAGAGTGGGTCTTTAGTGGTGAGGTCTTCATCTCTGTCTGATCTCTCTAGGCTGAAGGACAGATGTGAATTTGCTGTGAAGGGATATTCTTCTCAAGGACACTTACCGTCTGTTTCCTGGGGATCGGAAGGTAAGTCATCAGTGTCAAGAACCTTACTGGTAAAACAATAAAACAATGTATTCATTCGGATTTGTGCTCTTCAAGTGAGAGGGGTTCCAAAACAGCCTTTCTGTCTGGACCCCTCGATGGTAAACCATCCCGTGTGAGGTCTGCTCTTTACTGTGTGGACGAGGCCAGGGCTGTCATTTGACATCCGTGGCCACAGCCCGGAGTCGGCCAGCTCCGGTGCGATTGTACTTAGTACATCAGTAGTCACGAGAAAACTGGCTAAGAAAACACGGAGCTTCAACTGGAACAAAATGTTATACGTGTAACACCCATGACCGTGTGGCTGTTTTATCCCCATTGCTCCTTTCTTTTCTGCAGAAGGTTCTTTTTAAATTTTAACGTATATTTGTCCAATTGTTTGGTAATGCATTTCCATGTTTTCAGAAATAGTGAATCAAATCTGGACTGGAACAACACTCCCTCACTTACCTCCTGCACCCAGCGCCTGCCTCGCTGTGGGAATGCCCCATCCTTGGTGTCTTAAAATTTGCAGAGCGTCTTTACTTGTACATGAGACATGTGCATATACAGAGCAAAAATTCTACATGACCTCACTTACGTGTGGACTCTAAAAATGTCACACTCACAGAAGTGGAGAGTAGAATGATGATTACCAGAGGCTGGAGGGAGGGGCGGGCAGGGAAAGGGGAGAGGTTGGTCAATGGGTACAAAGTTATCATCAGTTAGAAGGATTAAGTTCTGGTGCTCTATTGTACCGCGTGATGACTATAGTTAATACTAATGTATTGTGTATTTGAAAAGACCTGAAGGAGAGGATTTTCAATGTTCTCACCACAAAGAAATGGTAACTATCGGAGGTGATGGATATGCTAATTAGCCTGGTTGTATCATTCCCCAGTGTATATGTGTATCAAAGCATCACACTGTATCCCATAAATACATGCAATTATTTTTTAATTAAATTTTTTTTAAAACTTAGGCCAGGCTTGGTGGCTCATGCCTGTAATCCCAGCACTTTGGGAGGCTGAGGAGGGGGGATCGTTTGAGGTCAGGAGTTTGAAACCAGCCTGACCAACACAGGGAAACCCCCTCTGTACTAAAAATACAAAAATCAGCCAGGTGTGGTGGCATGTGCCTGTAATCCTAGCTACTCAGGAGGCTGAGGCAGGAGAATCACTTGAACCCAGGAGGCAGAGGTTTCAGTGAGCCGAGATCACACCACTGTACTCCAGCTTGAGCGACAGAGCGCAGGCTCTGTCTCAAAAAAAAAAAAACCTAAAAACTTCAAAAATAAATGTGTATCTTATTGTCCCAAATGTTTCACACACCAAAAAACCATTCTGTTCTAAACCTTGTTTTTCTTTTCATTGAACAATAATTTTTGGAGAGCTTTCCAAAGCAGCACATACAGAAATTCATTTTTTGTAGCCCTATAGTATTTTATCTTTGCAAATTTATTTCAAAGCCTCTATTGAGGGACACGTGGACTGTTTACAACGCTTTACTATTATTAAAAAAAAAGAATGCTGCAGTGAATTACCTTACACATATATCTTTTGCATTGTATCTATGGAATAAATTCCTAGAAATAGAATTGGGAGAGATATACATTTGCAATAAATATCACCAGACTGTCCTTTGTAGGCTTTGGCTTATCACTTTATAACATAAAAATTTTTATAAGATATATCCTTACCTCATACCGTATAAAAAATTAACTCAAAATGAAACAAAAGCCTACATGTAAGAGAATACACAGGGATAAATCCTGATGATCTCAGATTTGGCAATGGGTTCTTTGTTCTGAGAATCCTGACTCCCTCACAGTGTGTGTCAGAAGCTCAAGCAACAAGAGAAAAACATAGATGAAATGAACTTCAACAAAATTTTAAACTTTTGTGCATTGAAGAACTCTATCAAAAAAGTGAAATGACAACCCACAGAATGAGAGAATATGTTTGCCAGCTGTATATATCTGTTCAGGGTCTGTCTAATATTGTCCTGTGATTTCCCAGATTTTTTTTTTTTGAGATGGAGTCTCGCTCTGTTGCCCAGGTGGGAGTGCAGTGGCACGATCTCAGCTCACTGAAACCTCCGCCTCCCATGTTCAAGCCATTCTCCCACCTCAGCCCCCCAATTAGCTGGGATTACAGGCACACGCCACCACACCTGGCTAATTTCTGTATGTTTAGTAGAGATGGGGTTTCACCATTTTGACCAGGCTGGTCTCAAACTCCTGACCTCAAGTGATTTGATCTCAAGTGATCTGCCCGCCTTGGCCTCCCAAAGTGCTGGGATTACAGGCGTGAGCCACTGCGCCTGGCCTTAAATTCTTTATGTCTATTTGGCATCTAGTAACTGCAAGGCCAGCAGACAAGTGTTTACCTCTCCCCTTCAAGAAGGGGCATTCCCCTCCAAGGATGGGGCATTCCCACACTGAGGCAAGGCTGGGTGCAGGAGGCAAGTGAGGGAGACTTGTTCCCGTCCACGTTTGATTCACTGTTTCCAAAAACGTGGAAATGCATTATCAAACAATTGTACAAATATACGTCAAGTTGCCTGGAATTCTCCTTTCGTGTGCAGACAGGCTGATCCAAGTCTGTGCCTCCACCTACCTTCTATATAACTCTCACACACCAAACCAATACTTCCCTTATCCTAAATCATCCCAAGGCCAGGTTCCAGGCAACTAGAGACCACCCCCTATAGCCCAGGCTCACCCATGTTATTCAAAGTAGCCAGTCCTAAACTGATGGCCCGGCCCTGTCTTGCGTTTCCTGCAGAAACTCCAGTAAGGGCTATGGCCCATGCCTTCTCACTCATCTTTTGCCTCTTGACCATCCTAATGCTTTCGCTGTGGCCCTGCGTGTTGTGGCATGTCCCCTCCTCTCAGGAACTGTAAGAAAACTCTTCTTTCAGTAACATTGGCCTCTCCACATCATCATTCAGTCACCTCCATAAACTAAAATCCTGCCATTACAATTGAGACAAGTATCCATAATATATAAAGAATGGTCACAACTCAACAATAAAAACACAACCCAAATCAAACATGAGCAAAGATCTTGAACAGACAGTTCTCCAAGGAGGATATACAAATGGCCAGCAAGCCCAGGAAAAAGATGCCCAACATCATTAATCATCAGGGAAATGCAAACCAAAACCACCATGATTCGAACAATATGAATGTCATGAAGGCCGCTGAGCTGTACAATTAAAAATGCCTCAAATAGGCCAGGTGCAGTGGTTCACACCTGTAATCCCCGCTCTTTTGGAGGCCAAAGTGAAAGGATTCCTTGAGCCCAGGAGTTCAAGACCAGCCTGGGCAACATGGGGAGAACCCAGCTCTACAAAAAATAAAAAATTAGCTGGGTGTAGTGGTACATGCCAGTAGTCCCAGCTATTCGGAAGGCTGAGGTGGGAGGATCACTTGAGCCTGGGAGGTTGAGGCTGCAGTGAGCTGTGACTGCACCACTGCACTCCAGCCTGGGCAAGAGTGAGACTTTGTCTCACAACAACAACAACAACAACAACAGGCTAAAATTAAAACTTTTATGTGCTGCATATTTTACCACAGTAAGAAAAAAATAATTAAAGCATTGTGTTAGTCAGGGTTCTCCAGAGAAATAGAACCAGTAGAATTTGTTTGCTTGTTTATAAGCTATTGATTGGCTCATCTAGAACCAGAAATACCATTTGACCCAGCAATCCCATTACTGGGTATATTATAAATCATTTTACTATAAAGACACATGCACACGTGTGTTTACTGCAGCCCTATTTACAATAGTAAAGACTCGGAACCAACCCAAATGCCCATCAATGACAGACTGGATAAAGAAAATGTGAGACATATATATCATGGAATACTATGCAGCCATGAAAAAGAATGAGTTCATGTCTTTGGAGGGTCATGGATAAAGCTGGAAACCATCATTCTCAGCAAACTAACATAGGAACAAAAAACTAAACACCACATGTCTCACTCATGAGTGGGAGTTGAACAATAAGAACACATGGACACAGGGAGGGGAACATCACACACCAGGGCCTATTGGGGGTGGGGGGAAAGGGGAGGGAGAGCATTAGGAGAAAAACCTAATGCATGTGGGGCTTAAAACCTAGATGACAGGTTGATAGGTGCAGCAAACCACCGTGGCACATGTATACCTACGTAGCAAACCTGCATGTTCTATGCATATATCCCAGAATCTAAGTAAAATTCAATTAAATTAAATTAAAGAGATATTGATTGGATCACATCATTCTGGAGGCTAAGTCCCGCTGCGAACCACCTGTGAACTGGACCCCCAGGAAAGCCTGTGGTGTCCCAAAGTCCAAGAGGTGGACAATCAATAGTGTAGATTCTAGTCCAGGTCTTAAGGCCTGAGAACCAGGAGTGGTGAGGGCTGGAGAAGATTGATGTCCCACCTCAGTAGTCAAGCAGAGTTAATTCAACCTTCCTCTGCCTTCTTGTTTTATTCAGGCCCTCGGTAGATTGATAATGCCCACCCATGTTGACCATCTTCTTTACTCAGTCCAACCATTCAAATGCTAATCTTTTCTGGGAACACCCTCACAAACACACCAGAAATAAGGTTTAACCAACCAGCTGGGTATCCCATCACCCAGTCAAGTTGACACATAAGAGTAACTATATCAAGCATAGACCATAAAAACGAAACCAAAACATCACAGTGATACACCACTTCGACTTACGACTAAGGCTGTATGAAAACAAGAAAACCCCTAAAAAACAGAGCATAACAAATGTTGTTGAGGATGTGGAGAAACTGAGACACTCATACATTGCTGGTGGAAAGGAAAAATGGTGCAGCCACTGTAGAACAGCTGGGCAGTTCCTCAAAACATTAAATACTGAGTTACCATTCGATCCAGGAATTCTACTCCCAGGTATATATCCAGGAGAAATAAAAACGTGTCCACACAAAAACTTGAACACGAACATTCGCAGCAGCACTATTCATAATAGCCAAAAGGTGGAAACAACCCGAACACCCAACAACTAATGAATAGATCAACAAAATGTAGTTTGTCCACACAATGGAGTATTATTTGGTCATAAAAATAGGCCAGGCGCGGTGGCTCATGCCTGTAATCCCAGCACTTTGGGAGGCTGAGGCGGGTGGATCACTTGAGGTCAGCAATTCAAGACCAGCCTGGCCAAATGGGGAAACCCCGTCTCTACTAAAAATACAAAAATTAGCTGGGCGTGGTGGCGCATGCCTGTAATCTCAGCTACTCAGGAGGCTGAGGCAGAAGAATCGCTTGAACCTGGGAGGTGGAGGTTGCAGTGAGCCGAGATCAAGCCACTGCACTCCAGCCTGGGCGACAGAGCGAGACTCTCTCTCAAAAACAAACAAACAAACAAAACCCGTAAGATTCCAACCTTTTGGGCTCAGCAATTACACTCCCAGAAGTCATGCCTCAAATGCACTTTTCTGTCTTCTAGGTCTTTTCTCCTCTCTGTCCTAATCTCCTCTCCATGCCTCTAGTGATGCCAATAAATGGGTAATAATTCCCTTAAACTCCGTGGAATTAATTTCTTTTTGACTACAGGAATTCACAGTTCAAAACAAAATAACCCCAGATTCCTTAATAAATAGAAACCTTAAAGTTCCTTCTAAAAAGATTCACAGCTATAAAAGTAATAAATGAATCGCCCAAAATACTGCACTGTGGGTCGGGTTAATAATCCTACTGGACAGGAGCTGGCATGACTCAGTTTGGGCGGCCGAGCCCAGACATCAGCATATGTGCTACTGTAGTGCCCTCTTCTGGCCGAATACAAAATCAAATTTATGTGACCGCTTTTAGTCAAGTTTTCCATAGCTGCTTACAGGCACTGAGTTTCCTGCGACTTCCTGTTTATTGCCTCTGCTCTCCTCAAGTTCTCAGCTTTTTCTTGCATCAGCTAGGCTTGCCTCCTCCTCCTCAGGGAAGATCAAGATCCCCTGATATTCCTAATCTCAGCTCCCAAGATTTGCCCCTTCCACTACCCTGTTTCCTGGCTGTTTGCACCATAGCCTCCCACCTTGAGTAAGTCTAGTTCCATCTGTTCTCTCTTATCTATCTGCCTCCGTACTGGCCATTTACCATGTGCCAACATTGCATCTGGGCCTCTGCACTCACGACCTACCTGTCGTTCCCTCACTCACTGCCCCATCTCACCTATACTTGCCTGAGCACTCTCCGTTGATTCCTTGATCCGGGTTTTATAAAATGAGGTCTGTGGACAATCTACATTCTCTCCACCTGGCTGCTTGCTACCGGGCAGATTCCTGAGCTCCCTGAATCAGACCTTCTGGAATCCTGGAACCCGCATTTATAATAAATACCCTAAATAATTTTTATGTACATGCACACACATACACACAAACACACACACAACATAAAAACCACCCTGGGCTGGGCACAGTGGCTCACGCCTGTAATCCCAGCACTTTGGGAGGCCGAGGCGGGTGGATCATGAGGTCAGGGGATCGAGAACATCCTGGCTAACACGGTGAAACCCCGTCTCTACTAAAATACAAAAAATTAGCCAGGCGTGGTGGCGGGCACCTGTGGTCCCAGCTACTCGGGAGGCTGAGGCAGGAGAATGGCGTGAACCCGGGAGGCGGAGCTTGAAGTGAGCCGAGATCGCGCCACTGCATTCCAGCCTGGGTGACAGAGCGAGACTCTGTCTCAAACAACAACAACAACAACAACAAACAAACACCCTGATGTTTTTGTTTGTTTGTTTTACTAAGCCATATTATCTTGTCCAGAAACTTGCCATGGCTCCAAGCCATCTAAAGATTTAAATGCAAAAGACTCAGGTTGGCTTTCAAGGCTTTTGGTAAATTGTTTTATATATTTTTTGTCCTTTCCTGTAAGAGGATTATATTTCCCCTTTCCCAGGGATGGCAGGCATGGCCAGGTGACTTGCTTTGGCCAATGAAACGTGAACAGCTGTAACATATGCCACAGTCAAGCGGACACTACGAAAACCATTGAACAGTTCTCCCATATTTTCTTTCCCTTGGCCAGAATTGATGATAACCCAGATCGAAGCTGCCTCTGCAGCCTGACCCCAGAACAAAGGAACCATGGAGCAGAGCTACAGATACCCACAAGGGAAATGTAATGTAAGAGAGAAATAACCTTGTAGTATTGCTGTGATTTGGAGAGTCCTTTGTTACTGCAGTTTAACTGCCTAAGCCGACTGATACACAGTATTTCACAATTTGCTTTTCTAACTCTATTTCCCATTATTCCCTAACACTTATTCCAACTCCTGCAAGACTGAACTACTTGCTTTTCCCCAAAGATCAACAAATTTCTCCAACTCGATGCAGTTATTTGCTTCCTATCTCCTGCCTGCCAACAATACCTCTCAAAGTTTAATTTCAACCTTCAAGTTCATCTCAAGCGCTACTTTCTCTGTGCAGGGGTGTCTGATCTTTTGGCTTTCTGGGCCACACTTAAGATACACTAACACTAATGATGACTGGTGAGCTAAAAAAAAACAAAAAAACAAAAAATCTCATAATGTCTAAAGAGAGTTTATGAATTTGTGTTGGCCCACATGCAGCCTGCGGTACACAAGCTAGACAAGCTTGGTAAAAAGCCCTTCCCCATTCCTTTGATGCCAACTACTGTAAACTATGTTTATTGTTTTGACATATTTTCTTATCACCTCCGCCAAGAAAAAAATCATAAACTCCTTGACATTAAAGACTATCTTATTGGCCAAGTGCAGTCTCTCACACCTGTAATCCCAGCACTTTGGGAGGCCGAGACAGGCGGGATCACTTGAACTCAGGAGTTCGAGACCAGCCTGGCCAACATGGTGAAACTATGTCTACTAAAAATACAAAAATTAGCCAAGAATGGTAATGTGCTTCTGTAATCTAAGCTACTTGGGAGGCTGAAGCAGGAGAATCACTTGAAACCCAGGAAGCGGGGGTTGCAGTGAGCCGAGATCACACCACTGCACTCCAGCCTGGGAGACAGAGCAAAAAAAAAAGACTATCTTACTCACCACTGTATTCCTTGAAACTTTGCAAATAGTAGGTATCCACTCAAATATTTATCAAATTAGCAAATTCAATTAGAGAACTGCTGTTTAATATGTTTATGATTTTTTTACAGGAAGATTTTAAAGAACATTTAACATACTCATTGGGGAAGCAAAATTAACATGCAAGAAGAATTAAAAATCATAGCAAATAGCAAAGATTCCTACTGAGTAAAATATGGGCCAGGCACGGTGGCTCACATCTGTAATCCTAGCACTTTGGGAAGCCAAGGCAGGCAGATTGCTTGAGGCCAGGAGTTCGAGACCAGCCTAGGCAAAATAGCAAGACCTCATCGCTACTAAAAATCAAAAAACTTAGCCAGGCTTGTTGGTGTGCACCTGTAGTCCCAGCAACTTGAGAGGCTGAGGTGGGAGAATCACTTGAGCCCTAGTAGTGGAGGTTGCAATGAGCCAAGATCATGCCACTGTACTCCAGCCTGGGTGACAGAGCAAGACCCCATCTCAAAAAAATAAATAAATAAAAATAAAGTATAACTCAAAGTTTAATGAATCTCTTTCTCTCTCTCTCTGTAAAAATAAGCATGTCTTGACCTTCATCTCTCTCCCTGGATATACTCAACAGATCTTAAAGTAAAACTTCACCAAAGGGAAACAATGTGTCACACGACTCATGAGTTACGACCCCTATTGTTACAGTCCATATGCTAAAAACAAGGATTTTTCTAATTATGGAACAAATTAGCTTATGTAAATTCTTAGGCGTAGGAAAAATGTATTTCCCTGCTTTTGATTAAAAGCCAACAAAATATAATTCCAATTTTAAAACAAATCCCCTTACCAAACCCCAACAGCAAAGTGCTGCCCCTACAAACCTCACAGCAAATAGTCCTTATTCTCAGTGACTAGCAGCTGCCTCTTTTCTCACTCCTCTCCAGCTTCAATTAACCTAATGCCGTCTGAGACATTTTGGCAGTAATTGCAAAGCTTCTTCCGGTTTGGGAATCTAATTTAATTAGATTGGCGAGATTTGATTTTAGATGTTTCTCCTCAATACCAATTCAAAACTTAATACTTACTTTGCTTTTGTTTCCTGGTAATAACTGGTTTACGGCCCTGAGAAGAAAAATTGGGGCCAATAAAACAAGCTGGATTAGCCTGGTTCTTCACTGACTCCACAATCGGCCTACCATTTGTGCAAAGTCCACTCCAGGAGAAAAATGCTTTGAAGGTAGGACTCTAACATCCTAATGTGTCCGGACTCAGTGGGTTGTTGGTCTCACTGACTTCCAGAATGAAGGCGTGGCCCCTCGCGGTGAGTGTTACAGTTCTTAAAGGCGGCATGTCCGGAGTTTCTTCCTTCTGGTGGGGTTCGTGGTCTCGCCGGCTCAGGAGTGAAGCTGCGGACCTTCGCGGTGAGTGTTGCAGCTCTTAAGGCGACGCGTCTGGAGTTGTTCATTCCTCCTGGTGGGTTCGTGCTCCCGCTGGCTTTAGGAGTGAAGCTACCGACCTTCACCGTGAGTGTTACAGCTCATAAAGGCAGTGTGGACCCAAAGAGTGAGCAGCAGCAAGATTTATTACAAAAAGCGAAAGAACAAAGCTTCCACAGCTTGGTAAGGGAACCCCGGCGGGTTGCCACTGCTGGCTCCGGCAGCCTGCTTTTATTCTCTTATCTGGCCCCACCCATATCCTGCTGATTGGTCCATTTTACAGAGAGCCGGTGGTCTGTTTTGACAGGGCACTGATTGGTGCGTTTACAATCCCTGAGCTAGACACAAAGGTTCTCCATGTCCCCACTAGATTGGCCAGATACAGAGTGTGGATTGGTGCATTCACAAACCCTGAGCTAGACACAGGGTGCTGATTGGTGTGTTTACGAACCTTGAGCTAGATACACAGTGCCGATTGCTGTATTTACAATCCTTTAGCTAGACATAAAAGCTCTCCAAGTCCCCACCAGAGTCAGGAACCCAGCTGGCTTCACCCAGCGGATCCCGCACAGGGGCCACAGGTGGAGCTGCCCGCCAGTCCCGCACCCTGCACCCGCACTCCTCAGCCCTTGGGTAGTTGATGGGACTGGGCACCGTGGAGCAGGGGGCGCTCTGGCCACACAGGAGCCCACGGAGCTGGGAAGGCTCAGGCATGGCGGGCTGCAGGTTCCAAGCCCTGCCCCGCGGGGAGGCAGCTAAGGCCCGGCGAGAAATCGAGCGCAGCGCCGGTGGGCCGGCACTCCTGGGGGACCCAGCACACCCTCCGCAGCCGCTGGCCCGGGTGCTAAGCCCCTCATTGCCCAGGGCCGGCAGGGCCCGCCGAGCCCACACCCACCCAGAACTCGCGCTGGCCCGCAAGCACCGCGCGCAGCCCCTGTTCCCGCCCTCGCCTCTCCCTCCACACCTCCCCGCAAGCTGGGGGAGCCGCCTCCAGCCTCGGCCAGCCCAGGAAGGGGCTCCCACAGTGCAGCGGCAGGCTGAAGGGCTCCTCAAGTGCCATCAAACTGGGAACCCAGGCAGAGGAGGCGGGGAGAGTGAGCGAGGGCTGTGACAGCTGCCAGCACGTTGTGACCTCTCACTAATCCAAAGACTGAAGATTAATTGTTGGCCAATATTGCTTCCTTTGTGGATCCATATCAGTCTAGTGTTCTCTATACTGACAGTCAGAAAATGTGAATTTTGTCAGCAGCCTAGATGTTAAGAAACATGGGGCATATAAGGGTGGTCAGGTAATTTAATGTCTAAACTATGACACTTTTGAAACTGAAAGGGGCACTATTCATGATTGTCCTAGGACAGCAGGTAGAAACTAGGACTGTCCTTGGCAAACCCGCACACCTCGTCACCCTAGAGACCCTTGAAAAATGATGCTGTGGGCCGGGCGCGGTGGCTCACGCCTATAATCCCAGCACTTTGGGAAGCCAAGGAGGGCGGATCACGAGTTCAAGAGATCGAGACCATCCTGACCAACATGGTGAAACCCCGTCTCTACTAAAAATACAAAATTTAGCTGGGTGTGGTGGCTTGCGCCTGTAGTCCCAGCTACTCGGGAGGCTGAGGCAGGAGAATCGCTTGAGCCCAGGAGGTAGAGGTTGCAGTGAGCCGAGATCTCGCCACTGCACTCCAGCTTGGGCGACAGAGCAAGACTCCATCTAAAAAAAAAATGCTGTCATTAGTGAACTGATTTTAAATGTTTATCTCTAAAGGTTAGGATTGACAAATGACTAAGTGACTTTTCAAAATAATTAGTAGATGAAGAAAGAAGTTATAAGTAGCCAAGTAGTCAGATCAAGGCTTTAAGAACACTATCTCCTTAAGATTCTATTTTCAGTCTTTCAAGAAAAAAATTTAAGAAATTATTTTTACTCTTTCCCAAAGCTTCTATGAATACACTATCCTGAATGCTTTCATTCTTATCTTTTGTCACTGAAAAATATTTTTCATATTTTATATATGTTTGGTTTTAAAGAGGCAATAATGTTCTTCACATTTCCCTTTAGCTCAGCTTGGGAGAAGAAAAAGGGAATGGGGAGTAAGTAGAGGAGGGAAGGGATTCGAAATACTAGTCCAGGGCAGGTACTTTCCCCTAATTCCACTTTCTGGAGTGGACTTGACATGGATAAAGGTGATCTTGGTTCCAGAATATTTCTTGTACTGTGACATCTTCGCAGGCTGTGATTCTACTGTTGAAAGTAAGTGTTGTCCATACAATATGGTCCCCAGTGCTAATGTGCCAATTCTGAGCCTGCTTGACCTGAGGTCTGCGGCTCTGCTGTAAGTCAGGGGAGTCGACACCAGAGGGATACCACCAAGCTCCAAGCTCCTGTGCCAGCTGGCTTCCAGTCAGCTCCTGCCACTGGGAGTCAATGGCAAAAAGCAAAGCAAAGCGAGAGTATTTCTTTCCCTCCTTCTTTGCCTCCAGCTGCAGCACCCTGAAGGCCCCTGTGCTCTGCTGCGGGGGTTGTGCTTCCTCTGGGTGACCCTGGCCTTGAGCTTTATGACGGCTTCCTCCCTCCACCCCACCATCCTAGGGATAGCATTGGCTTTCTGCTGTTGCTAATTTCTATTCCAATTTTGGAGGAAAAGTTCAATGGAAGGGACTTACCATGAGATGGAATGTAGATCTCTTATTCAGGACCCTCCCAAGGGCAATTTGATTACTCAAAAATTTCACCTTTTGGCTTTAGACCTTAACATGCATAAGATGCAACTCAGTGTGTTTAATGTTTGTTCTCCAAAGCTGAGTGATGTGCTCCACAAGAAGACCTACTTTATCAAATACCCGAGACACATCTTAGAGACTAAGGTGTGAAAGAATGAATGAGTGAAAATGTTTTAATAAAAGGAAACTAGAAATCAAATATTTGTATAAGGACAGATTTGAGGTTTTTCTGTACTTTTAATGAGCTAGAAAATGCATACTATAAATAGAATATACAAATGATTTTACACAAATGAAGCATTAAAAATCACAAATCTTATATTTGGTTATCCACAGTCTATAAAATAATGTTCCCAAATTATATACTTTAAAATACACAATGTTTCAAGTTGCAGACAAAACCAGGGTAGTTTTGGCCCTAAATCACAGCTAACATAAGTAGGAATTATAATTAATTTTATAATTGTGTTTAAATTTTAAATACTCTAGAATCTGAAAATATTAAATATTAAATAGATGGAGGGATCAAATTATCAAGTTTTTTAACAAAATTGAGGTAAAAATCTGCATTAAATTCCACCAAGAAAAACATTTCTAAAACATTGTTTCCATAACTCATTATAAATATTTCATCTTCCGAAAGTACTCTTTGATTACCTCTGGACTTCTGGGTCTGGTAATTAAGTTGACTTAATATTTGCACATAGCTACTGATTACTCAATACAGGCCTATCAGATAAAACTAAAATGCTGCAACTTAATCAGAATGATGCAATCTTGTCTTATATAAATATACAAATCACAGTATGCTGACACTAGATAACTTCAGCTTTATTTGCCAAAGGGGATTTAGAATATACTACAAAATTGTATATAAAATAACCCTTTACAAGGATTTACTAGGATGACTGCAAAGAAAGGGAAATTAAATATACCTGGTCCCATACAAGAATTGTTGCCTAACCTCATCTACTAATTTGAATATGAAGACTCACTTTTTATTTCTTATTTTTTTGAAACAGGGTCTCGCTCTGTCACCCAGGCTGGAGTGCAGTGATGTGATCTCAGCTCACTGCAACCTCTGCCTCTTGGGTTCAAGCGATTCTCCTACCTCAGCCTCACAAGTAGCTGGGACTACAGGCGTGCACCACCATGCCTGGCTAATTTTTTGTATTTTTAGTAGAGAAGGGGTTTCTCCATGTTGGTCACACTGGTTTTGAACTCCTAATCTCAGGTGATCCACCCGCCTCGGACTCCCAAAGTGCTGGGATTACAGGTGTGAGCCACCGCACCTGGCCTGAATATAAAGACTCATTTTAAATTATACTAGTTGAACCTTTATACTACAATGTATCCTGACACTCACTTTTTTAAACCATTATCAGATATTTCATGTTCTACTAGTAAAGGGAATTCGCATTTTCAATGTCCTGTCTGCATTCCTCCTAGCCTCTCTCTGCTCGGGTTTTGGAAAATAGATCTTTCAAATGCAATTGCAGTATCCAAGGAAATTCCTCCCACCCATGCCACCAGTGCTCATCCTGTGGGCCCCCCACAGTCAGCAGTTTAAGACCATTCTGGATGAATGCAAATGCTTGATTCAATTTTCCCAAATCCCAATCAACTAGCTACAGTTTTTATTGTATGCAATCTTCCCAACATTGCAGTAAAGCAGTCTAGATGGCTGGGGAAAGGTAAAAGAACGCTGGTTGTGATTATTTTTTTCTAACAAAATGGAATTAAAAGATGAGAAAACCTCGTAGTATTTTAGTCTGGTACTTTTAGCATCCCCAACTTTTAAGATTATAAATTCACAATAGTGAACACCCTAGTGACAACTTTTAAATAAAATACTGGATAGCTGGGCGCAGTGGCTCACACCCGTAATCCCAGCACTTTGGGAGGCCAGGCGTGTAGATCACTTGAGGTCAAGAGTTCAAGACCAACCTGGCCAACACGGTAAAACCTCGTCTCTACTATAAATACAAAAAATTAGCTGGGCGTGGTGGTGCATGTCTGTAATCCCAGCTATTCGGGAGGCTGAGGCAGAAGAATCACTTGAACACAGGAGGCAGAGGTTAGAGTGAGCCGAGATCATGCCACTGCACTTCAGCCTGGGCAATGGAGCAAGACTCTGTCTCAAAAAAAATAAAAAATAAAAAATAAAGTACTGCATAATTACATGCTATAGTAAATTAATCATACGCTCACAATTTTAGCTTGGATTTGTTTTGCAACTGATTTGATGCTGTCTGAAAATCAAGATCAAGCAGGTGATGAAAACTATACCTTTTGAGCATGCATTAGGTAACCAGGGGGCAATATAGTAGGGACTAATAAGGCCAGCAACTCAGGAAAATTAGCCTATTCATCTGACATATTCGGCCTCCATAAAACTGCCATGGATTCCAACTGTACTCAAACATAATACACCTTCTTCAATGCTGCTTTATAAATCTGACTGAAAACTTTTAAGGAGTCAAGATGCTGAACACCCTAACAAAAGCAAAAACAAAATTACGGCCTATGTGGCGTCACTGTTATCACCACTCTTTACAAAGCACTAAGTACACACAGGTGTTTGGCATTGTCTCTGGAACTACAAAACTACGGCCTATGTGGCGTCACTGTTATCACCACTCTTTACAAAGCACTAAGTACACACAGGTGTTTGGCATTGTCTCTGGAACTACAAAATTAAACTTTTAGAATCACAGCATTTTACACCTGAGAGGAATCTTAAAAGATACTGAATTTCGCTCCTCACTTTATAGCTGAGAAGAGTGAGGGAAGGACTGACCATGGGAGTCAGCATTTTTCAAGCATCCAGGCACGCTGGGCCTGGTATTTCAATTAGAGTTTCTCATTCTCACAGTCTCAGGCAGGTTGCATTAACCTCCACTTCACAGCTAAGTAAATGCGGATCTACCAGATTGAATAATCTCCCCCAAATAAATTCACTAATGAGGAACAGAAGGAATCCAATGTCAGAGTTAGTGCTCTTCTCAGAGTAATAATCTGCAAAGTGTGGTCCTGGGACCAGCAGCTGGGGCATTACCTGGACGCTTGTTAGAAAGGCAAATTACCAGGCCCACCATCCCCACCGCCAGACCTACTGAATCAGAAACTCTAGGGTGACACCCAGCAATCAAGTTTTTGGTTTTGTTTTTTTAATAGACAGGGTCTCACTTTGCTGCCCAGGCTGGACTGCAGTGGCCCAATAATAACTCACTGCAGCCTCGAACTCCTGGGTTCAAGTGATCCTCCTGCCTCAGACTCCCAAGCAGCTCAGACTACAGGTATGCACTACCATGCCTGTTTGTTTTTTGTTTTTGTTTTTGTAGAGACGGGGGTCTTGCTGTATTGCCCAGCCTGATCTTGAACTCCTGGGCTCACGAGATCCTCCTGCCTCAGTCTCCCAAAGCACTGGAATTACAGGCATGAGCCTGTGTTCTCCCCTCTCTTCCAATAATGTGTATTCAACAACGCCTTCAGGTGATGCTGATGCTGTCTGAAAGCCACTGCTCTCCAGCATGTGGTCTCTGAAACTTTACTTAGGAGTATGCATATTAAAATATATATATAACTTAACACTATGCTACTACAAAGGGCAAAATAATTCACTTTATTGTACTTTATTTTAGAATAATTAAGACAAGGATAGGCTTCAATGAAATTTTGCTTTGATGTTACATGGTCTGACTGACACTGGATTTCTTCATAAGAAAAATAAATGTGAAAGCTATTCCAAGTAAGCAAATGGTGGCAAAAACAATCTAAAGAATTGGTTTTAGCCAGGCATGGTGGCTCATGCCTGTAATCCCAGCACTTTGGGAGGCCAGGGCGGGCAGATTACTTGAGCTCAGGAGTTCAAGAGCAGCCTGGCCAACATGGTGAAACCCCATCTCTACTAAAAACACGAAAATTAGGCAATATAGCAAGACCCCATCTCTACCAAAAATACAAAAAAACTAATCAGGAATGGGGGCACATGCCAGTAGTCCCAGCTACTCAGGAGACTGAGGTGGGAGGATGGCTTGAGCTTGGGAGGTTGCAGTGAGCCAAGATCCTGCCACTGCACTCCAGCCTGGGTGACACAGTGAGACCCCATTTCAAAAAAAAAAAGAATTTCATCTCATGTCAAAAATAAGACTCTTGGACAGAAATCTTCTGCCTGCCTTCCAAGGACCCACTGAAATTAATGGAAACTCTCACATGACTGACTTTATTATTAAATACTTGCTGTAATCACAACTAGGCATAGGAAAATCAAGTAGAGAAATACTGAATGCCTAGCATACAACGATCTAAGTGAAAGTTAATAAAAGTAGCTCTTCAGAAAGACATCTCATGTAAAATTAAATTTAAAACAAAATTTCATGAAGTGACCTGTTAAGAGTTTCAATTTAGAAGCTTTACTTTTCTAATTTTAAAATATCATGAATGAAATGGTGTCTTCATCTAGGTGCTTCTCCATCAAAATCCCTAGCTCAAAAATAAAAATCATGTTTGTGTCACCCCAGATTCAAAATGCTGTTATTGGAAATGTTACCATTTCACATGAACATTCCAGCAAATATGCATATAGAGGGTACTCATTACTTTTGGTTGGTAATTTTTCCTTAAATATATTTCAATGATTTCATTGTTTGACATTTTCATAGTTAACGTATACTGAATACAGAAAATTTTGTAGGAAAACACTATTTTTTAAATGTAGTAACATTAAAATATTAAAATATCTCGTTTATTAAAGGCTCTTAAGATTTAAAGAAAAATTTCCTGTGCACATACAATGTACCTATGAAATACTGTATTATTAGTTATTGTACAGGCAAATGAGGCTGTTACTATAAAAAAAATGTGGTGTCTAAAAATTGCAAGTCTATGTGAAAAATGAACCTCAATTTATCTAAATGGGATTTGGGGGACACGGCAGACTACTAAAATAGAACTCAAACTTCAAATTCTGTAAAGTGAACATCTCATTAATGCCACTTCACCATTTAAAAAAGTCAGCACACAATGTTAGCTATGTAAGTTTATCTGCAGATGTTACAGGTAATTATTTCTGTTAACTCCTCCTAAAATATTATTTAGTAATAAAAAATATTTCAAAAGGAGAGTAGGTAGAAATGAAGCAAGATCATAACTATAATTACTTAATATGAAAATGACATTTCATTTATTTGCTAATATGTGGAAAAAAACATTTTCTAATTAATTCCTCCTTTATGCTTCTTTAAAAACATTTTATTTCTTCAACCAGCACACTGAGGATTAGTGCTATGGGTATTACCACAGTGCCCTATGAAAAAACTTGGCTTCCAGAGGAGTCATACCTTGCATACCTTGGAGTCATACCCCAAATTGGCTCTGTATGATTGATTTTACAGTGGGCACTAAAATTCTTCTGAAACAAGGCTGTGTACCTTTGAGAACATTCACATTTAACCTTGTGAGCCCACTTCTACAAGAACAATGAACTTATTTGTCAGCTGCCAGGGGGAAAACCAGCTTAATGTAAAGAATTAATTAAATCAGGTTGACAGAAGCCAATATCTCAATGTTTTTAAATTAAAATTTATTTAAAGGAATAAGTATGGGTGCATTACATAAACCTAATGGTTCTTCTAAGCTTCAAAAAGCACTCATTTCAAAAGTATTCACTTTTTTTTTTCTTGAGATGGAGTCTCGCTGTCGCCCAGGCTGGAGTGCGGTGGCCTGATCTCGGCTCACTGCCAGCTCCATCTCCTGGGTTCACGCCATTCTCTAGCCTCAGCCTCCTGAGCAGCTGGGACTACAGGCACCCGCCACATCGCCCAGCTAATTCTTTGTATTTTTAGTAGAGACGGGGTTTCACTGTGTTAACCAGGATGGTCTCGATCTCCTGACCTCGTGATCCGCCCGCCTCGGCCTCCCAAAGTGCTGGGACTACAGGCGTGAGCCACCGCGCCCGGCCCAAAAGCATTTACTGTTAAGGCTGCCTCATTTTTCAGCTTTGTTGTAGTTGAGATTCTGATGTTCACCTAACAAAGTCCCTGACAAAACACACTTCCTTCAATCCAGGTCATAATTTGAAACGTTATACAATAATGAGATTTAAGTGATGAATGGAAAGAAAAGTAGGAGACTGAAAAGATATCAGAAATTTCTATTTGTTTTTAGATTCAGAAAAATATAATTACAGGCCAACATGGGTCTGACAGAGAGGAAGGACGTCAGCAGTTACTTGAATGTAACCCCTTCCCAGCATTTCCAAAGACCTGCAATGTGCTCATTGTGATCCAAGGGCCTTGTTACCTAGTTTCTGGGTGATCTACAGAATTGAAACAACCCAGCACAACTTTATTTCTTGAGAAGATGAACCCTTAACTATGAAGGTGCAGAAAGGAAGTCTTCAACTGCTCACTCACCATGGCTACAGTATTCAAATGCAACAATCATTCAGATAAATAAAACCTGTGAGAAAAAGCCAACAGGTGGGCAAGCAAAGCGGCAGTGATTCATACTTTCAGTTAACCAATTGAACAGTGGTGCTTCCTTCTAAAGAAGTTGTTCATTGATTTTTGTTTTTTAAGAAACAGAAAAGCAGCAGTATAATGAAAGAAGATTGGCTGAAGGTCTATGCAGCCTGTTAACTATGGCTTAGTACTTCCAGAATCCTGAGTAACAACACATGACCTGTGTGATGATAAGAGCACAGAACACATGAACAACCAAAAGATTCTAAGCTCAGCCTCTTTCCCTATAGTATTTACAGAATAATTTTAAATTTCAGTTTCACCTCCACTACTTCAACGATTTTACCCTGTAAATTGCTGAAGGTCTTTGTGAACTGTCGAACAGCAAAACCAAAAAGTAGAGGTATCTAGATTATAAACTTCAACCAAAAGTAGTCCTTGAGTAATTAAAATGTTACTTCATTATGTTCTTTTTAAAAGAAAATTCCTCAGAAGTCCACATTCTTTACATGCCTTCACCCTGTTGAGCTAAACAGGTCAAAAGTATAATAAACTCAACATTATTTTTAACTTGCATTATTGGTGGTGCCAAACGAGAAAAGAGCTGTTTTTGCCACTTTGGGCTGGATGATTAAAAAAAAAAAAGAGAGAGAGAGAGCTGTTTGTATTTTAAATTTAATATCATAAACAATTTTTAAAGGTAATATAATATAGAAGTTCTCAGAATGAAACAAAAGGAAGGCTAAACTTCATTTTAGACTCATGGTAACACCAAAGCAATTTTAAGAATGTGAATAGGAAGCTAAACACTGCAAAGAGAATTCTTAAAAATCAGATTAGTTAAGAAATTTTGAAGAGAACTAAACTCTTCACACAGAAAACTTGAAAAGAATATTGATTAATCAAAAGCCTGTGAATCCTGGGACATACATTTACTGATATCTATGGTGAATAGAGTCCAGGAGCAGTTGCATAATAAGTACATGTAAGCCCTAAGTTTAAGAATTGCAATTAGGAGTATTTTACATTTAATTTATAATCTTAGTAGAGGAAAAGTTCTGATGTGATTTTAAAAACAGAATCCCTTCTCGCGTTACTTACTTGGTACTTTAACCATTACAAATTTATTCAGGAAAACTAAAATTATTTAAAGAAGAGACATCTAGTTCTAGAGTAATCTGGCACATTCATATGTGAAAAAAATTAGAAATCACTTGATACATCTACAATACACAAATACACGTATAAACATTGTATTTTAATAATACTCTTTGTCACTTCAATTTAAATCATTCCATTATGAAAATTTCTTAATTGAAGGGAGACTATTTCTTCAAAACTCTAAATTAAACAGAGCTTTATCAATTAAGTTTACAGCAATATAGCCTTTAGAAATACATATTTCTTCATTTTATAATAATACTTCCCCTTTAAAAATTTGCCACGGTTTGTCACAGATTTAAAATACAAGGCACCTAATGCTATAAAAGAATAATACAGTAAATGTAGTGTAAGTGAACCAGATATTTTCTCAAATACTTATTCTTTTTAAAGTCCCATGAAATTTGCACAAACATGCTTGTTGCATAAATTAAACATTTTTTGCGTAGTTAATTTGCAATATTCTACAAAACCCAAAAATATAATCCACACTTATTACAGGTAGCTTATTTTAGCATTTTACCTGTCAGAAATACTGGTCTATGAACACTTAAGTGATTTCTTGAAAACATTTTCATAATATATTCCAGCATTTAACATGTGAAAATAAAGTCCCAGAACATTAGGATTTATTCCTTGATTATTCAAATGATTTCAACAGCTGAATTCCTTGAGATGTGTAAGGCAGGTTGGTCCTTTGGATGGACTGTAGACTGAAACTTCCTATAACTGTAGTGATATGTACACAGCTACATAGCAAAGTGCTTCATTATGAAAATGAAGAAAACCGGTATGAGAAAAATATATTTTAGAGTTTCAAAGAACTGAAACTGTTATTTTTCAGACTAGGCACTGAAACATTTTTTTCTACAAAAACTTGCCAGAGATTGTCTCTTCGCTGTATAGTTCCATTATCAAGCTAAAAACAGAAACCACAGAAATGTGATTAGATTATAATTTCACAGTTTTAGTTTTCTATAGTTTACATTTTAAAAAGCAAATTATCTTAAAATTGAAATACCTATTTTCACTGTATACATACTTAATAACTGGATACTCAAATTTGGAGTACTAAGAACTTATGAATGTGACTTCTATAGCAATGTCAAAAGCTGACATCAACACTAAAGACTGTGTATTAGCAGTTAGTTGTACTCCTCGTATATTCCAACATTACTCCTGCAAAGACAAAGACACCTGCCCAGTCTATTCTACTCTATTGCAATCCATCCTCTCTAGTCTTCACTCTCTTCTTTACACAGCTCTCACTTCTAAAAATACTGAAACCTTGCTGGATATGGGTAGGTTTAAGTGTGAGTATGAGAACAATGCACAGCATACCCAAGAAAAATAATGCATAAATTACAGCATTAAAAAGCTTTCAAGAATACAAAGTCCTCACTTAATGTCATAGGTTCTAGGAAACTGACTTTAGGTCCCCGAATAACATTTTTTCGTTCAGTGTTGTTATGTTATAATGTTGATGCAAAAAAAAAAATTTTGCTGTAATTTTGCGTAAAGTCACAGTTTATAAGAACCTACTGATGATGTTAAGTGAGGACTTACTGTAATTGTGTTTATGTTTTTTTAAATTTAAAGATGGCACATAAACATATATTTAGTTCCACTTGTTCTCCAAAACCTCACTAAAAAGGAAACAAAGGGTTAAAAAAATATATTTTTTAACAGAAATAAGGTCTCACTATGTTGCCCAGGCTAGTCTCAAACTCCTGAGCTCAAGTGATCCTCCCTCCTTGGCCTCCCAAAATGCTAGGATTACAGGCATGAGTTATTATGCCCAGCCTGGAATTTTTTTCTTAAAAGGAATAAACCACATGGACAAAAAGAAAAGTAGAGAGATGAGAAAATAACAGCCAACTCTTGGTTAGCAATGGAAAAACAGGACCAGATATCTCTGTAAGGAGGGGTGAAGAAACAACTAAAAACAAGAAGACTGGTATAATGCCTATAGAAAAAGCAGACAGACACTCAGATGCCCTCTCTTACTTTTCACAGTTGGCCAAGTGCCTTTTCTCTATCCCAGGAGAAGACTTTAAGGTTTACTCTCCAAAAAGGGTAGTAACAGAGAATGTCTGGATAAGGGAAATACCAGGACGAATCCTACATAGCTCAGTTATAAGTAACAATTTTTTAGTGACAACAATATAAACACTGACTACAGATCTATCCAAAATTATGCAATAACTATACAGGGATGATGAGGAGGCCGAACTGATATGGAGACAGGAGGCATATGAGGTGGGAGCAGAGGAGGAGTAAACTTGAAAATAATCTGTCCTCATTGATCTTAGTGGGAAAGTCAGCTGAAGATGCCTAAAACTGAGAACTCATGAAACACAAGTCATAAGCGTGATACTTAGGGAGACAAGAAGGAAAATACCAAAGGAATCAGCTAAGAGTTTAATTTCCTCAGAGTGGGAAGAAAATGAAAGCAGGATGAGCAGGGCAGGGAAGGGCAGGGGTAACAGCCTTGTACAAAAAGTCTTGGAGAACTAGAGCTCAAACCATGTGCAGGTATAAACTAGATTTAAAAACAGCACACTAAAGAAAAACAGAAAACCAGGACCATTAGCTGTAGGTTAGAAGCAAATTTACCATGAGGATAACGAAACTTAATCTTCAAGCCTAATATAAGTGTTAACAACTGACAGGAGTTGTACAATGTTCTAGATAGGGAGGGAAAACTCAGTAGCAATCAAGAAACATTTCAATATAAATTGTCTAAAGATGTCTTAGAAAAACTAGAAAAATTCTAGTAGTTTATTGTGATCTTTCATTCTAAATAATCACTTTTGTACCTGCAAAATCTGTATGTTACATTTAATTCAAGCTTTCATTCAGCAAAATATTAAATGTCATGTACTCTATCATCGAAGACATATAAAAGACACTATTTCTCAAAATGTAAAAAATGGAAAAATATTCCAGAAGCATTGTTAAATGACAAAGCAATGTCAGAGAATGAGGATAAACACTGTGCCAGTTATGTAAAACACACACATAAAGACTAGTATTTTCCAGCCAGTATATTGTACCCCAGGATATTACATTTTTCTTTTATCATCAGAGAAAAAATATTTTTCTAAAGCATATTATTAAATAAAATGACCCTTAGCATGAATAAAAATGAGTTAAAACTTTCTGATCATTTGAGTCAGGCACTATTATACATACTTTATATTTACCAAGTATTTACTATTTTAACACCCTCATAAGGGAGGTTCTACTGTAATCCCATTTCACAAATAAGAAAGCCGGAGCATCAAGAGATTAAGAACCTTGCATAGGGCCACACAGCTAGTATGTGGAGAAGACTGAACTGGAGTCCAGGCTTTAGCCCCTTTAGCCTCTAAGGCTGTATTGCCTCTCAAACAACTAATTATATAAAATCAACCCTTTGAATATGACACAGATAAGAACCTTATTCAATACTAAACCCAGCTCACATACAAACCTGGGCTACAGACAACAAACAGCTAACTAGCTCCATCCTCCTGAGAAACACTGTGAATAGAGATGAGACTCTCACACTGTTCGCTGTCTTCTGGAACTCTTAAGAAAAAAAAAAAAGCAATAATTAAGGAAAGCTTTAGAGCTGAAAAGGAACCTCAAACCTTATTTATTCCATTGGCTGAAGCTATGTGGACAGGATGCAAGTCAGTGGCAGAACCAACACTAGGATAAAATTTCCCAAGAACTTGTCCCAAGTTAGCGTTTTTTGTTTTTGTTTTTTAAATAAGAGATAGGGTCTCACTTTTTGTTTTTTAAATAAGAGACAGGGTATCACTTTGTCACCCAGGCTAAAGTGTAGTGGTGCTATTATAGTTCACTGCAGCTTTGAATTCCTGGGCTCAAGTGATCCTCCTACCTCAGCCTCCCAAGTAGCTTGGGACTACAGGTATATGCCATCGTGTCTGGGTAATTTTTTTTTTAATTTTCTTAGAGACAGGGTCTTGATATGTTGCCCAGGCTGGTCTTGAGCTCCAGAGTCACTGGAACCAAGTTCTTTTTATAGCAAAATGTAAAAAGATTTCATTCTTAAAAAGAAAGAAATTGGAAAGAAAAACTGAGGCAATACTATTCTATCATGAATTATGTTCAAACCAATAAAAGTTTTCTATATTTAAGTTTGTTACGGCAAAACAGTAAACCTTTTGGTATTACCTGTGAATCATATTTTTTTTAAAAAAAATGTAGTTACTAGGCAGGCAAATCACTTGTGGTCGGGAATTCAAGGCCAGCCTGGCCAACACGGTGAAACCTGCCTCTATTAAAAATACAAAAATTAGCTGGGCATGGTGGTGCACACCTGTAATCCCAGCTACTCAGGAGGCTGAGGCAGGAGAATCACTTGAACCCAGGAGGCAGAGGTTGCAGTGAGCTGAGATCGTGCCATTGCACTCCAGGCTGGGCTACAGAGCAAGACTCTGTCAAGAAAGAGAAAAAAAGAAGAAAGAGAAGAAAGAGAAGAAAGAAAGAGGGAAAGAAAAGGAAAGAAAAAGAGAGAGAAAGAAAAAGAAAGAAAGAAAGAAAGAAGAAAGAGATTATTACCCAAAAGATCTAAACAAATTATTTTCATCTGCCGTAACATATAAGTTATCATCTTTCAATACTTCCTCACAAAATCTCTAAAAGCTAGGCCAGCATGATGCAATTCTCAGTTATCTAGCAAACACTATTTTTAAAAATGTGTATTGGGACTAAACGTACCTCTGAATTCGATGTTTTCTGCATATAAAAGCAAATATTCTTCTGATTCCCACCATCACAGGATCCCAATTATTATAATGGCATAGGAGAGTTACAATAAAAAATGAAAAAAATACAGGGATAGCTCCTGCAAAAAATAACCAAGAAAACTGCACCTAAAAATAAAAGATAGAGGAAAAAACACACCCACAATTATCATTAAGGCAATTTTCCCCTTCAGTGTAAGTTTTCTATTTGTGAAAACTAGCAGGAATAAGAACAATGGGAAGACAAAATTAAACACTGACAATGTATTAAGTGTATTATTATTAAATAAGAATTCAAGACTTCAACTTACTATTCCATGTACCTAAATTACCAACAACAATAGTTCTTTCTTGGAAAATAGGCTAAAGGAAAGCCAAGAAAGCATACTTTCCATTTATAGGCATTGTACACTTAGAGTAGAGATATACAGTATGAAACTTTGCTCCTGCACACCATGTTGCTCATTTCTTCTTCACTGTTTGCTGCCTAGTCTCAAGTGGGTCTCTCTCCCTCAGTTTCTGAAGTCATCTTCAAAAAATGTATATTTTCGTAAAAAGTTACAGTTGTAGTATGCTGTGTATGCTACAGTCCTTATGACAGTACCAAAAACAAATTAAGTGCAAATTTGACACTCAAAACTCGCTTATCTAGTAATAAATGAAAAAAGCTCAAAATGAAATAATGACCAAATAAAATAAAGAAAAAAAATAGAAATATTTTTACTAAGGAACGTTAGCCAGAGAAGACAAGCAACAAGACAAGCCTCATCAGTGATGTCAACAAGTCTGATCCTCCAATCCATCATTTATCAGGGTTGTCAAGAAAATAAAAAATATCTGTAAGTAGGGTGGAGGTATTAAAATCAAAAAGAAAAAAAATAAGAAAAACAAATATATAAATAAAAAGAAAATAAAAAATAATGAGATGCCATCCAAAACAAAACTCATTCTTCCCTTTCACTAGTTCACTTTTACCATCTAGACTCAGCTAAAGATCAGAAACGATTGTCAAAGAAGCCTACACTGATCAACCACTGAGACTTAAGTGTAACACACAGGAGGTTTGCTTTAAAAATAATGATGAAAATAGTAACTTCTATCTATAAAATAGGGAAGGAAAACTGTGTTTGCCCTCTTTGAGAATTAAAAAAAAAAAAAAAAAAAGGGCATGGAATCATAGGTAAGACTCCCTCTGGTGGAAAACATATACTATTCCATTTCATAGCACCATTAGTCAGAGTAAACGAGTTTTGTGAGCATAATGTCTTTTATGAGGGAACTCACAATGCATAACACAAGAATAATAACTGACAATTTTTAACATGCATGCCCTATTTCTATGGTATTCATATACAATGACTGAGTCAGCCTAAGAACACCCCGGAAAGAATAGTCATTAAACTGAAAAGCCTTCATTTAGTTATGAAATTACCAATATATTTTAACATATTCCTGGAATATTTGCCAGAATGACTAATAATCAGGAAAAACCATGCTGCATTTAAATTATCCAAGATCAGAAAAGGTATTAAGAAGTTATAAATAATGCGATTAAAAATGTAGATATAGTTGATAGAATTATTTCATGAATATTCAACTAAAAACCTTATTTCATAACTGAATCAAAGCAAACTTAATAAAGATAGATAAAGCCCTAGAAGACTTTAGAAGGCAAGTTCACTTTCCACAATGTAGCTGTTTATATGTTGTCTCATAATAAAAAACTTCTAATTTGATTTCCAACAAGCTAAGACAAAAGAAATGAAGCCATTTATTACAACAAAGAAAATTACCTATGTAAACAAAAATTTTTTTTCTAATTCCTAAATATATCTGAATATCAAATAGAATATGATCAAGGATGCTTTCTATTATATAAAATGATTATAAATAGATTTCAATAACCAATTTGTTTCAAGCACAATGTTAATAAATGCTAACATTTCAGAAGCTATATATAAATACAGTTAGCTAATTAAACCTAAAAACCCTAGAAAAGTAGATTTCTCTTATCATGTTTATGTTACAGTTCTGGACACACACTGCTGCTTTTTCCAGATGGAATCTCCCTAACCTCAATCCTGACACCAACACACAGCCTGCTCCTTTAACTGACTGCCCAGTTCTAGATATGAAGACAATCAAGAACACCAAATCTTTTCTTGATTGTCTTCATATCCAGAACTGGGCAATCAGTTAAAGTTTGGTTATGTTTTTATAATTAATTGCATGTGCATACATTTCTCCGTTTTGTCTTTACCCTAAAATACTTTATTAAACAAATTATAACCATTATTGTTTGTAATGATAATTATGAAATGACTAATCATCTAATACAATTAGGTCCCCTGTGACTATTTTCTTAAAAATTCCTGAACATTAAGCTGCAATTTTTTTCAATCTACGAAAGCTTTTGTTTTTAAAATATCAGTACAATAAAGATGATTTACACAGTAGTCTACCAAAATCCTCTAACAAGTAGCACCTTCCCAGTTTCACAACCAGTTTGGTTCATATTCAGGATTATGACCTGAAGATGAAGAAGGGCCTAGATATTACTTAAATCTATAAAAGAATGATGTGTAATAATGTGCAATGTTAGTGTTATATAGAATATCCACATTCTTTGAAAATGCAAGTTATGTAAGATAATTAATTCTCAATTAAGGAAAGAATCTCAGTTCTTTAACCATGACAAATAAGAATTTACTGACCATAAAACAAAGTTAAATATCAGTAAAGAATTATTTTATAAATAAAGAGGATATACAGCACTAAGCATATTTTGCTTTTATCTTTTTTTTTTTTTTTTTTGAGATGGAGTCTTGTTCTGTTGCCCAGGCTGGAGCGCAGTGGCATGATCTTGGCTCACTGCAACCTCTGCCTCCCGGGTTCAAGTGATTCTCCTGCCTCAGCCTCCCAAGTAGCTGGGATTACAGGTGCCTGCCATCACACCCAGCTAATGTTTGTATTGTTAGTAGAGACGGGGTTTCACCATTCTGGCCAGGCTGGTCTCGAACTCCTAACCTCAAGTGATCTGCCTGCCTCGGCCTCCCAAGTGCTGGGATTACAGGCGTGAGCCACTGTGCCTGGCTAAGACCTAGAGAAAAATAGGTTTAAAATTTTGATTATTGCTTGTACACATTATAAGCCTTTGGGCCTTGAAGTATTTCCCTCTTCAAATTATATTAGACTAAAACGCACATACACACACACACACACACACACACACACACACACACACACACACACATACACTTCTGTGACTTAGTAGTTGCAGTTAAAAGTTAAATGCCTACATATACTGAACTGTGTGATAAATGGCTATGCTCTATCTTTCAGTGCTGGGCAACAGCATACCTCTGTTCTTCCTGCTACACTCAGGAGCACTGAATAAACTCTTCCCTTCTAGGCTGCTGGCAGCAACATCCCAGATTCTCTTTTCTGTGGTGTTAGCATTGCCAATATTTATCACGAGAATCCCGACATCCATACTAGGCCTTCAGAGAAAAGGGATGGGATACCCACTCTGCTGAGTCCAGAGAGAGATGGCTAACTTTTACTGCAAACAGCATGATTCCTGTGCTGCTCATTCAGCACAGTGTGAAGGAGCCTGTGACAGGGTTTATCGCAGAAACTAAAATGCTTGTATGATAAAATGTGACTTACCAAAGAACATCTGGAACAGAATCAGCTCAAAAACTGGAGAACTACATATGAAGATGATGTCCTTAACTTAGAAATTTAGGGAAAAAATGGAAAAGCTAAAAATGGAAATTATCTATTTCTTCGGTACTTTCTATATTTCTATGTAGTAAAGCACCTTGGGAGAGAAAGCATCAAGTATTATTTATGTTAGTATCCTTATAATTTAATCACATCTCAACTTTCATTAGGTTTGTTTTAATAACACACCTAAAATATCTATGAATAATAAATAGTTTCCTTACCTTTTGCATACACATGTCAGCTATTATGGACAGAGGCATTGTAAGGCTTAGTGCAAGTGTGCCTATCAATGATGAGGTAAGAAAGCAACCCCTAAAAAAAAGAAAATATACATTTCTATATTTAAAAAATTAAACAACCAAAGAAAAACACTGAACAAAGACTTTCTATCCTATAATATAGGCCTGTGAGATCAGGAGCAAAGATAAGGGGCTAGGATGGATTGAAACATAAAATATAATAAAGTTATTAAGATGATTCTCAAAGTTTTTCTTCAAATATTAAAAATACAAATATATAAGTATAAAAAGCTCAAAATACTTTATGCTATTTTCAAGATCTGTTTGCAGATATTATTCAACTTTGGGTGTATAGCTTATATTTCATTAATTTTTTTAAAAAACTGTTGAACAGTTATTACAGTTTTGTGATGATTTGTAGATAACAAAGAAAACAGCATTATTAACATTGCAGGACAATACTTCACACATAGACTTTAAGGAAGTGATAAGCCAACATGTGATTCTGTCACCAAGGAAAAATATCTCACCTTCATGAACACTAAAATCATGTGTTACTCTTTTGATTTGGCTTGGCATACAAAAAGAAAGACTTGAATATTCTTAAAAAATATTTTCTTGTTTTCCATTTTTCTAACAATTGTCCTAACCAAAAGCTAAGTAAGCTCTTTATTTTCACCTTGAATTATCAATGTGGGTATGAAATTTTGAAATATCTATCTGCATACAATTTTGTTGAATTGAAAGAAAATATTACACCCAATGGAGACAGATGAGCCATTTATAAAGACTGATAATTTGGGCATATAAGGAGAAAATGAATTATAAGCCAAGATAAAACCATAATGTATATCGTTAGGACTACAGATCCATGGAAGTTATAGGCAAGTAAAATCTAGCTCAGTATATGTCAGAATTAATAATGCTGTCCTGCAATAAAAGGGGCTATCTCTCAATAAAGTGTCACTAGAAGTAATGAACAGAGGCTGAACAACGAGTCCTTATTGATGAGGTAAAGGAAACAAGTACTTGTGGTTCCCACTACTTAGCTGCTCTGTGAAAAGAGCATTCGGGGTCAAATACAGCATATGTTCTTGGATGTTTATCATGCAGAGTACTATAATAAAAAACCTGGGAGGTAGAATTATAAAGCCTGTTTGACTTAATCCAGCTGTTAAGGTGGATCCAATTTAGCTAAAGGCTAAAGCCTTTTGTCATCTGTTAATAGTCAAGGTTAAAAAAATCGAGTATCTAAAATGTACATAACTAAAGATGAAAAAATTAATGAGCAAATGGATTATGATTTTAAAGAATTTTAGATCAGCAAAGGAGTTTAGATAAGAACATAAATTACTACAATACAAAGTAAATCTTTAAGTATTACACAAAAGAGAGTGATATGGGGGATACCAAGAAAATAGGTATTTCTTAACTGGGCAGGGAGACACAGCACTATAGGCAGAGCATTAAGGAAGACTCCACAAAAAAGTCTATTTCTGTTGCAGTCTTTTGCAAGGGAAAACTAGTTAACAGTTTCAATGGGTATGTAATAAAATTCATTTTATTCACTTATGTTTTATTCATTCTATTCATTTCAAATTTCTATTAAATAAAAATAGGACTAAGTATAAAGCTCTGTTATTTGAAAGGTCTCTCAAACTCCATACATGATACTGTCTTCAAACTATTTTAAGTTTATTATCGCATATCAGTATATTGGATATACAGCATATCAAAGTATGTTAACATCTCAAATCAATCACAGTTTAAGGTTTACATATCTGGCTCACCCATATGAAAGGTCCTGAAAATAAATAAAACAAAAACACCTATGAACAAGCAAACAGATATTCCAAAGCCTCTTAAATAAGCACCATCTCCTGGATTCTCAACTAGAACTCATGCACTCATACTTGGCATACATACCTCATATGCTTGGATATCCATTAGATAATGACTACTTTCATTTGCATAATACTCCACTTTCTAAAACATTTTTACAGATTTACACCATTCATATTCATTCTTTCATTCAACAAGTATTTATTGAGCTCCTTCTGTGGACAAGGTACTACTCTAGAATGGGCACACAGAAGTTAAAAAACAAAGTCCCTGCTCTAGTGGAGTTAAAGTATTCAGTTGTATGTGTGTTGCAGAATGGGGTGCACAGGAAGGGCCACCAGCAAACAGACAAATATAAAAGCTTAAAATATCCAAAAATTAATCAACTGATAATAATTGGAGAATAAACAGTACATACCACAACCACAGGAACTCTGAGAGTACTGTTCTAATAAGGCCATTAATGATAATGCACATTAATACTACTTTATTGGGAAACTCGAAGTCCTCAAATCCAGTATAATGAAGTAAAAAGAAACCTGACCATAAGAGCAGCAGATTAAACAAACCTACAAAACCTGAACATGTATAAAAGAGACAAGAGTTAAAATTGATTTATTTCTGTTTTCCAAGCTTATTAACTCTAAAATCAAAATTAGATTTTGCACAAAAGCACTCTGGGAGGTTTCCTTAGCTAAAACTTCTGTTGGTTTGTTTTTAAGTCAGTCCTGTGAATAGCTCAACACCATTAAAAAAAAAACTGTCTGAAGCAACTGGTGATCACTCAGTTCAACTATCCACATTGTATGGGAGCAACTACTATGGAATAAACCACTTAGGACAACTCAACAAGAAGGGTTGTTAACCTTAGCTACTGATAATATAGTGCCCTAGAACTTAAAAGAAATAACTGGTATGTATGTGTTTGTGTACTCAGCCTAAATTAATTTTGAGGAATTAGATGGTTTGCTCTCTGATTCAATTATTTATGTCCAAAACACTTGTGCTTTGCGAGCAATAATGGAAGAAGGTTCCAAAGGAGATAAAACTCTTGGTTCCTGCATTCCCAGACCTCTAACTAGCTAGTGAGAAAGTATGTACACACAAAGAGCTATTCAACGTATGAGCAAAGTACCACTGACTAGTTATTAAGGAAAGCCATCCCACATAGTGGTTAAGTGTGTACTCGGCAGTCTGACTGCCTGGGTCCAGTCCCAGCTCTATATATCACTCAATAGTAGTGCAAGCCTTATACCTCTTTAAGCCTCAGTTTTCCAATCTATAAGCATAAAATAACATTTAATAATATTTAATTAGGTTTCTGGGAAGATTAGACAAAACACATACAATATAGCATAGTATCTGGCACATGGTAAGCACTTAATAAAAGTTAGCTAATATTATTATAGAAATTAAGTTTATATATGACTATATACAAGTAAAAGTAAAGAATATAAAGAAAAAAGATTACAATTCTATAATAAATTTTGTTGTACTTCCTATACAGTTTATGTCACAAATTTGCTATACGATTTATGTAACTATACAGCTTTCTTAAAAGAAAATTAAATTACAGTAGATATATAATTGATACTTACTATGTCACCTAAATAACAAACCAGTCATTAGGATGCCTAGTTAAATCTTAACAGGGCAGGAGCACCCACTCTCTGTCTGATGCTAAAGACTCACAGCCACCCCACTTCTGTGAAGGGTGGCAAATAAGTCTGCCTTTCCCAGCAAGTTCCCACCCTCCACTCCACCCCATCTTCTGCAGCTCATGACTAACTGATGGAGGCTTTACGAGGCCAGCCATCACGACTCAAGGCCCAGACATATTAGCTGCTCTCCCTCTGCTCCCCGCCTCAGTACCTGCAATGAATTGGGCCAAACCTCAGTTATACTTGTGCGCCACACGGTTCTTTCCCCTTCTCTATCTTGCTTCCTTCACTGCAAGTTTTTCCTTCAGTGAACTCCCCACAAAAAATCACCCACACAAATTCCCCATCTCATATCCTGTTTTAGGGAGCCCAACTATTATGGTTTGGCTCTGTGTCCCCACCCAAATCTCATCTTGACTTGTAATCCCCACGTGTCAGGGAGGGACCTGGTGGGAAGTGACTGGATCATGGGGGTGGTTTCCCCCATGCTGTTCCCATCATAGTGAGTTCTTACAAGATTTGATGGTTTTAAAGTGTTTGGCAGTTCCCCCTTCTCAAGTTCTCTCTCTCTTGCCAGTGTGTAAAACATGCCTTGCTTCCCCTTCACCTTACGTCACGATTGTAAGTTTCCTGAGGCCTCCCCAGCCATGCAGAACTGTGAGTCAATTAAACCTCTTTTGTTTATAAATTACCCAGTCTCAGGTAGTTCTTCATAGCAGTGTGAAAACAGACTAATACACCAACTTACATCTATTGATTAAAAAAACAACAACAAAAGAACGCATATACAGCAAGGACACATGACCTAAAATGCTTAAATAACATTACAAAGTTGTTTTAATGAAACACCAGAATGTGGCATTACCAAGATCTAAATCTATTTTCTAGTCCCTGAAGTGCTGAGTCTATGAAATCCCACATAAATTAACATCCTTTGACCTAGAGACAAAAGTCCCAATGACCCCACCTATTCCCTCGACTGCCCAGAATCTGGCGCCACATGCCTTTCTGTTCTTCTTCCACAAAGCGAAGTTCCAGCACAATCATTCAGATCTACTCACTGCTCCCTGTTAAGCCTCTGCTCACACTCCCTTGCCTGAAGAGCCCCCAACATCCCAATCCTAACTTCTCCAAATCCTGTCTATTCTAAAGCCCAGGGCAGATCAATATTGCTTTACATATCACATCACATATGAACAGGACCAACACAAGCCACATGTCTATATGCACTCTCCCTAATATGAGTAAATTAAGCAATTTTTCTTGCAAGTTGTCAATGTATAAATTTTTAAAAAGTACCACTGACCCAACCACCTACCTATAACACTAAAAAAAACTAGCATTTTATTCCATTCCAAATAAAATTTTCTATGACTCTCAAATAAAATATCATTAAAATTATCTTTTCTTTTTTAAGAGACAGCATCTTACTCTGTTACCCAGGCTAGAGTGCAGAGACACAATCATAGCTCACTGCAGACTCGAACTCCTGGACTCAAGTGATTCTCCTGCCTCAGCCTCTCATGCAGCTGGGATTACAAACACATGTAACCAAACCTGGCTATTATGCTATATTTCTTGAATTCTATATTTAAAAAGAATTTAAGCAATCATTCAGCCTCATGGCTTTTCAAACATTTTATTTTTGTTAGTCTTTAGGTACAAGTATTTAATCTATTTTTAGTTTTAAAATAGTTTTAAAATAGTCTTTTTTTAAAAAAATTAAATAGAAATGCAGTCTCCCTATGTTGCCCAGGCTGATCTTGAATCCCTGGCTTCAAGCAGTCCTCCTGCCTCAGCCTCTCAAAGTGCTGGGATCACAGGCGTGAGCCACAATGCCCAGCCATAAGAAAAATCTTTACTATAAATTAAATTCTAATGCAAAATGCTCAACAAAGTAGAGCTGTTCCACAGGTGAAGCAGCAAAGGAGTCCAAGAACTAGACCCCTGCATGCAACTGTATTTCCTTCCAACCATCCCAGAAGCCTACCTATTCCCTAATGGATTCCAGGTCTCCTGACTCCTTGTAAGCTGCACTTTGAACTCTTATCACGGAGCTTCTTTATCTATTTATATTCAGATATCTTTTGAAAGATTATCTTGTCAATGTGTTCTTCGTCTGCAGTCCAACAGATATCGCAAGTTCTTTCCTGAACTGATGTCAGGCAAAGGAAAATTTATAAACCATATCCAGAAACTATAATTGGGTAATTTGAGAATGAATCTATGTTATAAAAGTGTCTGTGTCTTAAAGATAAAATGCAAATGGAAAGCATTTAAATGGCCCACAATTTTTAATGTACATAAGTACATAGACTGCGACAGCATTAAACATATAATTCGGGGGCAGTCTCCCCAGTCCTTTGCTAACTATTCAAAAATGGCAAAATGTAAAATACAGCAGGTAAACTCTCACATGCTTATAAGAGCATAAATCTGTCCTATCAGTGAGATAAATATCTGACTTGCAGTCTGAAGACATCAATTTGAAAAAAGTGTTAGGAGTTACTTTCTGTCTCACACTGAGGAGATGGGCACTCCCTCATAGGTGCACAACTATGCAGGATAAAGTAAGGAAAACATTGGGACTGGCCTTCATAATCTTTAAATGGTTTTAAAGAATCATACGGAAGAAAAAAAAAGGCTTCCCTATTCCCTCCAAAAAACAAAAGCAAAACCCTGTGTTAATCATTTAGAGTAAATAGCCTCCCAAGTTACATATATTCTTACCAAAGAACATTGGAATATCCAACTTGTCTTCTCTATCTACTTTTCTCTTAATCATAACAATATAGACAGCATAGAGCATGGCTCCAGCAAGAGACCAAATGGAACCTGTAAAAATGGACGTGATTTAAAGCAATCACTCATTAGCTCATTCAATATACGCTTAAAATCCAATAATGTGTCAGATAATATTGCAAGAATATACAAAAGTGAAAAGATATATAATGATATAAATCACCTTTATATTGATATAAAGATATATAATGAAAAGGTATAGCCTACCCCATCCAAGTCTTCTAGGAGTACAGGAAGGAGTTTAATGTGTTAACAAATAAATGCAAAAGCATTCACCTCAATGATCCGACCAAAACCTATACATATTATAATAATACAACTCCAAAGTAACACTTTGTTTTTAATTTAGAAATGCATGTTTCTTATTTTACCCTACATAAACAATCTTGACACCTGGCATTTTCCAACTTAACAAATGTTTTTTTCCATCACTAAGCTGTTGCTTGTATTGTCTTCCTTACCCCCGTATACCATTCTTAATATGTATTGCACTACCATTCCCATCTTAAAGGCTCTGTTAAAGTTCCATTTCTTCCACAAAGCATCCTCTTTCTAATCGGCTGTATTTCTGTCCTGTCTTCTGTTTTAGACAATACTTACTATTGTCAAGTATGGTATTAGTTTAATCCCTAGTAGCTTCATTTTATAAATCTCATATTGTTCCAAATCAAGAACTCCTTGAAAACTGCAAACACATAATTTATACGTTTTAATGTTCCGAAATAGCTAACATAATACAGATCTCACAGTACATGAATAATAAATACTGATTCTCCTTATTAACTCTCAAAAACATTTAAACTTTTCCAAACAGCTAAATAATGTTCTGCCAAGTGGTCATATTCAATACTTTAATCAATTATTCAGAAGACGAATGTTTTATTACTTTTTTTTATTATTTTCAAACTTTTTTTAAAGCTAAGGAAAAGCCTGTCAACAAAATCTTGCATACACATGCACATACCAAATACATACATTGTTTTATATACACAAAGCTGCTCTGGGTGAGAAGGAGGTGAGGAGGTTCAAAGCACAGCTCACTGGGTAGTAGCTAGGAATAATTCAGAAAGCATTGTTCTATTCAATAAACCTCAAATATCTAAAGAAGTATTCAAAGAGAAATAATTAATCTAGGTTTATTTTTTATTATGAGGTCTCACTATGCTGCCCAGGCTGGTATTGAACTCCTGGCCTCAAGCGATCCTCCCACCTTGGCCTCCCAAAGCACTGGGATAACAGGCATGAGTCACCATGCTCAGCCCAGCTAGGTTCTGATTACTTTTGTTTTTGTTAAGTCTAAGCAATGGATCAAAATCTAAGTGTTCACCATAGCAGTAACTATGAATCAAGAATCAAGAGTAAATGACAATATTCGTGGGTGAAGATATGACAGCAACAGGAAATTTGTATAGCCTCAAAGTATCCCCCACAAGATGCTTATTACTTACAGTGGGAAATATTAGTAACTTTACACTGGAGTAGGGTGGTTAATTTTAACCACCTTAAAATTAACATTACCAGCAACAGGACAAATCAATATCATGTGCCTTTTGGTAGAATGCACTGATCAGGAAACAATATCACTTCCATTATATTCTTACCAAAAATGCACAACCTCAATTTAACCAAAGAAAATGTCAGACAAATGCAAATTGAGGAACATTCTACAAACCAACTAGGTGGTACCCTACAAAAGTGTCAAGGTCATAAAAGACAAGAAGACTGAGGAACACTTCTGCATTTAAAGGAAACTAAGGAAACACGACAATTAAATGCAATAAATGATCCTGGATCAGAAAAAGAACATTAGTGGAAAAAATGGCAAAATTTGAAAAGGCTTTATAGATAACAGTATCATAATCAACGTTAATTTCTGATTTTTATAACTGTATAATATTTATGTAAGTTGTTAACATTTGAAAAATCTGGGTGAAGGCTATGAGAATTCACTAAACTATTTACGCATTTTTTTATGTTATTTCCAAAGGAAAAGTTCAAAAAAAAAAAACACCCTGCTAGTGCCTACCCTTCGTACGTTCATCTGTGCACATGAGCACGCACATGTAACTTTCTTGTTTACTCTAACAGAGAGAATCCAGAGTCAAGTACTTACCTATTGTACCTCTTCCAGCAGATTTTTCAGACCCTGACAGGTTTACCAGTACAACACCTCCAATGCTATGAGAATAACAGTCATTAATGATGAGCTAAAGAATTCTGAAAAGGCTAATCATAAAGATAAAAATTATTTATAAGTGATCAAGACTAATCTCAACTTTGGGTAAAACTATCAAATAATTTAGCAATTTCAATAATAATATCTAACAATATCAATATAATATAGTGTTATATTTGTATTAACTCATTTAATCCTCACAAAATGTACAATATTATACCTTATAAGGAAGTCTTATTACTGCCATTCCCATTTTACATGTGAAAGCTAATACATAAAGAGGTAAGGTAACTTGACCAAGATCACATAGCCGAGACTGAAATACAGGCAGTTTTACTCCAGAGTCCAGTGCTTTTATGTGCTATGCTATCCACTGTCTTTCAGTTAAGAATGAATTAACCAACTTGTCATCCCTTTCCAATCTTTCTTTTGGATTATACAAATATATCAAACCCATATAAATCCACCAATGGTACTACTCTTGCTTATTGGTAAAATCTAAATTAACAGTAAAACTATCCTTACGTGCTTAAACAATTTCACTAATCTCATGATTTTAGTGGATAAAAATAAGACTGAATTAAGGATGTAGAGATATCAGAGGTCATTCATAAACTCAACTGTTATTTTCTGGGCATCTAATATGGGCAAAGCACTGGGTTACAGAAGTGAACAATACAGATGTGGTTCCTGTCCTCAGGGAACTCTTTACATTGTCTATTTCTATGAATCTTATAAATTGTAACACGTTTTCAAGTAGATGAGATATTGCTAATTAAAAAAAAAATTAGCCTAATTCTCTCACCCTGATGAGAAAGACCAGTGTGGCAGTGGGAGAGGAAGATGAAAGAAAATATGTATTCCCTTACGGAAAGAAGTCATCAGAACTCAAGTGTAGTCCTTACATTAAATATGCAAACCCTTCAATTAAATCATCACAATTTTCTGTAATAATCACTGTTCATATTCAGATTCAGCTATTATTTATTGAGTATCCACAATATATTAGAAACCAGGGATTTTGTTTCCATTTAAATGATGATGATTATGATAATGGCTAAGTATAGTGAGCACCTCCTGTTGCGTATCAGACATTGTTCCAAGCACTTTAGAACTTCTACTCATTTAATCCTCATAATAATCCTATGAGAGAAATCCTATTATTATCCCCAATATACAGAAGAGAAAATTGGCACAGAAATGTAAGGAACTTGTTCAAGATCTCAAAACTAGTAATGATGGAGATGGGATTGGATTCCAAGTTGTTTGGCTTGAGGCCACACTCTTGTCTCTCAATTGATGAAATGAGATTTCTTTGCTTAGATTCCCTTCAAGATTGTTGCTATGTAAAATTCTTTTTATAGCCTCAGAAATTGAATCTCTTAGTAAAATGCCAATTCAAAACAAAATATTAAACAATGTTTAATACATAATTCTTAAGAACATATACTTACTCAAAAAATTTCTAAGTAACACTTTTTTTTAAAGGTACAGATAGTAAATATTTTAGGCTTCTGGGCCACATGGTATTGCAATTCAGCTCTGCCTCTGTAGTGCTAAAATGGCCATAGACAATTTGCAAATAGATGAGAGTGGCTGTGTTCTAATACAATCTGATTTACAAAACCAGCAGCTGACCCAACATAGTTTGCCAACCTCTGTTCGTCTACCTACTTTAATGAGAAGAAGTAATGTACTCTGTCAAAATACTTACAAGTTCAATATTTTATATCCATTTCCTTCTTTATCAAGTCTTTATTAAGATACCACGAAGAAAAGTTATAAATTAGCACATATTTTAAATAAAGTTAAATAAAACCTCATTTACTTCTCCAATACAAACATATTTCCCTAATGCAAAAATTTGCTCGGCTTAAAACATTAGTAAACCATGTAAAAGAATAAATCCCTAGTGGCCATAAAGTCTAAATGATAAATTAGTTGGATCAACCAGCTGCCCATTGGAGCAACCGTGGTTAATTTACCCTTATAACTAAAAAAGAAAAACATTTAATATTAAGAGCTACCAGTCTTCTATGATTGCCCAATACCAGACACTTCATAGCTATTACCACTAAACTTTAAAACAAGGCTGCAAGGTAAAATAGATATCATTTTCTCAACTAGGAAACCCTTTCAGAGTTTAAGGAAACTGCCCCAGGGCAAACAGCAGAGCTCTTATTCAATCTCAGCTTTGATAACCAAGAAACACTACTCTCCATCAAATCATCCTGCTACCTTCTCTGATTTTGTTTCATAAAATAAGTTTTATTAAACCAACACATCTTTTTTCAATACAGTCTATGGGCAAAGCCCTATGCTAGGTCTTTGATGACACAAATATAAAACAAGGCTATGGCCTTCAAGGGTTTACAAACCAGTAGGGAAGACAAGACAAACATACACAAAGTTAAATTAAAATATTTAAGTATAGTTATCAGCAACACTCATATTATGCAGTAGTGCAAAACTGCCAAATGAATTATACAGAAAATAACTGAAACATCACCTGAGGCTTAGACAATTAGAGAAAACTGAATGTTAGCTTTCTAAGAGAAGTAGAAAAAGGAGAAATAAAAATCAAAACAAAGAGGGGAAATTGCCTTAAGAAAAAGAAATAGAAACTTGGGAGATTATGACGATTAAGCTGCCACATTAAGTGTGAACGTCAGTCCAATAGGTGATGAGTCTGCAGACACATGAATGGGAACCAAAGCAGCCTTGGGGTTTTCCCTCTGGTTACCCTACCCAGGAAGGTTTAGAAACCTAGTGCAGGATGTGACAGGGCTAAGTAGCATCATGTCCACTTAAAGCCTTCTTTTATCCACATCTTTCTTTGCTCTTACAATACAAACTACCCTGGTGCCACTATCAGAAATTGTAATATTGTATTTTTAAGCAGAGTAAACTAGCTATCACACTATATGCTTACCTTAAAATTACAGCTAATAGTTTAGAAAGGGTAAATCTATCTCCACTCTTACTTGGAAATACTGCAGCAAGGATTAAAGTAAAAAGTCCTATGAGGAGAAAAGAATTTAAAAATGGTACATGAGTTTAAATACTGTCAACATTTTTACTACCAACTTCATTGTTTAAATAAGCAAATTATATACCTACCTTTCAAATTATTTTTGTCACTCTTAACTAAGAAAATGACTGCAGTTAAGTAATGACTAGACTGAAATGTTTAAAGTTCATGCATAAAATAGCCTCCAAACTAAACCATGTTTATTTCAACAGTACAGATCAAGTACAGTCCTATTTATTTTAAACTAATAGGAAACTTAAATCTTGTTCAGAGTAACAAGCTGACTTCATCATAATCAAGCCTGTGTCCCTAAAGTTACTTTTATAGCTTTAAAAATACTTTTGTCTTCCAGATTTGAAAGGTGATTCAATCTTAAAAATAAAACACCTATCATAGGGCAAATTATAGTTCTGAAATAAGCAATTAAATTTTAGCCAAAGGGTCTAGAAAAAGATCTCTGGAAAGGATGTGTGAAGGGAAAGGCAACTACAATACAAAAGGCCAGCCTATAAAACTGTAATATGTTGTTATATAAAAAATATTGTAAAGTATTTGAAGGAACATAAATAGCACAGGCTAAGGCATGAAACTACAGTCATGCTTAACAACAGGGATAAATACAGAGAAAATGTGTGTCGTTAGGCAATGTCATCCTTGTGCCACCATCATAGAGCATACTCACACAAACCTAAATGGTATAGCCTACTACACAGCAAGGCTATATGCTATAAGCCTATTGCTTGTAGGCTACCAACTTGTATGGCATGCTACTGTATTGAATACTGTAGGCAACTGTAACACAATGGTAAGTATTTGTGTATCCAAACATATTTAAACATAGAAAAGGTACAGTAAAAATACAGTATTATAATCTTATGGGACCACCATCGTATATGCAGTCTGTTGTAGACTGAAACATCATATGCAGCACCTGACTGTATACAGATTAAAAGGCAGTTATAATAGACTAATGTATATTAGAACTAATGTAAGAAGCTATAACAAGATTAAAATGTTGTACATGTACACATATATATACCAGAAATACATACACTGATTTATAATGCAGATTTTTAAAGACAAATTTCTTACCGGAAGTTGAAGATAAAATATTAACTATAGCAACTTGTGTGTCTGAAAGTGCTTCTTGATATGACAAATTTGCCAAAAACCACTAAAGAAAAAGAAAACCAAAGTGAACCCTAATGAAAGACATGTTTACATCTGTCATTACAATTCAGAATTCCCTTTTTTGTTCTCCTCCTAAATACCGTTCTCACAAGATGTTTTAAAAGCTGCTTTGTATTGAAAAAATCACAGGCTCCCAAAAAAGACAAACCTTTATAATCAAACCTAAGACCATGCTACCCAACTGCCCTTAAAATTTAACAATAGTTGGTTAACAATTAGCATTCAGGTTTTTTTTTTATGAGTAAAATCAAGTATCAAATCAATTTAAACATTTGCTTTATCTAGGCTGCATGTAGTGGCTCATGCCTGTAATCCCAGTACTTTGGGAGGCTGAGGTGGGTGGATTGCTTGAGCCCAGAAAGACCAGCCTGGGCAACACAGTGAAACCCCATTTCTACAAAAAAAAAATACAAAAATTAGCCAGGCATGGTAGTGCACACCTGTAATCCCAGCTACTCAGGAGGCTGAGGTGGGAGGATTACTTGAGCCTGGGAGGTTGAGGCTGCAGTGAGGCATAACTGCCTCACTGCACTTCAGCCTAGGTGACAGAGAGACCATTTCTCAAAAAAAAAAAAATTGCTTTATCTAAGTACTGCTGACACTCTGTTAAGTTTATCTAAATCATATTTAAATTTGAGAAAATTCTCCAACATTAGAATATATACAGATGAATACAGCATAATGAGAAATCTATTAAACCAGATGATGTGCATGGATATGGATGGACCTAGCTAGCTAGCTGGATTGAAAAATAAAAGGCTATATTCACTTTGGAAATTTAGAAATGTCCTATGAAAATGATAATTTATTGATTAATTGTGATTGCTTTTCTGAATCTCAGTTTGGAGACACAACCCAAAGAGTTCTCATAACTTTGGATACAGTGAAGGAAGTTTTCCAGCTATCAGGACTTTTTTTAAAAAATTCTTTCTTCTCTTCCACTTATCTAGGTTAGGATGGAGAATAAGAAATAATACTTTTTTTGATGAAGGTTGGCAGGATGTGTGTGTGTCCAAAGTTCAGTAATTTTCACTGATAATTCATCCATTTTTTTGTGGATAACACTTTTTTACTATCTGAAACAATGCTACTATGAATATCTTAATTCTAGTACACACCTGCCACCTGGTGCATAAGTACATGAGTGTCACCAAAGCATATACTAAGAGGTAGATTGCTGGGTCAAGCAAACTAAACTAATGGCTGGTTTTTGGTGTCTCTGTTACTTACACTGGTTGACTCGAAGAGTTATTCCACCAAATGACTTATCTCTATTAAGAGAAGGACATCTCTCGATCTCTCTCAGAGCTTGTGGCTGAGTAGTTTTACACTAGTATTTACATTGCAAAGAAGTAGTAGAGACACATGATTGTAGAGCACTACCAGAACGCAGCAGATGGCTGAGAGCTTAGTAGTCTCCATTCACTCCATACTGTACTCAAGGCTGAAGCCAGAATGAAACTGTAGCAACGTGGTTCTGATTCCATCTGCAATCCTTTGATTTCCTAGATAATTTCACATGCCTATCTAGATAGGTCTCGAACTCCTGACCTCAGGTAGTCGACCCACCTCAGCCTCCCACAGTGCTGAGATTACAGGCATGAGCCACCACGACCTGCTAGGAGTTCACGCTTTAGTTGGGGAAAATATACAATAAGCAAGCCAATTTTTAAAAAGAGAACTGCAATTAGAGTTAAATGCTACAAAGACAATCTCACAGGAAGATGGGATGTAGAATGATAAGGCTCTCAGAATAGTAGGAGAAACTATTGCTTCTTACGATGTTTGTCTTTCTTTGTATCAGTGCTCAGCTGAGCCTGCAGTGCTTCAGAGGCAGCTTTCGTTTTATAAAAATCTATGATTTCTCCTTCCAGTTGTTTTTCTCTTCCTCGAGCTTCCTTATCTCCTCCTGTTGAATCATTTTAGGATGCTCGAATTTGTCCTGCAGCTGTGAAACCAATGTGCAGTTGTGACACCAAAGCAGTGTGGCTGAACACCCAAAAGAATATGCTTTTTTCTGATTATCAAACAAACCCAAATCATCACAGTAGAGCACAATCTTAATAACAATCTCAAAAACTCAGGAGTAAACACTCAGATATGGAATTTTTCTTTTCTTCTTTTTTCCTTTTATAAGATGGAGTCTCACTCTGTTGCCCAGGCTGGAGTGCACTGGTGCGATCTCAGCTCACTGCAACCTCCATCTCCCAGTTCAAGTGATTCTCCTGCCTCAGCCTCTTGAGTAGCTGGGACTACAGGCATGCACCACCACTACAGGCGTGTGCCACCACACCTGGCTAATTTTTGTATTTTTAGTAGAGATGGGGTTTTGCCATGTTGGCCAGGCTGGTCTCGAACTCCTGACCTCAGGTGATCCTCCCGCTTTGGCCTCCCAAAGACTTTTTTTTTTTTTTAAATATAGAGACAAGTTCTCAGTACATTGCCCAGGCTGGTCTCAAACTCCTAAGCTCAAGTGATCCTCCCACCTCAGCTTCCCAAAGTGCTGGGACTGACTGGATGCAGTGGCTCATGCTTGTAAACTCAGCACTTTGGGAGGCCAAGGTGGGAGGATCTCTTGAGCCCAGGAGTTCAAGACCAGACTGGGTGATATAGCACAATAGTAAACTTCAACAGGAGAGAGAATCTGTAAACTTGAATATAGATCTTCTGAAATTATCCAGTCAGAGGACAAAGAAAAAAAGAATAAAAAAGAGAAAAGAAGGCTGGGTGTGGTGACTCAAGCCTGTAATCCCAACACTTTGGGAGGCCGAGGCAGGCAGATTAAGAGGTCAGGAGTTCAAGACCAGCCTGTCCAACATGACAAAGCCCCATCTTACTAAAAATACAAAAATTAGCCGGGTGTGGTGGCACACACCTGTAGTCCCAGCTACTTGGGAGGCTGAGGCAGGAGAATCGCTTGAATCCAGGAGGCGGAGGTTGGAGTGCAATGTGAGCCGAGACCACACATTACACTCCAGCCTGGGTGACAGAGCATGACTCTGTCTCAAAAAAAAAAAAAAGAAAGAAAAAAAAGAGACAGAGAAAAGAAAGCCAACAAGACACCATTAGGCAAACCATTGTCAGGTTATGGGAGTTTGGGAAGGAAAGTAGAGAAAGGAGAAGAAAGCTTATTTAAAGAATGGCTGAAAACTGCCTAAATCATGGGAAAGATTTACACATCTAAATCCATGAAGCTTAAAGATTCCTAAAGAGGTTCAAACCAAATAGATACTCACCAAGTCACAATATAATCAAATAGTCAAAAGTTAAAGAAACTTTGCAGGTCAGGACAGAATCGAATAATACATTCAAAGTGCTGAAAGAAAAAAACTGCCAGCAACTAATACTATGTCTGACAAAGCTGTCCTTCAGAAAGAAAAAAGAAATAACGTGTTTCCTCGACAAACAAAGCTGAGGGCATTCAGGACCACTAGGTCTACCTTCAAAAAATGCTTAATGGAGTTTTTCAAGTAAAAATGAATGAAGTTGGGAGCGGTGGCTCATGCCTGTAATCCCATTTTGGGAGGCTGAGGTGAGTGGATCACCTGAGGTCGGGAGGTCAAGACCAGCCTGGCCAACATGGCAAAACCCCACCTTCAGTAAAAATACAAAAAATTAGCCAGGTATGAAGGCCACTGAGATCGTGCCACTGCACTCCAGCCTGGGTGACAAGAGTCAAACTACATTTCAAAAACAAAAAACAAAACAAACAAAAAAAACAAAACTTGAGGCCTGACCTTCTGCTCCTCTCCAACCTCCCCTTCTCTGGGCCCAAGCCACCTTGGCTGAGGAGGGGGTGAGGAGGTGTGAGCCCCTGCCAGGAACCCACTGCCCGGACCAAGTACTCGGCCCCCAGGCCTGCGTTCAGTGAGGCCTCCCATGGCGTCAGCATGTTCGTGTGGAGGAATGCGGAAGGTCACTCTGCGGCCGTGTTCCCCTGGTACTCCATCCCCTTCCTCACCCCTCCCTGCAGCCACATGAGGCCCAGCAACCTGCCAGTCACTCAGTGGCCTCCAACCAAAGAAAACAACCTGCCAAGTTGGCAGCTGTTGCTCATGAGCGTCCACCAGGTGGGACAGGGAGTGTTGACCCTGGGCGGCCCCCTGGAGCCACCTGCCTTGAAAGCCCAGGGACCGCAACCCCACACACTATGGGGGTGGTGGAAGCTGGTAAAAGCTCACCTCCCACCATGGAGGAGGAGCCCTGGGCCCCTCAGGGGAGTCCCTGCTGAACAGTGAGACACAGAATGACCATGATGATGCTTTCCTCTCCATCATGTCTCCTGACACCCAGTTGCCTCTACCACTCAGATGATGTCAGGCCCAGTCCCTCAGTGCCCTGCGCAAGGAACAGGACTCATCTTCTGAGAAGGATGGACGCAGCCCCGACAAATGGGACAAGGACCACATCCGGTGGCCCATGAGTGGCGGTCATGATCTTCAGCAAGCGGCACCAGGCCCTGGCAGGGAGCACCAGGGTCACTCCAACCAGGATATCCGGACCGTCAGCCAGATGCTGACTCTAGCCCAAAGACTTCTACTCAGTATGGAGCTCCAGGCCACTTTGCAGCCCCTGGTGAGGGAGGTGTACATACCATGAATAGTGGGACCTTCAGAGCTTTTCACTTTTCGGAAAATAGCTCCTGTAGGGGCTACAAGATGGAGTGTGAAGAGGGCCTTGGGCCACAGGGAGGTGCCTGTGGACTAGGGGGAGTTCATGCACCCCTTCTTTCCCCAGAGGGGCTGGACTCAGGTGAGTATGGGGGTGGGGGCTCCTGCACTTCGACACAGGCAGCGGGAGGGTTTTCTCCCCATTCCCTCTGCACTCCCAACTTGAGCTATACTTTTTAAGAAAGTGATTCACCCTGCCTTTGCCCCCTTCCCCAGAACAGAACAAGTTGATCATGGGCGATATTTTTCATTGTGCCAAAAAGTTGCCATGACCGTCATTAAACCTGTTTAACACCAAATAATAAGTAAAATAAAATAAAAAATTCGGGCTTGGTGCAGAAACTCACCCCAAATAAATCACCTACCAAAATATTTACATAATGGTGGAAATATTCCAAAATTCAATATTTTGGGATTTATACACAAAAGATAAACAAATTAGAGGCCAAGAGGCTGCCGGAAGGGAAAAACGGGGCCTGGGAAGGCCGTTGTGAGGAATGAGCTGGGCCTAAAGAGGCCACTGGCAGGCGGGAGCTGGGCCTGCCGAAGCGGCCGAGAGGCAGGAGCTTTGGACTCGGGAGGCCGCAATGAGGCGAGAGCTAGCTGGGCATGGAGAGTCTGCTGTGAGTCCGCTGTGAGTCCGGGCCCGTGCAGGCCTTCGAGAGGCAGGAGGCCGGGCCTGCAAAGGCCCACTGGAGGTCAAGTTCTGGGCCTGAAGAGGCCACCAAAAGTCAAAAGCGGGGCCTGGGAAGGCCGCCAAGAGCCATGAGCTGGTCTGGGCTGAAAGAGGCCACTGGGAGGCAGGAGGAGCTGCGCCTGGAGAGGCTGACTCGAGGAAGTTTTGCACCTGGAGAGGCCGCCGAGAGGACGGAGCTGGGCCCGGGTAGGCCGACTTGCTGCTCTTCCGGGCCCAATTCCAGGCCGACTTGACGACGACTTGGGCCTGCTGGGAGCTGGGCAGGAGCTGAGTCCAAAGACGTTGTTGGGAGGCCAGAGTCAGGCCTGGAGACACAGCCGGGAGGAAGAGCTGGGCCCGGAGAGGACGCCGGGAGGCTGCAAGTGGGTCTGGAGAGGCCGATTTGAGGAGGCCCGGCCTCCGCCTCCCACATGGCGGCCTCTGCAGGCACAGCTGTTTCTCCTGGTTGCATCTCCCGCCTCCCAGCAAACAAGCTTTTTTGGCTCAGCTCCCGCCTGCGTTTGTACACCCCGAAGTTTCTGCAACCAAGCTCTTCAGACCCACATCCCGCCTCCCAGTACCTGAACAGTACCAGCTCCGGCTGGAGAACAGAGTCTGTAGGCCCCGCTGTTGACTCCCAGGGGTGTCTCCAGACCCAGCTCTCGCCCCACCACGACCTCCCAGGCCCAAGTCGCTGCCTGCCTCCCAGCAGCCTGCGTGCAACCCTGCTCCTCCCTCACGGTGGCCTGTTGAGGCAGGGGGTCACGCTGACCTCTCTCAGCGTGGGAGGGGCCGGTGTGAGGCAAGGGGCCCACGCTGACCTCTCTCAGCGTGGGAGGGGCCGGTGTGAGGCAAGGGGCCCACGCTGACCTCTCTCACCGTGGGAGGGGCCGGTGTGAGGCTAGGGGCTCCCGCTGACCTCTGTCAGCCTGGGAGGGGCCAGTGTGAGGCTAGGGGCTCCCGCAGACCTCTGTCAGCCTGGGAGGGGCCGGTGTGAGGCAAGGGGCTCAGGCTGACCTCTGTCAGTGTGGGAGGGGCCGGTGTGAGGCAAGGGGCTCAGGCTGACCTCTGTCAGCGTTGGAGGGGCCCGTGTGAGGCAAGGGGCTCATGCTGACCTCTCTCAGCATGGGAGGAGCCAGTGTGTGGCAGGGGCTCATGCCTCTGGGCAGTGTACCAGAGGCATGGGCATCAACAGGCCACCGTGAGGGAGGAGCTGGGCCGCATGGGGGCTGCTGGGAGGCAGGCAGGGACTTGGCCCCGGGAGGCCGCCGTGGGGGCAAGAGATGGGCCTGGAGAGGCCCCTGGGAGGCAAGAGTGGGACCTGCAGAGGCCACTCTCCAACCATTGCTGGGCCCGTACAGGCCACCGAGCGGCAGGAATTAGGCCCGAAGAACTTGGTTGGAGAAAGTTCGGGACCTACAAAGGCGGTTGGGAGCTGGGCAGGAGTTGAGCCAAAAGAGCTTGCTTACTTGCTGGGAGGCAGGCCCGGGAGATGCCGACTTCAGGACAACTTGGGCCTGCAGAGGTCGCCGGGAGGCCCAAGCTTGGCGTGGAGAAGCCCACCGACCGGAGACCATTTGGGGCCTGCAGGTGCCATCGGAGGGCAGGAGCTCATCCTGGAGAGGCCACCGTGAGGCCTGACCTGGGCCTGGGGAGCGTGGCTTGAGGAAGCTGTGGGCCAACCAAGGCAGCCAGGAGATGGGTAGGCACTGAGTCCAAAGAGGTTGTTGACAGGCAGGAGTTGGGCCTGGAGACACAGCCAGGAAGAGGAGCTTGGCCCGGAGAGGATGCCTGGAGGGTGCAAGTGGTCTGGAGAGGCCGACTTGAGGAGGTTCTCAGCCCAGAGAGGCCGCCGGAAGGCAAAAACTGGGCCTGGAAAGGCTGTGGTGAGGAATGAGCCCCATGGGCCTGAAGAGGCCACTGGCAGGCGGGAGCTGGGTGTGTAGAAGCTACTGTAAGGTTGGGAGCTTGGCTTGGGGGGTCCACAGTGAGGCAGATGCTGGGCCTGAAGAATCTGCTGTGAGGTAGATGTTGGGACTGTAGAGGCCGACGGGAGGCAGAGGCTGGGCCTGGAGGGGCCAAGATGCAGGAGCTGGGCCTGGAGAGGCTGCAAAGAAGCATGAGCTGGGCCTGGTAAGTCAACTTGAGAAAGCTCAGGGCCTGGAGAGAAGGCTGGGAGGCAGGAGCTGGGTCTAAAGAGGCCATTGTAACGATGGAGCTGTGCCTGTGGAGGCTGTTGTGAGGCAGTAGGCTCATCTGCGGAGACTGCCGTGAGGTAGGGTATGGGCCTCAATAGGCCATTGTGAGTCATGAGCTTGGTCTGTAGAGGCTGACTGGAGAGAGTTCTGGGCCTGGCGAGGCTGCCGGGAGGTAGGAGCTGGGCCAAAAGATTGAAGCACATTTACGTTTATTAGGCACTTCATTTCCATTATTACACTGGAATATATAATAAAATAATTATAGAACTCACCATAATGTAGAATCAGTGGGCGTGTTAAGCTTGTTTTCCTGAAACTGGATGGTCCCACCTGAGCGTGATGGGACAAAGTGACAGATCAATAGGTATTAGATTCTCATAAGAACAGCGCAACCTAGATCCCTCACATGCACGGTTCACAACAGGGTGCGTTCTCCTATGAGAATCTAATGCTGCTGCTCATCTGAGAAGGTGGAGCTCAGGCGGGAATGTGAGCAAAGGGGAGTGGCTGTACATACAGACGAAGCTTCCCTCACTCCCTCACTCGACACCACTCACCTGCTGTGTGGCTCCTTACGGCTCCATGGCTCGGGGGTTGGGGACCCCTGCTCAAGTGCATCCAAAGCGACCCTTCCCACACCAGTCTTCATAGTGGTCAAGGGCAGCAACCACTTAGCTCCCAAGGCATGTGCCTCAGCTGGCATTTCATCACAATCAACAGTAAGTGGTAGCTTGAGTCATTGTGAGGTCACTTCCTGGAAATCACCAGCATCCCATTTCCCACCGGCAAAGAGCTCAGCACTGCCCCCTGGGAAACCAAACCTATGCCCAAATCCCATCTGTGTGGGTTTATCTCCTGGGACCCTTCCTAACATATTAGTCAGAGTCCAATCAGGAAGCATAAACCACTCAAAAGTTTAAAGTGGTAAAATTTAATACGGAGAATTATTCATTATAACAGGTGAACAGCATAATGAGAGATTGGTTAGCACAAAGTAAAGAGAACTCTAGAGAATACAGGACTAGCCCAGGCCAGGCATGGTGGCTCATGCCTGAAATTCCAGCAATTTGAGAAGCTAATGCAGGAGGATTGCTTAAGGCCAGGAGCTAGAGACCGGTCTGGACAACACAGTGAGACCCTGTCTCTATCCAAAAGAAGAAAAAAGTTAGCTGGGAGGGGTGGTGCACACTTGTAGTCCCAGCTACTCGGAATGCTGAAGTTTGAGCCTGGGAGGTCAAGGCTGCAGCGAGGCATGATTATGCCACTACAGTCCAGCCTGGTGACAGAGCAAGACCCTGTCTCAAAGAACAAAACAACAACAACCGTTTACAGACAGAAAAGAGATAGAGCTAATAAGCTGAGGAAAGATGTTGAAATATGACAAGTAAAGTAACATGAGGTCTTTTGTCTATTTAAAATAATCAAACAAAAAATGACTTACTAAATTATAATACCCTGTGCTGGCAAAGGTGCAGTGAAATGGGCACTTTCTTATACTATGAGGGGTGTTTACATTGTGTATAAGCCTTCCGGGGTAAAGCCTGTCAATTTTTTAAAATAATGGAGACAGGGTCTCACCATACTGCCATACTGCCTCCTCCAACTCTTGGCCTCAAGCAATCCTCCTCTCTTAGCCTCCCAAAGTGCTAAGATTATAGCTGGGAGGCACCCAAAACCCTGTCAATTTACATCAAGGGTAATGAGAATGTCCATTCACCATGTTTCACAGTAATCTTACTTCTGGGGAGACAATTCAATCTAAACAAAAGGTCATCTGTACAAACACAGTAAAAATCTGGGAGTAACTGAAGACAGAGTTGGTAAGTGAAATAAGAAACAGTTCTAAGAAATTAAACTATGATATCAATAGGCACCTGGTATAAAAGGTCAGTTGATGTTAGCTGCTACTTTTTTGTTGTTTTGAGACAGGGTCTCACTCTGTCACCCAGGCTGCAGTGCAGAGGCCTGATCATGACTCATTGCAGTCTCAGCCTCCCTGGGCTCAAGTGATCCTCCCACCTCAGCCTCCCAAGTAGCTGGGAATACAGGAACATGCCACCACACTAGGCTAATTCATGTATTTTTCTGTAGGGATGGTGACTCCCCCTTTGTTTCCAAGGCCTATCGCAAACTCTTGGCCTCAAGCCATCCTCCTGCCTCAGCCTCCCAAAGTGTTGTGATTACCAGTGTGAGCCACCACACCTGGCCAGCTGCTACTTTTAGCAATATTATTATTATTCCACTCAATTAAAAATTATTATTTTCAAGGCTACGCAACAGTATGTATCCTACAGCGTAATTGTAAAAACATATACAGTCGCCGTCCCTCAGTATACAGAATTAGTTCCAGCCCCCATCTCTGCATATACCAAAATCCATGCTTACTCACGTTTCGCTGTCACCTCTCTGGAATCCACGTATACGAAAATTCCAAATATTAGTTGGGCATAGTGGCAAGCACCTGTAGTCTCAGCCACGTGGGAGGTTGAGGTGGGAGGATCGCTTCAGCCTGGAAGGTTGAGGCTGCAGTCAGCTGCGATAGCACTACTACACTCCAGCCTTGGATAACAGAGTGAGACCCTGTCTCAGAGAAAAAAAAAAAACAAAATAAAACAGGTTAGAAATTGTAATGAGGTCTGTTGGGCAAAATTCCATATAAGCAAAGTATAAATAAATAAAGCAAATCGTGATAAATTAGTACGACTGACTTTCTGGAGTTTCTGACAACAAAAGTAAGGAAAATGCAGAACACAAAGACAGAGAGTAAAAAGAGAAATTAGGAAAGCATTCTACATGTTTAGTAGGAAGACACTGGCCGTGTTCGTGCAACGGCAGTATGTCGTGACATGACATACCTTGGAGAGAAGTTAACAGATGAGGAAGTTGATAAAAATCATCAGAGAAGCAAAATACTGGTAGCGACACTCAAGTAAACCACGAAATTTCCATAACTTATGTCAGCAAAGTGGGAATATTGTACAGTGTGTGTTGAAGTTCCTATACAACATTGTTTATCTGCCGTTTGTTTGTTTGTAAGGAATGTATATACTAGAAGTTCTTCTTGCTGTCAAAAGAATATGTGTGAATAAGTCATTTTAACTTATTCTTCGTTTTTCTTTTATCTTCCTGCCATCATCCCACAGCCTTACTTTAGAAATTTTTTCTTTAGAAAATTGAACAAGTGCCCCTTGTGGTGGCACATACCTCTAGGATGGGAGGCAGGGGTGGAAGGGTCACTTGAGGCCATTAGTTTGACACCAGCCTGGCCAACAAAGTGAGACCCCATGTCTACAAAACAATTTAAAAATTAGCCAAGTATCGTCATGTATACCTACAGTCGTAGCTACTCAGGAGGCTCAGGTTGGAGTACCCTTAGCCCAGGAGTTCAAGGCTGCAGTGAGCTGTGATAGCACTACTGTACTCAAGCCTGGGTGACAGGGTGAGACCCCATCTCCTAAAATAAAAAACAAAGAAAAAAAGTAATTCAAGTAGCAAGCTGTGTGTGGCTTAGTCTGAATATTTGTAAACTAGAAATTCTCAGTCTTTTGGGGTCTAACATCCCTTTAACTTTTTTAACTTTATTGAAGATCTCTAAGACTATTTCTTTCTGTAGATAATTATATTAAAACTAGAAAATAAGACCCAAATTTTTAAATATTATTCATCACATATTAAAGCCATTACATGTTGATATAAGATTTTAAAAATATTTAATATTCATTACATATTAATAATAAAACCATTACATGTTGATATAATACTTTTTTTTCTTTCAGACAAAGTCTTGTTCTCTTGCCCAGGCTGGAGTGAAGTGGCTCAATCTCAGCTCATTGCAACCTCCGCCCCGCAGGTTCAAGTGATTCTCCTACCTCAGCCTCCCAAGTAGCTGGGATTACAGGCGTCCACTACCATGTGCAGCTAATTATTGTATTTTCTTTGTAGAGAAGGAGTTTCACCATGTTGGCAAGGCTGGTCTTGAACTCTTGACCTCAGGTGATCCACCCGCCTGGGTCTCCCTAAGTGCTGGGATTACAGGTGTGAGCCACCGCGCCCACCCCGATTAATGTATGTTTTAAAACACTGATTAGCCAGGCAACAACACCGGGCAGGGGTCTCCTCATTCCCAGCGATGCAAACCCCACTGCATGGCTGAGGGGTTTCAAGGGCTGCAGAGCCAAAAGGCTCTGACTTGAGATATTATTTTACTTGTATTTTTATTTGTATTGTGAGACAGGTACTGCTCTGTCACCCAGACTGGAGTGCAGCTGTGCATTTACAGCTCGCTGCAGCCTCGACCTCCTGGGCTCAAGCCATCTTCCTGCCTCAGCTCCCCAGCAGCTGGTAGTACAGTTGAGTGTCACCATGCCTGGTTATTTTTTTAATTTTTTTGTAGAGTGAGGGTTCTTGCTATGTTGCCCAAGCTGGCCTCAAACTACTGACCTCAAGAGATCTGCCCACTTCAGCCTCCTGAGTAGCTGAAACTACAAGTACACATCACCATGCCTAGCTACATTTATTTAATTTTGAAAAATATTTTTGTAAAGAGCAGATCTTGCTGTGTTGTCCAGGCTAGTCTTGAACACCTGCCCTTAAAAGATACTCGCACCTCTGTTTACCAAAGAGCTGGGACTACAGGCATGAGCCATTGCAATGAGCCTGAAGAGATTTCTTTAATCTAGCATCCCATACTTGGTAGGATTGGGAAAGGCAGTAGTGTTTTTTAAAATTACTTAATAATTTCAGTAACAATCAAACTCAACCTTGACCGCTGCCTTCTCTCACACCCCATATCCAGTCTGTCAGGAAATCCTGTTGATTGTCTTCGACATCTACTAAAGATCCCCACCCAGCAACTCCCTGGCCTCCTCCCCTACTTCTCCCCTCTGACCATCTCTCAACACCACCACGACCCTGGTCAGGACCACCATCATCTCCCGCCTGGATGTTGCCAAAGCTTGGCCCCCATGCTTCTATCACATCTTCCCACAGTCTTTCTCAACTCAGCAGCCAGAGAATGCTTTTAAATCGGGAGACAGATCATGTCGCCTCTCAGCTCAGAACCCTCCCGCAGTTCCCATCTGAGTCAGAGTAAAAGCCAAAGCCCCACCAATAACCTCCCAGGGCTTATGTGATCTGTACTGATCCCCACCCAGCAACTCCCTGGCTCCCTCCCCTAATTCTCTTCCTCTCTCCATCTGCTCCATGGGCCTCCTTCCAGAGCCAGAGACACACCTCAGACAGTTTATTCTATTGTTTCTGCCTACAATCCTCTTCCCTCAGCACCTTGGCCACCTCCTTCCCCTCCTTCAAATCTTTACTCAATTTTCACTTAGGAGGCCACCCCTGACCATTCTATTTAACATTGCCATCTGTCCCCATGCCCACCATGCTCATTTCTTCTTTCTTTACTTTCTTCTTTCTTTTTTTCAAGATCTCACTGTCACCAAGGCTGGAGTGCAGTGGCGAAATCACAGCTCACTGCAACCTCAAATTTCCAGGCTCAAGCGATCCTCCCACCTCAGCCTCCCGAGTACCTGGGACTCCAGGTTCATGCCACCATGCCTGGCTAAATTTTTTAGTATTTTATTTTATTTTATTTTATTTTGAGACAGAGTTTCACTCTTCTTGCCCAGGCTGTAGTGCAACGGTGCGATCCCGGCTCACTGCAACCTCCACCTCCCAGATTCAAGTGATTCTCCTGCCTCAGCCTTCCAAGTAGCTGGGATTACTGGTGTGTGCCACCACGCCCAGCTAATTTTTGTATTTTTAGTAGAGCCGGGGTTTCACAATGTTGGCCAGGCTGGTGTCAAACTCCTGACCTCAGGTAATCTGCCCGCTTCAGCCTCCCAAAGTGCTGGAATTACAGGCGTGAGCCACCATGCCTGGCCAATTTTTTCATTTTTTGTAGAGACAAGGTCTTACTATGTTGCCCAGACTGGTCTTGAACTCCCGGCCTCAAGTGATCCTCCTGCCTAAATTCCTAAAGTGCTGGGATTATCGGCATGAGCCATCATGCCTGGCTTCATGTTCATTTCTTCTTGCTGCTGCAACATAGTTTGCAGTTTCCTACATTTAGTGGCTTAAAGCACCACAAATCTACCATCTTACAGTTCTAGGGGCCATAAACCCAAACTAGGTCTATTAAGGCTAAAGTCAAGGTGTCAGCAGGGCTGCATTCCTTCTGGAGACTCTAATATGTTCCCTTGGCTTTTCCAGCTTCTAGAAGCCACCCCCATTCCTTGGATCATGGCCCCTGACTCCATCTTCAAAGCCAGAGGTGAAGCACCTTCAAATCTCCCTCTCTTACCTCTGCTTTCATCACCACATCTCCTGCTCCAATTCTGAGTCTCCTACTCTCTTTTTTTTATAAAGACCCTTGTGATTGCTGGGCATGGTGGCTCCCACCCAGAATCCCAACACTTTGGGAGGTCAAGGCAGGAGGAACACTTGAGGCCCGAAGTTTGAAACTAGCACGAAAAACAGTGAGACCACCCCCTCTAGAAAAAAATAAAAATAAATATTAGCCCGACATGGTGGTATGCGCCTGTGGTCCCAGCTCCTTGAGAGGCTGAGGTGAGACGATCGATTTAGCCCAGGAGTTTGAGATCAGCCTGGACAACATAACTCAATCTCATCTCTACAAGGACGAGGTGGGAGGATCACTTGAGCCCAGGAATTTGTGGCCAGCCTGGGCAACAAAAGAAGACCCCATCTGGCCAACATGGCCAACCTGGCCACCATGGCAAAACTCTGACTCTACAAAAATGAGCTGGGCATGGGTGACATGCATGTGTAGTCCTAGCTACTTGGGAGGTTGAGATGGGAGGATTGCCTGATCTCAGGAGGCCAAAGCTATAGTGAGCTATGATCACATCAGTGCACTCCAGCCTGGATGACACAGGAGATGCTGTCTCAAAAAAAAGAAAAGAAATATATATTTAATCTCTGTCCCTGGTTCCTGGCACAGAGCTTCTAAAGCTCTTACAAAGACCTCAGTGATAGATGTGACAGAAACATCTTTTGTTTTAATATTTGGTCTTGGTCCCAGGTTTCTAACACAAGAGCCTCTAAGAACTTTGGGATCTCCAGCATGGTAAGAATGCATTTGGGGATGTTGTTGAGATGACTGGGTGACTGCAAGCTCCTAAATTTCTTCAAGAGGAGGGCTGATTACCACGCAACCACATGGTAAGAGGCTTGGAACTTTCAGCCTCATGCACTGAACTCCAGGAGGAAGAGGGGCTGGAGACCGACTTAATCACCAACAGCCAAAGATTTTATCAATCATGCTTGCATAATAAAGCCTCCATAAACACCCTGAACGGGGTTTGCAGAGCTTTCAGGGTTGCTGGACACAGGAGATGCTGGGAGGGTCGCATGTTCAACAGAGGGCATGGGAGCTCTGTGCCCCTCCGAACTTAATTTGCCCTGGGTATCTTTCTTTTTTTGAGACAGGATCAGGCTCTTTTGTCCAAGCTAGAGTGCAGTGGCACAATCTCAGCTTACTGTAACCTAAGCCTCCCCAGTTCCCAGCTCAAGGTATCCTCTCATCTCAGCTTCCCTAGTAGTTGGAACTCTAGGTGCACAACACCACACCGGTTATTATTATTATTTTTTAATTTTTTATAGAGACAGGTTTTCACCATGTTGCCCAGGCTGGTCTCAAACTCCTGAGTTTAAGCGATCCTCCCACCTTGGCCTCCCAAAGTGCTGAGATTACAGGCATGAGCCACTGCATCCAGCATGCACGTCTCTTTCATTGACTGTTTCTGAGATGTATCCTTCACAATGAACCAGTAATAGGAAATGAACTGGCCAGATGTGGTGGCTCACATCTGTAATCCCAGCACTTTCAGAGGCTGAGGTGGGAGGATCACTTGAGACCAGGAATTTGTGGCCAGCCTGGCCAACACAACAAGACCCCATCTGTACAAAAAATAAAAGAAACTAGCCAGATGTGGTGGTGCAGGCATGTAGTCTCAGCTACTAGGGAGGCTGAGGTGGGAGAACCACTGGAGCCCAGACAATCAAGGCTGCAATGAGCTATGACTGCACCATTGCACACCAGCCTGGGCAACAAAATAAGACCCTCTCTCTCAGAAAAAAAGAAAATAAACTGTTTTTCTGAGTTCTGTAAACTGTTCTAGCAAATTATTAAACCCAAGAAGACAGTTATGGGAACCCCCGATTGGTAACAGGTTGGTCAAAAGTATGGTGACAACTTAGGACTTGCCATTGGCATCTGAAGTGAGGATGGCCTCGTGGGACTGAGCCCCTAACTTGTGGGGTCTGTGCTAACTCCAGGTAGTGTCAGAATAAAGTCATGGGATACCCAGTTAATATCCAGAGCACTGAAGAATTTGGTGTAGAAACTCCATACATACATTCAGTCAGAAGTGTGTGAGTAGAGACAAACATGGGCTTTTCTGTCACCTACCTGCTTAACTGCATAGGAGAGGCAATATATGGTGCTCATGAACAAAGCAAACATTAAAGTCAGACCAGACCCAACATTTGACTCAGTCTTAATATCCAGGTGAGCCTGCACAAATCATTCATTATTCCTAAGGCTTCATCACTCCATTCATAAAATGGAGATAACTGTGGCACCTACATGTGATTCTGTGAGAATTAACGAAATATTATGCTTGGGGTTATTGTGATCATTATACCTGTTCCAAACTATTTGACAAGGACAGTGATGGATGAAGACATCAAAAAATCAGAAACTGCAATGAGGTCTCTCAGGCAAAATTCCATACAAGCAAATTACTGTGTCTACAAAGCATTCCTGCCACACTTAATTCACCATTCCCTGAACAAAATACGCCATCTTCGTCGTTCAGGTCTGTACAGTGCTGGTTTCCCTTCCCGGGCAGTTTGCGCTATCCCATCCCGGCCCATTCCCCATCCCTCCAACTCCCCCTTCCCTCCCCACTCTCATACAACTGTTCCTCATCTTTCAGGACTTGGCTTCAATGTCACCTTAACTGGAAGCTTCTCTCACTCTCCAGAAGAGCTTCCCATTGCACTTGATGCATGCACTATTATTTGATCATTTTTAAGTTACAGTCCAAATCTTTTTGTACCTGAATAACATGTTGCCCAGTCAGTCTCTCTTCCTGGATTCAGAAGTCCTTCATGGTAGATCCAGCTGGAAGTGACAAAAAGACATCTTTTGACATAAACGGATGACACAGACAGACATAAATTCTTAAATGTCTTAAATGTTATGTGAAAATTAAACAGAATTCAAAGACTTCTGGGGAACACTTAGGAAGTTACTGGGAATGTCATAAAGGGTTAATTTGTATTTTATTTTATTTTTTGAGACAGTCTCATTCTGTCACCTAGGCTGGAGTGCAGTGGTGCAATCAGGCTCACTGCAGCCTTGACCACCTGGGCTCAAGTAATCTCACTTAATTTTTATTTGGTTTAAGAAAGTCTTGGTTGAGGGTGGTGGCTTATGCCTGTAATCTCAGCACTTTGGGAGGCTGAGAGAGGTATATTACTTGAGGCCAGGAGTTTGAGATCAGCCTGGACAATATATTAAGACCCTGCCTCTACCAAAAAACAGAGTGAATGTGTGGAAGACAATTTTTCCACAGACTGGGAGTGAGGGAATAATTTCAGGATGATTCAAGTGCATTACATATATTGTGCACTTTATTTCTATTATTACTACATAGTAATATATAATGAAATGATTCTACAACTCACTATAACGTAGACTCAGTGGGATCTCTGAGCTTGTTTTCCTGCAACTAGACTGTCCATCTGGGGTGATGGGAGACAGTAACAGAATATCAGGCATTAGATTCTCATAAGGAGTACACAACCTAGATCCCTCACATGCACACTTCACGACAGAGTTTGTGCTCCTATGAGAATCTAATGCTGCTGCTGATCTGACAGGACATGGAGCTCAGGTGGTCATGCAAGCGATGGGAGGGGCTAGAAATACAGATGAAGTTTCCCTTCACTCGCCTGCTGCTCACCTCCAGCTCTGTGGCCCTGTGGTTGGAGACCGCTGCTCAAGTGCATTTGAAAGGATCCACCCCACGCCATTCTTCAGAGTCATCTTTACTGCTGCAGTGGTCAACTTGTAGCACCCCTAAGCTCGCAGGACATATACTTCAACTGGCATTTCACAATCAACAGTATGTGGCAGCTTGAGTCATTGTGAGCTCACTTCCTGGAAATCACCAGCATCCCATATCCCATTAGCAAGGAGCTCAGCACTGCTCCTTGGATAACCAAACCTATTCCCAAATCCCATCTGTGTGCGTCTATCTCCTGGTACCCTTCCTAGCATCAATTCTGTATTTGTAGGAGTCCAATCAGGAGACACAAACCACTCAAAAGTTTAAACTAGAATGAGCAAGATGGCTCACACCTGTAATCCCAGCACTCTGGGAGGCCAAGGTGGGTGGACTGCTTTGAGCTCAGGAGTTTGAGAACAGTCTGGGAAACACGGCGAAACCTCGTCTCTACAAAAAACACAAAAATCAGCTGGGTGTGGTGGCACTTACCTGTAATCCCAGCTACTTGGGAGGCTGAGGCAGGAGAATTGCTTGAGCCTGGCAGGTGGAGGCTGCAGTGAGCAGAGGTTATGCCACTGTACTCCAGCCTGGGTGACAGTGTGAGACCTGGTATCAAAAAGAAAAAACGTATATATATGTATATATGTAAATTTAATATAAAAAGTATTAATTTTGGCCAGGCAAAATGGCTCATGCCTGTAATCCCAGCACTTTGGGAGGCCAAGGCAGACAGATCACCTGAGGTCAGGAGTTCGAGACCAGCCTGACCAGCATAGAGAAACCCCATCTCTACTAAAAACACAAAATTAGCTGGGCATGGTGGCACATGCCTGTAATCCCAACTACTCGGGAGGCTGAGGCAGGAGAATCGCTTGAACCCAGCAGGTGGAGGATGCGCTGAGCCGAGATAGCGCCATTGCACTCCAGCCTGGGCAGCAAGAGTGAAACTCCATCTCAAAAAAAAAAAAAAAAAGATTAATTTTTACAGAGGATCAGCACAATGAGGGACACACTAGCACAAAGTAAAGACAACTCTAGAGAATACGGAACTAGCAGAGGCCAGGCATTGTGGCTCATGCCTGTAATCCCAGCAATTTGGGAAGCCTAGGCAGGAGGATCACTTGAGGCCAGGAGTTGGAGACCAATCAGTGCTAAATAGTGAGACTCTGTGTCTGCCAAAAAAAAGAGACATTAGCCAGGTGTGGTGGTGGTGCACACCCGTAGTTCCAGCTACCTGGGAGTCTGGGGTGGGAGAAATCCCTTGAGCCTGGGAAGTCTACACTACAGTGAGCCAAGATTGTGCCACTGCACTCCAGCCTGGGCGACAGAGTGAGACCCTGTCTTAGAAAGAAAAAAGAAAAGAAAGTGTTAATCCCCCTATGGGAATCTCCTCTTCTCCTGCTCTCTCTGGAACCTCACTTGTCGGTTCTTCCTCCCACTCTCCTGTATCTTTAACCTATCCCCCACTTTTAGCTCCTTCCCATCATCATTTAAATTACTCAAACTTCTTCTGTTTTAAAAACCTCTCCCTAAACTCAGGGAGAGGTCTCCTGCACACCCATTGAGCCATCTGCTCTCCCTGGTGCCTTCTCTACAGCAGCCTGAGCCATGTCTCTAATCCATGAATCTCATCATGTTACTCCCCCATTTACATCACTTCTCCTTGCCTCAGGGATTAAGTCCAAACTCCTTAACAGCCCCTGCTCTGCCCTGCCTTGCAAGGCAGCCTCACTGCTTGCCCCTCTCCATTTCATCTGCTATGGAGTCCAGCTGAGCCTCATCTGCCCCTTGAACACACACTCTTTCTCCTCTGGGAGTCTCTGAAGTGGGTAATATCCTCTGCTTATAATATGCTTCCCCTTAAACCTCTACTCTCTTCCTAGCTAGCTTCGACTCCTCTGTCACTTGTCCGCTTTGGCATCACCTCCTCATAGAAGACTTCTTTGACTCCCGAGATTCTCAGGAGCATGGCAGGTGAAGTGCTCCTCCCATGAATGGATGGAGATTAGGGAGTGTGTGTTATTCATGCTTAATTCACCAGTGCTTAGCTGAGTACCTGGCATAAAATAGTTACTGTGGTGGCCAAAGTAATAACCCCCACCACCACCAATTGCTCATGTCCTATGTTACACAGCACAATTACATAGGAAGGGAGAATTAAGAGTGCAGATAAAATTAATGTTGCTCATCAGCTGACCTTAAAACAAGATTATCCTGGAGTATCTAGGAGAGCCCATGTAATTACAAGCATTCTTTAAAACTGGAAGAGGGAGGCAGAAGGTTAAGAACCAGAGATGGTGGGCACAATGGCTCATGCCTGTAATACCAGTACTTTGGGAGGCCAGGGCAGGAAAATCCCTTGAGTGCAGGAGTTCAAGGTCAGCTGTGGCAACATACTGAGGTCCCATCTCTGCAACAAAATAAAAACAAAATTCACTGAGTGTCATGATGCTTACCTGTAGTCCCAGCTACGGGAAGGCTGACATGGTAGGATTGCTTGAGCCTGGGAGTTTGAGGCTATAATGAGCCATGATAGGAGCACTGAACTCCATCCTGAGTGACAGGGCAAGGTCCTGTTTCTGAAGAAAAAAAGGACATTGGAATCAGGGTCCTCTCCATCCTGAGGTGCCTACAAGGCATCTCTCTCTGCAAACGAGTAAACATCACCCTCCAACTCCTTACAGAGTGGAGCAACAGGAAAACTCCTTCACCTCATTTCTGTGCTGCTTGGGAGGCCTGGACAGCCCAATAACCAGCTCCTTGCTGATGAAGCAATCAGGAAATGGCTCGAGTTGAGCTAAGGAGAATTTGGGTCCTTCTTTTGGTTCTCAGTAGGCAGGGTAGGGGCCAGGCATGGTGGCTCATACCTGTAATCCTTGCACTGTGGGGGGCCAAGGTGAGAGGATTGCTTGAGGCCAGGAGCTCAAGACCAGCCTGGACAACATAGCAAGACCTGGGTGGCATACACCTGTGGTCCCTACTACTTGGTAGGATGAGGTGGGAGGATTGATCACTTGATCCCAGGAGTTTCAGGCTGCAGTGAGCCATGATCACACCACTGCACTTCAGCCTGGGTGACAGAGCCAGACCATGTCACAAAAAGTTAGAAAGAAAAAAAAAAGAGAGAGAGGGAGAGAGACTATACACAGGCACCACCACATTTGGCTAATTTTTAAATATTCTGTAGAGACAAGGTCTTGCTATGTTGCCCAGGCTAGTCTAAAACTCCTGGCATCAGGCTGGGCATGGTGGCTCATGCTGGCAATCCCAGCACTTTGGGAAGCTAAGGCAGGCAAATCACCTGAAGTCTGGAGTTCGAGACCAGCCTGGCCAACATGGTGAAACTCTGACTCTATCAAAAATACAAAAATTAGCTGGGCAGTAGTGGCATGTACCTGTAGTCTCACCTACTCAGGAGGCTGAGGCAGGAGAATCACTTGAACCTGGGAGGTGGAGGTTGCAGTGGACCCCATCACTGCACTCCACCCTGGGTGACAGAGCAAGACTCTGTCAAAAACAACAACAACAATAATAACAAAAACAAAACAACAACAACAAAAAAAAAAACTCCTGGCATCTAGACATCTTCCTGTCTTAGCCTCCCAATGCCCTGGGATTATACTGTTTCCTATAATTGAAGACATTTGTTCCTATACTGCTTTAAGGTATAAAGGAAGAAATAAAAACGGATAATGGCAAATGTTGGTGAAGGCCGGGCATGGTGGCAGCCTGTAATTCCAGAACTTATGGAGGCTGATGAACTTAGGTAGAACCTTGTTTACTAGAGTATTAGGCATGGGTTTGGGCAACTATTCTAACCAGAGAAACTGGCTTCAGTGAGGGCAAGTTGGCAATCCAAGGTATAGCATGCATAGGGCTGGCAAAATTCAGGGTGACTGAAGCAAAAGCTTCAGAACCAGAAAGACCACATCTGGGGGTAGAGCACAAAACTCTCAAGAGATGAATCTTTGTAAGAGTGAGGCAGAACTATATAGCAGTTTTAGGAGATCTGTTGGTGCCCAGCAAGAGCTCCAAATGGGCTATATGCAGGGATGCAGCCTGTAGTCTCAGGAGAGGAGGTTCACAAAAGTCATTCAGTCCAAGACCTCAAACTCTGTTCTCTACTAAAAGGAATCAAGGTTCCCTAGAGAAATGGCTGACTCCATGTATGGTGCAGTATATTGATCCTGGAACATCTTTTTTGCCAGAAAGCAAGGAAGCCATCAAAGTCCAACAGGATCACGTCAAAAAGACATGAAAGTCAACTTGAAGAGATAATTATTAACCTAGATGAGACAATGTAAGCATCCAGAACAATAAAGACTGCAATGGCCTGAAATACATCAAATGCAAACAATAATCTATGAGTTCATAATGGTATTCAGAAAAAAAAACTACTGGTCATTAGAGGGAAGGTTACTAGGTCACTAACTTACTACTCTGAAAAGTGACTTAAGATGAGAGGTAGGGTGGAGAATTAGCTATTTATTCAGTCTTTCCTGTACAAACATAAATTTTTAGGGAGATTGAAGCAGACGAAACAAATCTGGAAAAATGGAGGTAACTGCTTAATCTGAGGGTTGGGTGCACGGAGGTTCAACATATTTCTTTTGTGTATATTTGAACCCCCTACAAAAAAAAACCACAAGACAGAATATGAGCCAAGCAGCTTAGGGTTTAGGCAAGGCTTCTGCCTACAAGACACACCAGGATATGAGGGGTAGTTTTAGCCCTAATGGGCTGAGCCAACTGGAGGTATATAGGGAAGTGCTAAATTGCAGAGGTATCATGTTGCCCAGCACTCGATCAAATCCTAGATCCTAGGTCTGCTTGGTAGCATGCTTCCTAGGTAGTGGATCTGAGGCTACCTATAGAACTTCCTTTGCAGTCATAATTCGCTCAGAAACTACAAAAGTGCTTGCTCTTGAAAATGGAGTCTTTGTCCATTTCATGCTTCTATAAAAGAATACCACAGACTGCATAATTTATAAAAAGGAAAAAAGGAAGGAAAGAAAAAAGGAAGGAAGGAGGGAAGGAGGGAAGGAAAGGAAGGAAGGGAAAGAAGGAAAGGAAGGAAGGGAAAGAGAGAAAGAGGGAAGGAGGAAGGGAGGGAAGGAGGGAGGGAGGGAGAGAGAGAGGGAGGGAGGGGAAGGGAAGAAAAGGGAAGAGAAGGGAAAGGAGGAAGAAAAGGAAAGGAAAGGAATAAATTTTATTTCTTAACAGTTCTGGATGTTAGGAAGTCCAAGGTTGAGGGGCCTGCATCTGGTAAGGGTCTTCTTGCTGCATCATCCCACTACAGAAGGCAGAAGGAAAAGAGAGTGCAAGAAAGCAAGAGGGCAAAAGGGGCTGAACTCTGTTTTATAATAAGCCCACTCTGTGATTACTAATCTATTACCACAATAACAACATTAACTCATTCATGAAGGCTATTTTATTAGGCCCCACATCCCAACTGTTGCATTGAGGATTGAGTTTCCAGCACATAAACTTTGGGGGATACATTTAAACCATAGCAGAGCACTTAGGTTAATTCAACTAAGAGGAGCTGGGAAAATCAAAGGCATGAGAAAGACAGCAAAAGCTAGCAGAGAGAAATGCATAGGTTAAGGAAAAAAGTCACAGTGAATCCTGTAGGGCAGGCTACTTTATCAAAAGCACCTAAAAAAGATCTCATTAACTCCCCCAGCTCACCTCCACCCACATCTAAAGAGCCACACACAGCACCACCAAAGGCAGCACAATGAGAACAGCATTCTCCTCAACAGACAAGCTGGGAGTATCTAGACACCTGACCTCAATAGCTCCAGAACAGCCCTAAAACATTTCCTCCCTAACCACCACTCAAGTCACCAGCTTGGAAAGTATTAAGAAAACCCAAATCCTGACACACCACTATGAAACAACTTCAAACAGCAAAGAACAACCCATTTAAACAGCAATGCCAGCTGCTGGGGAAAAAAGGAACAATGAGTAGAGGAGAAACAGAACTCTCGGGGTCCACCAAGACCCAGTCTCTCAGCTTCAGCACTTTTAAATGCAGAATCCATACCCCTCTGGGGCCTGTGGAGCTCCACAAGGCATGTCGTCCTCAAAGATAAATGAGCAGGCAAGCTGGCTAGAAAACCACTAAGGGTATTATTCTTTAAAGAATCTTTATAGGGTCAAAGAGGAATGGGTCTTAACTGGCTATGTGAACTCCCCACAGATTCTGAGGATGATGTCAGTATCCCTTTCCAGATGTGTTTAACACTTTGCAGTCACTTGTATTCCTGCCACTGAGTGCCAGTGCTTTGCTAATTTGAACTGATTCCAGCTCACGCTGACCCCAGCTCCCTGGATGTTACCATTAGCCAAGACTGTCACCCATACTGTACCCTTTCAAAGAGTCCTAAAAACAGCTCTTCACCTACTCTTCCAAGACAAGTAAAAATGTCTGCCAAAGAAATGGAGAAAAAAGATTCAGAGAGTGAAAACAATTAATATACTAACAAGAGAGCAAAAAGCAAAGGGGGAGGAGAAACTAGGAAAATCATAGATGGGCTCTCACCTATTTCCAAAGCTGGGCTAATGTCCTTTTGCTTGTGTCTGAATAAGGCACCAATTTTAAGCTGCTAATGAAAAAAAAAGAAAAAGAGAAAGAAGCAGGCCCAGGCTGGGCGCAGTGGCTCATGCCTGTAATCCCAGCACTTTGGGAGGCCAAGGCAGGTGGATCACCCAAGGTCAGGAGTTCTAGACCAGCCTGGTCAACATGGTGAAACACCATCTCTACTAAAAATACAAAAAATTAGCCAGGCATGGTGGCGCATGCCTGTAAATCCAGCTACTAAGGAGGCTGAGGCAGGAGAATTGCTTGAACCTGGAAGGCAGAGAATGTGGTGACCTGAGATCACGTCATTGCCCTCAAGCCACGGCAATGAGAATGAAATTCGGTAAAAACAAAACAAAACAAAACAAAACAAAACTACCATAAAATAACTCAGACTTAATTAAATACAACCCTAGTGGTGAATGACTGAAGATGGATTACTCATAACAGAGATAACAGTCCAATAAGAATCCAGGAATCTTACCTTTTAATAACAAAAAAATCCTTTCCTTCGAAAGTAACATCCTCTCAAGGCCAGGAATTCCATTAGTAGAAAGCCTTCCTAAAAAACAAAATTCCTGACCAGGCATGGGTTCACGTCTGTAATCTCAGCACTCTGGAAGGCTGAGGCGGGAAGATCACTTGATGTCAGGAGTCGAGGCGGGAAGATCACTTGACGTCAGGAGTTCGAGACTGGCCCGGCCAACATGGTGAAACCCCATCTCCACTAAAAATACAAAAATTAGCCTGGTGTGGTGGTGGGCACCTGTAATCCCAGCGACTTGGGAGGCTAAGGCAGGAGAATTTCTTGAACCCAGGAGGCAGAGGTTGCAGTGACCAGCAAGGTTGCGCCATTGCACCCCAGCCTGGGCGATAAGAGTGAAAACTCCATCTCAAAAAAAAATTCCTTTGGGAAGGCCTTCTACATAAAAATCTTCAACATGAGACTGGAAAAAAGGGTATGGGATCATCACCAGACCTTTGGCTTTTACAGCTCGAGCTATAAGAACAAAAAGAAAAAGGGATATCATTTAAACACAGTATGTAGAAAAGAATAATTATTGAATCTGTACTGGTCTTTAACTTTTACACTTTGATCTTTAATTCTGTTATTGTGATTGAGTCCAAAGAAAAATAGTATGAGTAAAATAAAAAGAACACCAAAAATGCTAATATTCTGTTTACCAAAGTCTGTAGTGAAATATCCCATTAAATCCAAGTGCAGTGACACACCCATAATCCCAAGCACTTTGGGAGGCTGAGGCGGGTGAATCTCCTGAAGTCAGGAGTTCAAGGCCAGCCTGGCCAACATGGTGAAACCCCAACTCTACTACAAATACAAAAACTAGGCAGGCGTGGTGGCAGAGGCCTGTAATCCCAGCTACTTAGGAGGCTGAGGCAGGGAGAATTGCTTGAACCCAGGAGGTGAGCTTGCCATGAGCTGAGATCATACGACTGCACTCCAGCGTGGGCGACAGAACAAAACTTCGACCTCCAAAAAAAAAAAAAAAAAACAGCTAGCAGGTGACATTTGCTATGGGGAGACTAGGGATATGATCCTGCTGCAATCCTTCCATTTTAGTAAATCTAAACAGTGTGAATCCATTCTGTTTCGTCCCCACTCCACTCCAGAGCCAAAACAAGAAAATCAATTATGTTTCTAGTTCTTTAAAAACATATCTAACTAAATCATCTAATTAAAAGATAATATGCATGGTTCCATACTCTAAAAGAAAACTTATGTCCTGCATATCATGGACATTTGATGAATGCTTATTCAGTTGACTGGTGTAGACTTCAATAATAACCTGTTCAATGCATTATGCCAGATGAATCTTGCATCTCAAAAGTAGAACAAATATTGTTCGTTCAGTTTTGTCTACCCATAAATGCAATATTTACTAATAAAAAGAAAATGTTTATTGTTCTAGAGAGTATGAGAATTTTGACAACATGAATTCTCCTGTCCTAGGACATAATTAATACTTAGAGGCATACTATTTCATGTGGAAGCTACCATTAAATCAATGTTAAGTGTTAATTACCTCACATAATCTTCTAATCTGACTTAAGACTGAAGACGTACCTCACAAAGCTGATTTATCAAGTTGTAAATCTTCACCTGTTGAATTCATAAGTTCATGTCTGAAAGGTGAGAATAAATACTTAATATTCACTAGGCAATATTCAGCAAAGTAATATCCACTAGTACATATTTAATATTTCATCATGAACTGCGGGTGTGAAGAGAAAAGACAGGCTGGGCACAGTGGCTCACACCTGTAATCCCAGCAGTTTGGGAGGCCGAGGCAGGTAGATCATGAGGTCAGGAGTTCAAGACCAGCCTGGCCAACATGGTAAAACCACGTCTGTACTAAAAGTACAATAATTAGCTGGGCATGGTGGCAGGCAACTGTAATCCCAGCTACTCGGGAGGCTGAGGCAGGAGAATTGCCTGAACCCAGGAGGTGGAGGTTGCAGAAACCATTATCACACCACTGCATTCCAGCCTGGGCAAGAGAGCAAGATTCTGTCTCAATCAATCAATCAATAAAAATATAAGGAGGAAGCATTTACTGTGTATATGTCTGGTATTATGTGAAGCACTTTACTATCTTATCAAATCTTCGGGACAGATCTTCAGTTCTCATGACCACAAAAGAGGATACTAAAGCTCAGACAGGAGAAGAGACGTGGCCAGCCTGTGTCCCCAGGGCCTATGGTCTTACCACTAGGTTACAGTGTTTCCAGATATCACATGTTGTGAGATTTTTACTTTAAAATGAACCAAAATAAACCAAAGGTGAAAAAGGCATAAGCTATTAAAAAGTGGGAGAAACACTAAGAGAACCTTAAGCATGTAACTAAAAATATTATGGAAATGTTATTGAATTCATTAGCAAATTTAGTGCTAGGTTTTCATTGACGAGTAGGTTATATTACTCATAATGAAGAAAAATGTTCATTTTAAGTACATTAACATAAATACCATCAATATTGTTTATCATGTTTAAATGTTCACTTAAAGCAATTCAGTTAAAATTCTGCATATCATACAATTTTATAGTTTGCTAGTAGGTTACAAGTAAATAGTCACCCAAATAAAAACATCATGTTTTCCACTGGTTGTTGCTCTTTTTAGGTGAGCATTTGATATATACCAACAGAGAGAGGATAATAACAAATCGCTAATTTCTTTCATCACTATATAAAGGTGGCTTCAGGATAGAATAGTATCAGGGCGATGATGAATTTGAAATCTAACATCAATTCAGTGATGCATCAAGATAAAGGTAGAGACAATAGGGGCACCTTGCTGAGTACTGAACATTTTATTTATTTATTTTGAGATGGAGTTTTGCTCTTTTTGCCCAGGCTAGAGTGCAATGGTGCAACCTCGGCTCACCGCAACCTCTGCCTCCTGGGTTCAAGCGATTCTCCTGCCTTGGCCTCCCGAATAGCTGGGATTACAGACATGCGCCACCACACCCGTCTAATTTTGTATTTTTAGTAGAGACGGGGTTTCTCCATGTTGGTCAGGCTGGTCTCGAACTCCCGACCTAGATATCTGCCTGCCTGGGCCTCCCAAAGTGCTGGGATTACAGGTGTGAGCCACCGCACCCAGATGAATTCCAAATTTAACAAAGCAGACTAAGAGAAACAATTCATTTTAAAAAATAATATTTGGCCAGGCATGGCGGCTCACACCTGTAATCCCAGCACTTTGGGAGGCTGAGGTGAGCGGATCAGGAGGTCAGCAGTTCAAGACCAGCCTAGCCAAGATCATGAAACCCCGTCTCTACTAAAAATACAAAAATCAGCCAGGTGTGGTGGCTGGTGCCTGTAATCCTAGCTGCTCGGGAGGCTGAGGCAGAGACCTGCTTGAACCCGGGAGGCGGAGGTTGCAGTGAGCTGAGATCGTGCCACTGCACTCCAGCCTGGGCGACAGAGTGAGGCTCCGTCTCAAAAAAAATAAATAAATAATTCAATGAAATCCCTAAGATCCAGGGCTTTGCAATAAATATGTAAATAAATTTCCAATCTCCATACTGAAAGTTTAAAAGAAATGCTAACTAATAACTAAAGAAATACAACTTTTCCTCAGCTTTGCAGCAATCTAGAAACAAAGTGTGTAGACACTACAAAGCACCTTACAAGGAGAAACGTGTAAGGATGGCATGACTCGCCGGCAGCCCTGGGATTGTCCACGGTACCCCCATGATGAACAGTAACTCATTGTGTAAACGCCCATGAACATAAGATTACAGGACTTTTCCAGTTTAGACATACCATATTTTCTTTCAGACAATTCTTCAATTTGTTTACGTAGATCAGCGATACGATGATTCCATTTCTCTGAAAATCAAGCAAAAGTTGCTTCTCAATAATACGTCCCTATGTCACAGCAGCACTAACGTATAATGACTCATTTCATATATTTTACATTCTAACAGTCCATATCATTTTATTGCTTTCAAGAAAAAATTTCCCCTTTTTGGTGGTTCTTAGAATTGGTTTAATGGGAGACTATTAGAGAAGGTGAAAAGCAGGAGGGCAGAAAAGTTCAATCAAATTAAACACAATAACAGGGAGGTCACAATAAGGCGGTCTCCAGGGGTCTTTTAGCAAACTTCCTAAAACATGTCTCAGCTGTGTGAAATCAGACTTTACAGCAGCCAGGTGCAGTGGTGCACGCCCGTAATCCCAGCACTTTGGCAGCAGAGGCAGGCGGATCACTTTGACCTCAGGGCAACACAGCCAAAACCCCCCTCCCTAGCCCCACCCCCACCCCGTCCCTACCAAAAATACAAAACAGAAGGGCATGGAAGCTGTATTGGAAGCGATGGTGTGGACTAGATCAGTGATAGGGCACGGTGTGGATGTTATTACCTTAGTATTGGAAGCGATGGTGTGGACAAGAATAGTGATAGGGCATGGTGTGGATATTATTACATTAGTATTGGAAGCGATGGTGTTCACTAGATCAGTGATAGGGCATGGTGTGGATATTATTACATTAGTATTGGAAGCGATGGTGTGGATTAGATCAGTGATAGGGCATGCTGTGGATATTATTAAGTTAGTATTGGAAGCGATGGTGTGGGCTATATCAGTGATAGGGCATGGTGTGGATATTATTACATTAGTATTGGAACCGATGGTGTGGACTAGATCAGTGATAGGGCATGGTCTGGATCTTACTACATTAGTATTGGAAGCGATGGTGTGGACTAGATCACTGTTAGGGCATGCTGTGGATATTACTACATTAGTATTGGAAGCGATGGTGTGGATTAGATCAGTGATAGGGCATTGTGTGGATATCATTACATTAGTATTGGAAGCGATGGTCTGGACTAGATCAGGGATACGGCATGGTGTGGATATTATTACATTAGTATTGGAAGCGGCGGTGTGGACTAGATCAGTGATAGGGCATGGTGTGGATATTATTACATTAGTATTGGAAGCGATGGTGTGGACTAGATCAGTGACAGGGCATGGTGTGGATATTACTACATTAGTATTGGAAGCGATGGTGTGGATTGGATCAGTGATAGGGCATGGTGTGGATATTATTACATTAGTATTGGAAGCGACGGTGTGGACTAGATCAGTGATAGGGCATGGTATGGATATTATTACATTAGTATTGGAAGCGATGGTGTGGATTAGATCAGTGAAAGGGCATGGTGTGGATATTATTACATTAGTATTGGAAGCGATGGTGTGGACTAGATCAGTGATAGGGCATGGTGAGGATATTATTACATTAGTATTGGAAGCGATGGTGTGGATTCGATCAGTGATAGGGCATGGTGTGGATATTACTACATTAGTATTGGAAGCGATGGTGTGGACTAGATCAGTGATAGGGCATGGTGTGGATATTATTACCTTAGTATTGGAAGCAATGGTGTGGACTAGATCAGTGATAGGGCATGGTGTGGATATTACTACATTAGTATTAGAAGCGATGGTGTGGACTAGATCAGTGATAGGGCATGGTGTGGATATTACTACATTAGCATTGGAAGCGATGGTGTGGACTAGATCAGTGTTAGGGCATGGTGTGGATATTATTACATTAGTACTGGAAGCGATGGTGTGGATTAGATCAGTGATAGGGCATGGTGGGGCTATTATTACATTAGTATTGGAAGTGATGCTGTGGATTAGATCAGTGATAGGGCATGGAGGGGATATTATTACATTAGTATTGGAAGGGATGGTGTGGATTAGATCAGTGATAGGGCGTGGTGTGGATATTACTACTTTAGCATTGGAAGCGATGGTGTGGATTAGATCCGTGATAGGGCATGGTGTGGGTATTCCTACGTTAGTATTGGAAGCGATGGTGTGGATTAGATCAGTGATAGGGCATGGTGGGGATATTACTACACTAGTATTGGAAGCGATGGTGTGGATTAGATCTGTGATAGGGCATGGTGTGTATATTATTACATTAGTATTGGAAGCGATGGTGTGGACTAGATCAGTGATAGGGCATGGTGTGGATATTATTACATTAGTATTGGAAGCGATGGTGTGGATTAGATCATTGACAGGGCATGGTGTGGATATTATTACATTAGTATTGGAAGCGATGGTGTGGACTAGATCAGTGATAGGGAATGGTGTGGATATTATTACATTAGTATTGGAAGCGATGGTGTGGACTAGATCAGTGATAGGGCATGGTGTGGATATTATTACATTAGCATTGGAAGAGATTGTGTGGATTAGATCAGTGATACGGCATGGTGTGGATATTATTACATTAGTATTGGAAGCGATGGTGTGGACTAGATCAGTGATAGGGCATGGTGTGGATATTATTACATTAGTATTGGAAGCGATGGTGTGGATTAGATCATTGACAGGGCATGGTGTGGATATTATTACATTAGTATTGGAAGCGATGGTGTGGACTAGATCAGTGATAGGGCATTGTGTGGATATTATTACATTAGTATTGGAAGCGATGGTGTGGACTAGATCAGTGATAGGGCATGGTGTGGATATTATTACATTTGTATTGGAAGCGATGGTGTGGATTACATCAGTGTTAGGGCATGTTGTGCATGTTATATGGGTGTTAGGGCACGGTGTGGATATCATAGTAATGTAGGGCACAGTGTGATTATTATATTAGAGGCCACTGTAAGAATATATATTAGCAGCCACTGTGTCTTGGACATTGACAATGATGTTAGGGTGTACTCCAAACAGTGAGATTTGGGGGTTTTATTTTTCTAGATGGATTTCTTCCTCTGCTGAGTGCTCTAAAGACTCACTCCTTGGCACTGAGGGCCGTGGACAGGAGCTTTTTACTCACCAATGAAGAACACCAAGTTAACACGACCCTCGTGCTGCCCTGAGGAAGTTGAAGCTCCTCGCTGCTTCTGGCACCTCCGCGGGAAGTTGGTTGGGGCGGGATCGCGCGCCCTCTGGTGGCTCCGTGGTTCAGCACAGACGCTCTTGCTCACAGTTTCTCGGCGGATGTGCGCCCCCTCCTGGCTGTCCTGAAATACCTATAAAATTCAATATTCAGTTTATTCAGTGTCATAATTTTGGAAATTCAAACCGAAGTAAAGGCCACTATATCCGTACCCTTCCCATAAATGGTGATGGAAGAATTATTTGGAAGCCATATAGAATGAAATGACTCTATACACAAATTAAAACAGAAAAACCTACTCAAAATAGTCCAGAGACTGCAACTTCAAAGGCAAAACTATAAACAATCTAAAAGAAAACCTAAGAGACATTGGATCTGGTGTTGAGTTTTAACACACAGCATCAAGTGCCAATTCGTGAAAATACTGAGAACAGACTTTATAAAACTAAATTTTCTACTATGAAAAACCCTATTCAGAGAACAAAAAGACAAGACACACTGTGAGAAGATATTTACAAAATACAAACGTGGTTTTAAAAACTGTATTGAAAATACACAAAGAACTCTTCAAACGAACACTAAGAAAACTAAAAACCCAAATAAAACTGGGTAAATATCTGAACAGACATCCAGCCAAATAAAATATATAGATAGCAGGCCAGGTGTGGTGGCTCATGCCTATAACCCCAGCACTTTGGGAGGCTGAGGCGGGTGAGTCACCTGAGGTCAGGAATTTGAGATCAGCCTGGCCAACATAGTGATACCCCCTCTCTACTAAAAATACAAAAAATTAGCCAGGCATGGTGGTGGGTGCCTGTAATCCCAGCTACTTGGGAGGCTGATGCAAGAGAATTGCTTGAACATCAGAGGTGGAGGTTGCAGTGACCGAAGATCATGCCACTGCACTCCAGCCTGAGTGACAGAATGAGACTCTATCTCAATAAAAAAAAAAAGAAAAAAGAAAAAAAAAGAAAATACACAGATAGCACATAATCACACAAAAGGATGCTCAATATATCTCATTAGGAGACTGCAAATTAAAATAATGCTGAGATATCACTGCACACCTAGTACAACTGTGGGACTCTTAAAAAATCTCAACAGTAACAATTGGAGGTTGAAGAACAATAGGTACGGCCATTCATTACTGGCAGAATGCATGAATGGGTACAGCCACTTTGGGAAATAGTTTGACAGTTTTTCCCAAAGATAAACAAGTCTTACCTTACAATCCAACAAATGCACCCCTAAATTGTGTATGTTTAGACAGCTGCTTTGAAAAATTATGTTCACTCAAAAACTAGCATGTAATTATATATGAGCCACTCTACTCATAATGGCCAAAACTTGAAGTAATCAGAACGTTCTTCAATAGCTGAATGCATAATCAATTTGAAGTACAACCATGCAATGGAATACCATTCACCAACAGAAAGGAATGAACTGTCAATCCATGAAAACAAATGAATGAATCTTGCATCTATGTTGCTAAGTAAAGGGTGGCAGTATGAAGATGCTATACATTGTATGACTCCATTCATATAACATTCTGGAAAAAGCACAACCAAAGAGATGATAGTCAGATCAGTGACTGTCTGGGGTGGGGATTTGAAGTATTCTGTATGCTACTTCAGTAGTGGATATCTGACACTATGCATTTGATAAAACCCACAGAATTTTAATGCACAAAGAACAAATCACAATCTACACAAATTAAATTATTTAGGATGTGGAAGTATCTAAGGACAAAATACAGAGTGCAACCAAGAATCTAACTGTATTACCAATGTATGTTGCAAGTGGTGGGCCAAAGGTGCTGAGCTGGAAATGAGTAGAATCCATAGACTAAAAACAAAACGTACTATATACACGAACAGTGGACTCTATTTTATAAAGTTATTTCCCATAGGGATAATAGTTAATTTTGAAACTACTATATCTGTAAAAAGAAAAATAACCATGATTTTCCTCTATACTATCAACACTCCACTTTTACCAGCAAATTGTGGGGGGTGGGGGGTGTTTCCCATACCAACCAATATTCCAACTCTCTGGAAAACAATTGGGTATCCTGTAATTCAACTGTGACACTGATCACCTGGAGTTAGTATACACCCTACAGGTTAAGGGCTTAGTAACACCAGACTGTCCACAACCTCAGATGCCAATCACAAGTAGTGAATCCCCAGTTTACCCAAACTTTTATATGACTTGGCCAGAAACTAGGCATTCCTACACCCCCTCTTCAGGTTTGACAATTTGCTATGATGGCTTATGGAACTAGGAAATACTTACTTATGTTTACTAGTTATTATGGTCTCAATGTGTGTACACCCCCACCCCAAATTCCTATTTTGAAATGTAATCCCCAAAGGGATGGTATTCAGAGGTAACCGAGAGGTGATCGGATCATGAGAGTGCTGTCCTCATGAATGAAACCAGTGCCCTTATAAAAGCATCTAGGAGCCCGTTTCCCCATTCTGCCATGTCACGACATGCTAGAAGGCACTATCTATGATAGATGAGCCCTCACTAGACATCAAATCTGTCAGCCTTGATCTGGAACTTTCCAAATTCCATATTTTAGGAATTTTTATGGAAGCTTCATCATGTAGACATGACGGATTATTAACTCCATTTCCAGTCCCTTCACACCCTCAAAGGATTGCATGTTAAGCTAAAAGTTACAACCTTCTTATCATGGCTTGGTCTTTCTGGTGACCATCCCCATCCTGAAACCATCCAGGAACCCACAGAGTGTCCTTATTAGAACAGAAGCCATTCCTATTATCCAGGAGATTCCAAGAGATTTAGGAACTCTGCGTCAGGAACCAGGGCCAAAGACCAAATATTAGAACACAAGATGCTCCTAGCACCCCTACTGTTCAGGAAATTATAATAGTTTTAGAAGCTCTGTACCAGGAACTGCAGACACAGACCAAACATATATTTCTTATTAAGTCCCAACCTGGAATCTTGATCAAGAATGAATTCCTTGTTCCCAATGGTACAAGGGATGAAATAAATGGCAGATAGTAGGAGCCAGGTTCCTCACTACTACAGTGAGAAGTCACAGATAAAAAATAGGGAAGCCTAGAATGATCTCTGTCATAATGAGTCAGAATATATATATACAACATAAGTATAAATTCACATTTAGCTTAACATATACATAGATGATTCCACATAGAAACCTTTATAATTAAGTGGGTACATATAAGTTAGAAGACACACATATATTTCTTTGCACTGTCAGCTGTAAGTGTCATGATGCAATGACCACATTTAGTGGCCAGATGTAAGTTTTTCATACCATTCTCTAACAAAAGAAATCAGGGCTATTAGAAGAAATAGCTGAAACTAGGACTGGGACAGAAAATATATGAGCCAGGGTACTTTTGAAGTAACAGAAATAAATTATTAAAAAAAAAACATGAAATTATGTAAAAGGAGCCAGTGGAAAGAGCTACCAATGGCCACAGGTATGAACAAAGAGCAACAAAATACTGTACAATTAGATAACCAAAAGATTAAAGTAACTATCTGTGGACCCATACTGGTATAAATAAATGATTAAACAGATATGCAAATGGGCTGAATAGAAATCTCTTATACAGAAGAATTCCAAATACCTGATATAGACAGCCATCAAGGAGGTGGGGCTAACTCCCCACTCCTTTAAGTATGAGCTCTGCACGATGACTTCCTCCAAAAGCATACATACAATATAGACATGGGAAAAAAGTAACCTCACAGTGAAAAACCTGAAAACACTGCCTCAACCAAGTGATAAAAGTTAACATTAATGGTGATAACACATCTTGAGAGCATGAAGTGACAGCATGAAGTGACTACACTAGCACTTGCAAACCAAAAATAAAATTCAAAGATCTTTCCCACAACCACCTCTCCACCAGGGGACACCAAAGTTAACCTGGAAGACTGGTTCAGGCTATGATGGGAAAGAGGTGGTCAGACATGCCTCATTATGCCCTCCTCCCTTTTGGAATTCAGGAAAAGCCAATCAGCATTTAACATCAACACAACCTTAAATCTGATAAGAAACATTTACAATCTATTCTCTCTGAAGCCTGCTACCTGGAAGCTTCATCTCCATGATAAAACCTTGGTCTCCATAACCCCTTATCATAACCCAGACACTCCTTTCTACTGATAGTAAGTCTTTCAACAAACTGCCAATCAGAAAAATTTTAAATGTACCTATAACCTGGAAGCCCCATCCCACCCTAATCCATTGGGTTGTCCCACCTTTCTGGACCGAACCAATATATATCTTAAATACACTTGATTGATGTCTCCTATCTCCCTAAAATGTATAGAGCCAACCTGTACCCCAACGACCTCGAGCACATGTTCTCAGGGTCTCCTGAGGGCTGTGTCAAGGGCCATGGTCACTCATATTTGGCTCAGAATACATCTCTTCAAATATTTTACAGTCTTTGACTCTTTTTGTGGACACACTACACATCTGCTCTGCTTCCTGCAAACCCCTAAACCCAGGCTGATTATGAGAAAAACCCCAAGTAAACCACAATGGAGGACATTCTACACAATACCTGACCAATCCTCCTAACACTGTTCCAGGTCCTCAGAAGTAAAGTCTGAGAGACTGTCACAGCCAAGAAGAGCCTGACATGATGACTAAATGTCCTATGGGATCCTAGATAGGATCCTGGGAGAGAAAAAGGCAGAACTAAGGGAAACCAAATAAGATGTGAGCTTATTTAATAATATAGTAATACCCAGTCATTAAGTATGACAAGAAATGATGTAAGATGTTGGTCAGGAGTGGTGGCTCACGCCTGTAATCCCAGCACTTTGGGAGGCTGAGGCGGGCGGATCACCTGAGATCAGGAGTTCAAGACCAGCCTGGCCAACGTGGTGAAACCTCATCTCTACTAAAAATACAAAAATTAGCCGGGCATGATGGCAGGCGCCTGTAATACCAGCTACTCAGGAGGCTGAGGCAGGAGAATCGCTTGAACCTGGGAGGCAGAGGTTGCAGTGAGCCGAGATCACGCCACTGCACTCCAGCCTGGTTGAGACTCTGTCTGGGGAAAAAAAAAAAAGATGTTAAACCTATCTGATACATGTTGATATGTTAAAAAGAGGGGAAACTAGGTTGCATCTACATGGGAAATCTGCATTTTCTTCCCAATTTCTGTATGAATCTAAAACTAATTTAAAATAAAACCTCTATTTAAAAATTGTAATTTTTTCAGATATCTGCTAAATTATTTGTACTAAAAATTAGTAATTGACAGTAACTACTCCTACTTTTAAAAATAAGAGCATTCATGATACTGCAAAGTAAATTATACAGACTAATATATACTTTCAAAGAAATGCCCCTTTTACATGTTTTATGTTAAGATAACCTATACGTGTAAACATGGTCATATCATTTTTCTTACGGTGTAGTTCACTCTCTAAGAAAGCTGGTCATCTTAGAACCAGGGAAAAAAATTCACATTTTGGAGACTATTTCAATTTATGGCTGGACGTTTTCAAAGTATGACTTTGTGAAAAAAAAAAAGTTCAAATTGATTCCTTGTGACTGGATCACTTATTCTAATGAATGCTTGTCTTTATTTTGTTTCCCAGCATTCCTTTCAGCTATGATACAACAGAAGCAAATATTTGCCACTGGAAAAAAATATTCAAAGACACTCTTAGGTTAATCTATAGCTGATGACAGTCAGTCTAGTCTACATAGCAAGCAGCTTCAAGATATGATTACTTAGCTAAGAGGGAAATGGGACGTGACTGCTGCCTCATTCCCACGCCTCCCTGGACCTGATAATTTAGAGGAAGCTCACATTCGCAAGATAGAAATTTTCTTTTCTTTCTCAGTATTAAATATGCTGTCACAATAGAAGAAAGCTTTACTGACTTCTTAAATGATGTGTTGAGACCGGAAACCTAAAATGATAGTTACTGAGAATACTGCTAATGCCCTAAGTTTTTAGTCACACCCTCACCTAGGTAGGAACCTAACCAAAAGGGGAGAACTGTTGAACAAATTACGGGAGGTCATTGTTTTGGTCACAACTCCCGCATTAGGCCACACTGAGCAGGCAAAACCAGAATGGAGACACTCACGCTGAATGACACACAACAAAGCTGAAACTTTAAGGAAGTAAATAGATCCCAAAAGAGCTCCCTTTTTCCCTGAAGAGATTCCAGTCTACCTGAGTCAGCATAAAGAAGTCCCCTCTGCTTTAATTCTTACCAAAACAAGTAACTTGAAGTAATCTGATATTAACAAATCAGTTGTTATTTTCTATTGCTCTATTTCCGCCTTACACAACACAGTGTTCTGCTATTGCCCAGAGGGCACTGAGACCAAATAAAACTTGAAAATGCCACACTGAAAGCAAATAAGTTCTAATAACTCAATTTACGATAACAAAGAGTGACACCAATGCCCAAAGTTTTGATCAATATCTCAAAATTGAGAGGCTGACCAAAAGGGAGGAAGTCTTACATCAAACAACATTTAGGCTTTAGAAGCCTCCCAAGGAGTCCTTGTAAAGAGTCGCGGCAGGGCGCCGTGCCTCACGCCTGTAATCCCGGCACTTTGGGAGGCCGAGACGGGTGGATCATGAGGTCAGGAAATCGAGACCATCATGGCTTACAAGGTGAAACCCAGTCTCTACTAAAAAAAAATACAAAAATATTAGCCGGACTTGGTGGCGGCAGCCTGCAGTCCCAGCTACTCGGGAGGCCGGGACAGGAGAATGGCATGAACCCGGGAGGCGGAGCTTGCTGTGAGCTGAGATCGCGCCACTGCACTCCAGCCTGGGTGACAGAGCGAGACTCCGCCTCAAAAAAGAAAAGGGAAGAAGAAGAAGAAGAATCGCAACCTAATTTAGTATAGAAACAAACTGAAAATCTGACTTGGGAATGTATCATGGTAACAAATTGCGGCGGTTCAGCCAATCACATCAGCCGAGTGTCAGTCAATGGCCGGCAGCCAGCTGTTCAAAACAAGTTCCAAGAAGGCAAATCCGGGCTGTAACCAGGTCTGTAACCAATCCAGCCACCTCTATACCTCACTTCTGTTTTCTGTATGTCACTTTTTTTCTCTGGCTATAAATATAACCCGCACATGTTGTGTGGCAGATCATTCTGAACCATTTTTGGTCTGGACTGCTGCCTGATTCTAGAACCACAAAAAAAAGCCAATTAAGATCTGCAAACCCACATTTGTTGTAATTTTGTATTTTAACAGTTGTGCCCTACAAAAGACATTAAGCTGAAATTAATTAAAAATCATTTACGGTCATGATTAGGTCATAAAAAATTGTCAAACATAACAATTCTTCAAAAAAAGCTAAAAAGTATATTTTAAAAATATTGTTGATGGAAAAAAGAGTGCAAAAGTAGATAGGAAAATTATGTACAAAACTAAAAACAGAGGAGAAATTAAAAGTCAAATAATTGCATCAAACTGGAAACCTAGAAAAAATGGGTGATTTCCTAGTAAAAATACACATTAACAAAATGGACACTGAAATAAGGCAACTATGAATATACCAATTAGCATAGAAAAGCTAAGAAAGGTCCTTAAAGATCTCCCAGTGGAAAAAGGCCCCAGGACCATCTGGGTCCATAGCTTAGTGTAAGCTGACTTAACTAAATGTGATTTTACACTCGTGCATTGCATACATATGATGGTGGTCCCATGAGATAAAAATGGAGCTGAAAAATTCCTTCCTAGCCATCTTGTCATAAGCTCATGGCTCAATGCATTACCTTTTCTCTGTTCTGATACCATGAGAGGAAAATAAATCTCAGGACCCCCAAATCACTAAGCCAAGGGAAAAGTCAAGCTGGGAGCTATGTCAGGCAAATCTGCCCTCATTCTATTCCTAACTAAGATAGCTACAAAGACAAAAAGCTACATACCTCACTCACAATTTGCCCACAAAGAATTTCCTTTTGGACAAAGGACAGACAGCACTCAAAGTCATCCCTCACCTGAGACAGATGCATATCTGATTGCTTCCTCTGCCCTATTATTTATGTAAAAATGCAGATTCATTGAGCCAGACTAAATTGTGTATTCAGTGGAAGGCTGATGAAGGATTCAAAAGAATGCAACCTTTTGTCTCTAACGTACTTCTGACCTGGAAGCACCCCCACTTCCTGCTTCCAGTTGTCCCGCCTTACTGGGCCAAATGACTGTACATCTTACACGTCTCATGTATCCCTAAAATGTACAAAAGCAAGCTCTACCCTGGCCACCTTGGACACACGTCGTCAGGACCTCTTGAGGCTGTGTCACGGGCGTGTCCTTAATCTTGGCAAAATAAGCTTTCTAAATTGACTGAGACCTGTCCCAGATATTCTGGGATCACAATCTACAATCACCATGGTGTTATGGTTGACTACAGCATTCAGTACAGAGACATGCTGTACAGGTTCGTAGCCTGGGAGCAATAGGCTATACTATGTAACTTAGGTGTGGAGTGGGCTACACCATCTAAGTTTTATAAGGACACTCTACAGTGTTCACACAAAGATGAAATCACCTAAGGACAGATTTCTCAGAAAGTATAACATCGTTACGAGATGCCTGAGTGTATTTTAAATGGTCAAAGCCTAGGAGAAAAAAAGAAACTTAACTCTTGTTATGGGTTAATAACAAAGCTTAAGAGAGTTAACATATTTCATCTAATCTAAGATGCCAATGATTAAAAGACATTATTTTATGCACCATCACAAATAGGTTGCCAATTAAACTGACTTTCTGAATAACGCACAAATGTGAATTTACTTCTATTAATGCCAGGAAAGTAAAATGAAAAATAAATTATGGTTTTGACATGTTAAAGCAAATACGGCGGGGGTTAGCCTGAGGCCTTCCCTAAGCAAACAGAAACCGAACTTGGAGGCATGTGAACTGACTTAAAAAAATTCACAAACCAACCACAGTCAATGCCAAAAAGCCCAGCAGCCAGTTGGCTGTATGACTAGGGACGCTGAGGGAAGCATCCCCACCACAGGCGGTCGCCTAGCTGGAGCCACTGAGGAGCCTCACTTACGGGCCACCCTAAGAGCTCGAAGCCCCAAGCCGACTTCCGTTCTGGTGCTTCCTGCGTGATTCATGAACCATTCCTTTGCCGAAATAAACTCCGCTTAAATTTATTTTACCTAAAATCCTGTTAACAGACAAAGTCCAGTATTTACACTTAAAATACGGTTGTGAAAACTCACATCTACATCTGGTCTTCAATATTTTTCAAGTACTTTAACACTCTAAGAAAAACGAGCCACTGGAACGCAAATAAAAGCAAGTCGTGGGGTGCGCGTCTCCCTGGGGCTCTCCATGTTGCCCTCAGGGTTTCTCCCTTCTCTGTCCCGGATCCACCCCAAACAAACCCAAATTGGTCAAAAATTAAAAAATGAAACAACTCAGGTATGCTGTAATAATGAATAACAAAGCCACTTAATGATGGGCCACTTTGTAAAATAAAATAAATACAACTTGAGAAAGTGGAGCGCGAGGCAGCGCGGCCTCCTCAGCACTGAGCCGGGACGGAAAGCTTTTCCTCACCTTTCCTCGGGCAGCCTCGGGGACCATGAAGCCACAGCTCCCCCAGTGGTTCCTGAGGAGCTGAGGAGAAGGAGGCTGGGTGGTCCCTGGCCACGGTCCCCAGGTGTTCCTATAGAGCCAGCGGCGTCTCCCGAGTGGGTCCTGAGGAGGAGGAGGCTGGGTCCTCTCAGGTGTCCCTGTAGGGATGACGGCGCCTCCTGCGTAGGTCCTGAGGAGGCGGCTCGGCTCCGCCCCCTGGAGCCGCCGGGCTTCTGTACCGGAACCCGGGCGCCTCTTGAGGTTCTGTGAGGCGGCATCGCGCCCCCTGACGGCCGTCGCAGGCGGTGCAGGATGCTCAGGTGCTCGCGGTTGAGCTGTGGCCTCGCCCCTCCGGTGGATCTCCGAAGTTCACTGTTCTGACAATTACACGCCATGACTTTTGAAAAACCAGCTGAGGCCGGGCGCGGTGACTCACGCCTGTAATCCCAGCACTTTGGGAGGCCGAGGCGGGCGGATCGCGAGGTCAGGAGATCGAGACCATCCTGGCTAACACGGTGAAACCCCGTCTCTACAAAAAAAAAAAAAACAAAAAAAAATTAGCCGGGAGTGGTGGCGGGCGCCTATAGTTCCAGCTACTCGGGAGGCTGAGGCAGGAGAATCACTTGAACCCGGGAGGGGGAGGTTTCAGGGAGCCCCCTCTAAACAGAAAAGACTGACCCCCAGTCAGTGTTTTATTTTGCCTGATGACCGCAGGCCATGAACCTATGGAACAATAAGGTAATTAGGCTCTTGGACCCAGGGAAGTAGCTCCATGTCACCTGCCCTCATTTGCTGAGCATTTTGGTTTCTCGGATCTGCTACTCAGTTTCCAGTCTCTTCCTCCCTGCCAATGCTGCCAGCGTGCCTCTTCTGCAAGCAGCAACCGCCTTCCACCTTCCATTCTCTAGTCTTTAGCCATCATCTGGCTGGACTTTTCAGAATGGACTGCAAAGGAGAATAAACTGGCTGAGTCTGAGGGTGCACTCACGTGCAAAGTTGCAAGCTTTAATGTACCCATCTTGGCAGATTTTGGCTCCTTAGAGTTCTTTCTCATTTGGGGATCTCGTGCCCTCTGACGAGGTGGGCTCACTGACTGTCTGCGCTGGTGGCACCTGGCAGCACCTTGTCACGTGCACCTAGGTAAGAACCTGGCTGCACCTGATGCTTAGCCAAACGGGGAACTCACAGTTCTGTGTATCAGGTGATGTTTAATCTCTGGAGGTTAATGAACGTGAGGGAGCAATACTGTCTGGGACTCTCCACATATTGCGTCTGAGTCACTGAAGGAAAAGAATGTGGGGTCTGTTTGCTGGGACTGGACACCTCCATAATCACATGCTCCATGAAATGCAGGCAGGAGATCTCGCTTTCTACCTCTGGGATGGGAGTGTGCAGTTTCAGAATGAGACTAGCCCACACAACTGACTCTTTATTTGGGAAAGAGAAATGAAATCAGATGCAGCAATTTAATATCCACTAAGATGATATGTTAATCACAAACACTCTTCTGGTTTTTAGAAATGTGAATGTTATTTACACTAGGTTAAAAAACCTGAATATCCAACAGCATGACACCGACTAAAGAAATACTGGCGCACTCTGGAACCTTGCACACCACTTATTCGCATGGGAACAATGGGAACACGCCTATGCAAAGATGTGCATGGAAATTAGAAGAATGCAACACTGTAGAACAGATGTGACTAGGTGCATGATCAAGAGCACACTAGACCAAGCCTGCCTCTGCACACACAAGACTGCGCCTGAGTCTGCACCACGTGACGGGACCATTGTGGAGCAAGCCGGGGAGATTTTGATGTAGGCAGCAGAGGCGTCACTTAGGGACCAGACTTCCGTGGGAAACCACCATCTCCTTCCAACCCAGATGCACTTCGTGGGAAACGCGAGCAGATGAAGGTCATGTAGGAGACGAAAGAACTCGCTCCCCAAGCCCATAGGCCTTTGTCCTCCACCCATGGACCGAAGCATCCTGTTAGATGAGGGCCGCCCGCAGCCAGGGCCGGCAGAGAACCTGCCACGGAGCAGGTGTCTGTAAAGAACTGCTGACTGTCACTGTCCCTACTTGGGGCCACTGGGGGATCTGATGCATCTCACTACCCTTTGTAAAGGAATTATTGAAAACGTCAGCCCTCTAACAAGGCATAGGTTGATTAGTTACAGGATTTAACATTTCTATTTTAAAAGGCAGCATTGAAGAATGTCTTTACAAAGGCTGTACAAAACCTGCCACATTCTTTGTTACACAGATTGACTCATGTGCAATGCAGCCATTTGAAGAAACACTGGCATTTACCAGATGTAAACTTATTAGCAGACGACAACTAGAAATAATGTGCTGGATGTGCCCGTTTATTTATATGAATATAACCATCTCTCTAGATGCATCAAAAGATACACAACATGAGACAGAATTTATTTCTACAAGCTTATGATCAGGTGGTCAGGACAGGGAAAGAAGAGGAAAAAACTTTAAATCATGGACCTTTATTCTTAGACACCTTTATCCTACATACACAAGGGACATGCATGGTTGAAATAACGGAAACAAGGTGGATAAAAGTGAAAGTAACTTAAACTGCTTTACCCAGGAATGCCCAATTCAGGTGCTGCAGAGAAGAGCATGAGAACCGGGTGTCTTCAGGACACATGTGCATCTGGGAGCAGACTGGGCGTTCATCAGCAGGGAGGAGCAAGGCCTGGGTCGGGGGACACTGGGGCTGCTGTCCCAGAGGCTGGCAGTGTAGCCCTGTACCCCCAAGACTTCACTGAGTCTCCCCTCAACCACCTAAACCAGAATAAACTGATGTAGCAGGACTCCTCAAACACTGTGCAGGGTCTCCATGTCCTCGATGGCCCCTGATGAGCCACAGTACCCTCAGGTCCTGGTGAAGGAGCTGGTGCTGCCTCCTGCCTTTCCCCACATGGGGTCCTGCAGCTCATCCCACACAGCCTCAGATTCCCTCTACAGAACCTGCCCACAGATGTCTTCTGAGACCGGCAATACTGGGAGGCCTGTGGCCCAGACCCAGGAGGAACCAGCTGAGAGGCTCCGTGGAGGTATCGCTGATGGTGTAACCAGAATGAAAATGCCCACTTCTGTTCTGCTCCCTGAGAACAACTGTCAAGCCAGCATGAGTTTCCAGTTGGAACTTTTCCTTTTCTCCCCATGTTTGTCACTGTTTTAATGGACATTGCCTGGCTATTAAATCCCCGATGAACTCACTTTGAAAATTATCTATTGCACTGGGCACCCTTTCAGGAATCACTGAGTGTTAATTTTCTCAGTCTGAGTGATAATTTATGAGTCAAACAAGGACAGATCTGAAGCCAGAGGCTGCTCCTGTTGGGAAATCCCTGAGGATGGTGTTCCGGGGAAGCCTCCAGCCTTGGGAGTCCCGTGAAACTGAGCCAGCACAGGTCATGAAGGGAGCTGGTGCCAGACACTGACTGGGGACCTGCTGGCCTCTGGGCAGATCGCTCTGTCCCTGCACTTGGCTTGCCAGGTATCCCTGTGCAGTCATACCAAGTCCTGTGCTCAGAAGGGCCTCAGAGCAGTTTAAGGTTCTGCTGCCGCCCCTGGAAGCTCATGATTTTGAACAACAACAAAAAAAACCCCACGTTTTCCACTCGGCCCCACATATTATGTGGCCTGCGCAGCTGTCAGGCTGTGGCCACAGTGCTGGCATCTCTCACACAATGAAGGCTGCTGGAGTCCTGGCTGACTTGTTTTGACTCTTTTGTGAGGCCCACACCTAAGCTAAACACTCACGTGCCCCCAAGCTGACTCCCCACACTCTAAAGCATGAATCTGCCCCTTCAGCTGGGAGACGGTCCTCGTGTCATCTGGGTTTTTGGAGAGAAGGTCAAGGGAGCCTGGGTTCTAGTTCTTCAGTAATCAAGAGTAAGGGTCTTACCTGTTCACAGGTCCCTGTGGCTGCTTTACAGAAAGCAGGAAGTGGCCACTTCAGCCACACGGCTGCATTTCCAGCTCAGTCCAGGCAGAGATGCACCCTGCCTTGCACCTCTGCAGATCCTGAGGGGAGTCCTTAACTGAGCCAGGGCGAGTCCTGGGGGCACTCTGCCCCTGTGGACACTGCCCCTGGGCAGGCCCTGAATCTCCTCTGCTCCCACACTCTAGAGTTCAACAGGTCTCAGGGACTCTGCCTGAGGACTGCCCTTCAACCAGGTATTCGTAATTGCCCCAAGACCCAGGCTTGTTGAGTCACTCAGTTACTTGAATGCCTTTTTCACAAAGGGATGACTGTGCTGCTCCTTCTTCCTTCTTTTTTGTTTGCGAGGCCGCAGGGAAATCTGGACCCTCTGGTGAAAAAGCAAATCCAGTTTCTTCTTCTTCTTCTTCTTCTTCTTCTTCTTCTTCTTCTTCTTCTTCTTCTTCTTCTTCTTCTTCTTCTTCTTCTGCTGCTGCTGCTGCTGCTGCTGCTGCTGCTGCTGCTGCTGCTGCTGCTGCTGCCGGTTCTTGTAAATGTCCTCACTTGGTTTCTGGGCAGCAACTTCCTTGACTTGCCTGGGGAGCGGATCTGAGCTGCATTTACCAGGCCATACCCAGGGGAAGTGATCAGTGTGGGACCGTGAAGCTGGATTTCCCCAGGAGCTCCCTCCAAGCTTCTGGGATGATGATAAGACTCGGGATGAACCAAGGATCTCGAACCATGGGACAATGTGAAGTCTAGACCCAGTGGAGGAAGAGAAAGGCTACGGGAAGGGCAGGCTTCACGTTACTGAGCATCCGCTACCTTCCACACACTTTCACGTGGCCTTATTCTGTGTGTTTCTCACAGCACCCTTGAGAAATAGAGACTACGATCACATCTTTTACATAAAAGAAAACCACCACCCAGGGAGGCGAAGTCCCTTGCTCACAGACTGTCATGTGGGAAGCTCTCTGGATGCAATGATGTCCTCCAGTTGCAGTACCAGGCAAGCTGTCCCAGAGTTCATGGAGCGGAAAGGCTCGAGAAGCAACTGAGGATGCTTGAATCACAGGTTTATAAAATCCATTCGCAAAACACAGCAAGAAGCTGAGGGAAGGAGATGGGAGGGCCGTATGACCTGATTCCTGTGCTGTCAACATTCATCGGTTCTCTTCTTTCTCTGCTAGTCAACCTCACCCACTCAGGTGTGGCCACGAGGACCAGAGCCGAGGTCTGGGCAAGAGTGCTCACAGCTGAAGGGCTTATGACACACACCAGCTCAACGGGACAGACATGGGACAAGTGTGCCTGATCATGGTGGAGTTGCCAAGAAGCAGCTGTTGCACTGCCATGGGTTCTACGTGTTTCTTGGGCAGAGGACGCATGGGACCAGAATGGGCACCAGGAATGGTGGAGAACAAAGGCCCCATGGTTCTGCATGTTTAGGTGTCTCTTGTATAAAGGCACATTGTGAATTGAACATTTAGTGCCCAGGAGCCTCATGCATATTAAGTATCTCTTGGCCCTTGTGTCTCTTCCTTCCCACATGTAACATACCTGTCCTCTGTAACTATCTATTCTGAAAGTATCTAAAAACCATGTCTTGCCTGTGTTATACAAACCACATGCATACTCACGTTCTCTGATGTAGCTGAATGTTTCCTAAGGCCAGGGCACATTTCAGGGTCACATAGAGTGGACAGAGGGACCAAAATAGCCTTGCTCTGTTTGACTCCCAGCGGAGATGTCTGCTGGGCAGCACTGCCTCTGTAGGCTCTAATGGGGGAAGGGAGCTCAGGGGAGCCTCTGGGGCTGGGCAGGCTACCAGAGGGTGTGGACATTTGGGTGGACCCTGATGGATGACTTGGGTTTCCTTGGGAGGAAGTGTCAGGAAGGGCATCTGGGACTGAGAGCACTGTGTGAGCAACAGAAGGAAGGAAACTGTGGCTGGCTGGGAAGGGATGGTATGGGGGACAGGGTGAGACTTCTGGCCCTGGGTGCTCAGATGAAGACCTGGGGTGGCCTAGTGGCTGGAAACACACACCAGCTGTGGCAACTTGACCTCTGGGATGTGAGTGTGAAGGCAGCTGCTGAGAACGGCTGTGGATTTGGAGATGTGGCTACAGGGAATGGGCAATGGATTCATCTGGGAATTCTGCAGGCAGTGGCCCATAGAGGAAACAGCCTGGAAATGAGACTGCAGATACGTGCTAAAGAGGCTGGAGGAACAGTGACCCCAGTACTAGTTTATGGATCTTATCCACAATCTAAAGAAATGGAGGCCAAATGGCTTTTGAAATTCTAAGATACATGCAGAGGAAGAGTAATGCTTCATGGGAGAGCCAGACTCTTACTGGCAGTGACGCTACACGGTAGAGCTCTGTTCCTCCTGCCCATGTCTGTGGTTGGGGCTGGGGTAGTGCACAAACATGACGCTGATGAGGCCCAAGCATTGTTGGAAAAGAATTCAGCAGCTGCCACAAGAATCTTGAATCCGTGGGTGAAGACCTTGACTTTCTCTGGGACCAATGTAGTCAAGAACAAAGTAAAATCATGACAACAAACACCGTTCAGTTTTCCAAATATAAGCTATTTTAAATACTCTACATTTACCCTCAAAGACTGACATAACTTAGAATAACTTTTATAACAGCAAGGATGAGAACTAAAGCTTAAATTGTAAATACAATTTTATTTATAAAAACAAAGTTAGCTTCAAATATTTTATGAACTAGTAGAATTTTAACCTTTTGTCACATTTCCCAGCAAAGTAAATAATTCTTTTTTTTCACTTCTAGTCTGTCAGAAGAAAAGTCTTAGCTGAAATGGCCAGAAACTCTGAGGCACACTCTGGAGGCTGCTTCCGGGGCACCTCGGCACGGCCGCTTTTCCATCCCGGCCCTCACATGATGCGGTCCAGCAGGGTTGAAATTGCTTGAAATGCTTGTTCCCAGTGCAGTAAAGAAATAGCACTTGAATGTAAATTTAATTTCCTCGGCAAGGTCATTTTTATTTTTTTTTTAATTTCTGCAGAAAGTGTACACTCGCCAGCAGTTTTCCCACAACAGTATACTGAGCAAAGGAGACAGGGTCATTTATAACCTGACGCATCCACCCTACTGCTGTGTCCAGTTTCCAGTGGCTGGAACGGGACCTCACATTCTGTATTTGTCCCGATTGGCTAGCAACTTAGAACTTTTTTAAAGAGGAAAAGGCAGAGGAGAACAAAGGAAGGAGGAAGTAACTTGTGAAATGCTGAAGAAAGTAAAAACACCTTCGAATAAAGAAGAGGAACAGGCAATGACCTAAAGCTTGCTTGGACTAGTATAAGCATGCCAGGGCAAATATTTAGGCTAAATTGTGGGAGCTAAGAACATAAAGTACATTGATTTCTTTATTAGGGCTAGCAGATATTTAAGAATGTTAGCAAAGGTCTTTGAATAAATTTTGCTTCTAAGAGAAGTTACTATTTATTTCTAATGAGATGGGAAGGAAAGTCTTTGAAGAGGAAACTCTACTTTTTACAGAAGTAGGAACTTAGACTTACAGTTTGCACATTGACAAACTTGTTTTCCTTCCATACACGAGGGGTTTATGATCCTCTGTTGCAACTGATTTGTCTTATGTAACTTCAAGAGTTACTCGTCAACCTACTTACTATTCTGGACTTTTTGGGAAATGGCAATTTGCCTTCCTATTTACTGGGAGGGATACTGAGACTGCACTTTTTCTTACCCCAAGAAGTGCACAGTGTCATTGCAATGTCAACAGCAGGGAGATCTCAGCCAGTGTGAAATAATTAGATCGTCCACTCAAAATTCTTAGTTACATCTTTTTAATATTTTCTTCACACTTCTTAAAAGCAGCTTAACAAGAATTGCATTAGTCAGGGTTTTCCAGAGAAACAGAAAAGAGAGGAGGAGATGTCCAGAATTGTCTCGTGTGATTACAGAGGCTAGAATCCAAGGAAGAGTGGCTTGAGTCCAGGGGCAGAATTCCCTCTTCCCCTGGGAGGTCAGTATTTCTTCCTTTAAGGCCTTCAACTGATTGGATGAGACCCACCCACATTATGGAGCATAATCTGCTTTACTAAAAGTATACTGGTTTAAATGCTAATTTCATCTGAAAAATACCACAGAATAATGTTGACCAAGTACTGGGAGAGGCCTTTTCCTTCATCTTTTGGTAAATTGCAATCCCTGGGTATGTTCACATTTGAAACTCAAATGTGGGCATTGGCTACTGCAGGCCTTTCCCGGCTCAATGGAGTGCAGACAGGGGAGGCACAGGAGTGACTCCACTGTGTGAAGAGAAGACTGATGAGGGCCCATGTGGCACCTCATGTAGGGTCTGCACTGTCTGGACTATGGTCAGGCCCCTGCCTAAGCCAGCCCTGCTCTCCAATGTCCCCAAGGAATCCCTGAAACTAGCATCTCATGGAGGAGATAGACGATGCAGGAGGTCCCCTGTGCCCAGAACAAATAGTACAACAAGGCCCCTCTGTTCCCCAAACTGGTCTCAGCAAACTTTCCCCACAGCTTGGATCTGGGCAGGTCACAGGGCCCAAACCTCACGACCAGCAGTGCTGGATCAGGGGGCTAGAAGGGCAGGTGGAGCTCTCTGATGACATTGTGGAGAGGAGGGGTGCCAGGCAAGGGGTGTCCAGGCAGGGGGTGTCCAGGATACTGTCCTGAGAGCCTCTCCAGGGACAGGTGCCCTTAGGGGCAGAGAAAAAGGCAACCGGGGAGACCAGAGGAGTCTGATGCAGATAAGGAGGGGCTCTGTCCAGTGATGTTTCTCCACAATGAGCTCTCCCGAGGACAAGCAGCCTGCTTTATAGGCGAACCCCATTGCACAGTGAGAAGACGAAGACTTCAGAACTCAGTTCCCTAGAGCCTCTTCTCTCCCTGCATAGTCCGGCCCTATTGGTCCCTTCTGGTCTTGAAGGTCTTTAATGGAAACAAACCGCAAGGCCAAGGCCAGACCTGCCTGCCCTTCATGCCCATCTCCAAGCAGCAGTTGAGTGTGGACTCTGCCTCCCCTGTCCCCCGAACAGTGAGTCCCCACCAGCCCCTCCAGGGACACAGTGCCAGCTCTGCAGCCCTCCCATCCCTCTGTCCATTCTTCTGCAGGCGGGATGGGCACTGTGGCTGGAGGAAGGCTCCTGATCCACTGCTTTGGGGGAATCTCTGATTTATCACTCCACAGGGAACCCAACAGAGATCCAAAGCTGAGTACTGATTCAGAGAAAGAACATTTCTGCTAAGCTTAGGGCCTCAGGGAGGACAGATAATTATCTAAAGTTGACAGAACAATCAATTTTCTGGGTCTGAAGTTTACAAACAAAATCCCTCTCCTTTGAAGGCAGATTAGCCATGGAAACACCTTCTACATTGCCTGCCTAAATGGTTTGTCTCTGCAATCAATCTCTCTATTCTTTAAAACAGAATTAGGATAATTTGCATAATTGTTTCTTGTCTCAGAGAAATCTTATGGGGAGGCTGTCTCCAGATAACCAGCAGCCTGGGCTCCAGGCCGACGCCAAACCCACAGGCAGCCTTGCGGTAAGGCTCCAGGCTCTAGAGCCAAAGGCTCTAGGTCAAAGGCTCCACCTGGGACCCCTGCGCCCTCCCTGCCAGGGCGGCAGAGGGAGCCACATCCCTGAAAGCCTCTGGCTTAGGGACCTCAGAATTCCCACCTCTGATAAGGTAATGAAATGAGCCAAAGTTGGTAAAAATCTGTGAACAAACTGGCCTACAGGGGCTAAAACCAGAAGGACAAAAATAATGTGATAAACCCCCAAAACCAGCCATCCTGGGAAGTTTCAAGGGGCTGCTGTGCTCCTGACTCCTCCCCCACCTCCTGGAGCTGCCCAGGTGAGCAGACAGAGTTTTGAGAGCTGGTACTGAGACTCTGTGCCTGGAGACAGACACTGGGCAGGAACCCTCAACTTTCCTGTCCGTTTTGCGCAGTGAGTCAGAAACAGATGCTGGGGAGCAGCCATCAAGCAGAGGGCTGCCTGTCTCAGAGGCAGGAGCATCCACCTCAGAGGATGCCAGGTGGGGAGATCCTGGACTGTGCCACCCCCAGGGAGGGCACAGGCACAGCAGGCCTCTCAGCAGGAGCTCGGGGGTGGAGTAGAGACCAAGGATTCCATAAGACTCCCCACTGCTCCCCATTCCCTAAGGTGCAGCAAAACGTCTCTGCTTCCATGAGGACAGTCCAGACGTCCCCAGCTTCCCCTAGAGCAGACAGAAGGCCTGAGGCCCTGGGAAACCCACGTGCCCACTGGAAGTGGGGAGTAAAAAGACAGAAGGGACCCGTCTGGAAACAAAACCAGTCAAGAACCAGACTCACCACTGCTTCAGAAAATATGGGGAAATGTGAGCATGAATTTCATAAAGCACAGTCAGCAAGCCACGAGGAGGGCCAGCGTCTGATGGACAGGGAGACTGCAGACCCCAGGAAGCAGCAGGAGAACAAGGATTCCCTCTATGATTTCCCACGGCTGATGCTCCCGACCTGGTTTCCCTTCACTGGTGCACCTCCTGTGTTCCACACTGGATACTATCCTGCCAATCCATGCCCCCCGCTGGCCTTCAGTGAGGTGGAACTCACCACAGTCTGGCCTCTTTCTCCACTTCTCTTGCTACTGTCCATTTGCAAAGATCTCAGATGGCTGCACCATGTGTTCTGACCAGAGAAAGACTGCAACCACCTTTGCAAAGCTTATGACAGCGAGGGAGGTCACGCATGACTGACTCCACCTTACCTCTAGCCTCACAGGCGGGCTGTCCTGCTCATGCTTGGGCACAGGCTAAACTAATCCAGGGAGAAATTAAGTTATAGAACAATACTAGTCCCTCTCTAAAACTAAAGCCCTCCTTCCTTGGGGACCAAAAACGAATGAAAGGCCACGTTATTAGGATTTCGGGAGGAGCCTGAACTCTGCTAAAATGTAGACATAGTTTCTGAAATTCCTTATTGTTCAGAAGTCATATGGCTAGAAGTCACACAATTTGTACCTTCTCCAATTGCTTCTGTAGATAACAACACTATTGTAGAGCCTGAGATTGGTTTTTTCAGCTGTTTTCCAGATTGCATTCTGCCAACCGACTGACCCTACCCAGACCCATGGCTCATGACTCAACTGGTCCTATGCACTCCCACCTCCCCATCCAGAGGCAGACTCCGTGAGAGGATCGTTTTGTACACCCTGTGATTGCATCCCTAACCAATCAACTGCACCCACTCCCTGGTCCTCTGCCCAAGAAACAATCCTTGAAAAACCCAAACCTCCCAGTCTTCTGGCAGACTGATTTGAGTAGCAGCTCCTTCTCCCACGTGGCTAACTGCATCAATTAAACTGTTTCTTTAGTGCAGTACCACAGTCTCGGTGAATTGGTTTTGTCTGTACAGTGGGTGGGAAGAACCCATCGGGCAACTGCAAGACAGTTCAGCGTGCTTGCTCATCATACTGGAAATAAAACCTATTTGTAGGGTCAAAGGGGCAAAGTTGTCCCATGTTATTCCCTTTTGGGGAGTTATCTGTTGGGTGTTTCTAGCCTGCTGCAAGCTAGGATAAAGCAGAGGTCCTCGTGCCTCTCCTCCAGGACCCCATACAAACACCTTGTCCTCCATGAAGAACCTGGGATCTGCAGCCCTCCTCTCCTGTGACCTTCCCAGTCACTTCATCCTCATCTCGGGGTGCTGCCAGCTGAATGTGCTGTGTTCACTGGCTGCACCAATACCCCCGTGCACACACACTCCTGCAGATGAGAGCTGCCAAGGCAGAGAGTGAACTTTTCTGATTTGATGTTCCCTGTAGATTTGTGCCTTGACACGCCACACAAATACAGTGTGCAGACACCAGTAAAAACAGAGAAAAGGTGGGGACATAAAGGCCCAGATGTAAGAGTGGGCGAGGGTGCCCTCTGGTTCATTTCACTCTGCAGTCGACTCCCAAGGTGAACCTAGTGAATTCTGCCTCAGAAGCCCTGGTTTCCTTGTCTCTGACACTGAATCCACAGTAGCCATGATCCACATTTAGTGGATCACCAGTATTTTGAGGAATGTTAGTATCACTCTACAAAAAATATTTTAAAAATTGTTTTCTATAATCAGGAAATTTCAGGAAACCCTGAGTAAAAGTGATTGATTATTGCAAAACTTCTCTGAAGCTTTCACAAACAAATGTGCGCTCATCTCCAAGGCGAAAGTAAAGTAGGGAACCTGCCCCAAATTTATGAGTCAGTTCAGCACTTTTCTGTGATCAAATCGGTGTTCTGTCAAGTGCAATGTGGAAAAGGTAATACCGAGGGTCATTTAACTGGCATGTCAGCGCAGTGCGGAAAAGGGAACATTCCAGGGTCATTTACTCGGCAGCCTCCAAAGGCTGGCACAGTGTATCTTACTTCTCTTCTGCGTTTCTAGCACTTTCATTAGGCCTGAGACCTGGAAAAGGCCTAGGAGATCTTATTAACAGTGACGTAGGAATAGGAGTAATTAATTATGTTACAGTAATAGTTGGGTTTTGCATGTTCTAAGCTGGGCTCAGGCAAAGGCCAATAGAAAGGGGCAAATATGGAGTATTTCCTGGTCTTAAGACGCGGGCAGCATGGAGCAGCCAGCTGAGAGTCAAAGTTGGCCAGGGAGTATTTGCCCCCAGATGCCTGCACTGGGAATGGAGAGGTCAGTGTCCTGTCCGTCGCATGCCCAAGCATGAGGAAATGGGGCATAAAGCTGGTCATCCCCACCACAACCAGGGGAGACTTAATGGTCCTGAGGCTAAGTTTTGAGAAGGTCAGCAAATGGCAGACGTGGTAGGATTTCCCCCACAGGCTTCACCTGGATGCACTCCTATATCCCTGAGGGCATTCCATAGTAAACTGTTGTAAAGGAGCAGACACGGAGATGCAGAGCCTAGTGTGGTGGGATGGGTGATGGGGCGAGGTGTCCCCAACCTGAACAAGGAAGGCCAGACTGATTCCCCAGGTCTGCCGTGCTCGGGAGATGCGGCCCCTCAGCCCCTTGCTTGAGCTCCTTTTGATGAGGTCAGCTGTCTCTCAAGAACAGCCTTTGGCAGCCTGAAAAACAGCCCAGCACAGCCCTCAGACCACCCTCAGCCTTTCCCCAGACACTGGGCTGCAGTAGCTGAGATAAATGCAGAAGACCGTTCATTAAACCTACAAAGCGAACTGTCTGACCCGGCTGCAAGAAGGCGATTTCACAGGGTGCTGTTTTGGGGAGGTAAGGGACTTACCTGAGCTGTCAGTGGGAAAAAAATGCATCTCACTGAAGTTGAAATGGCACAATCAGAAGCACTGAGGTCCAGTGCTGGCCAGCCCATGCCATGGACGACATAAGGACTGTTGGAGAAGAGGAGGAGACATGAGCAGTATGCAGCTTCCCGCGCTGCCACGCACGCTGCACGCATTGATTGGGTCGCTCGGTACTCAGGCAGCCTCCAAGGCAGGCTTTGCCATTCCTGTTCCCATTTCACAGTTGAAGAAGTGAGGTTCAGAGCTGTGAAGTAAAGGGGCTAGGCTTCAAGCTGGGCTGCCAAATGCTGAGGTGCAGCCCCTGAGGACTTCATAAAAGTCACCCACTGTGGGAAGAGCTGCCACGGGGCATCATCTGTAGCATCTGGAAGGAACGCCAGTAATCCCACCGTCCCACAGTCATTTCCCCGAGATCTTAGGTCTCAAATGCCTTTGAAAATTCATTTTACATGGCTTTCTCCTCTGTTATATTTCGATCCCGAGGGCATGGTGTAGGTGCTAGTTGCCATTTCTAGCCTCAGCCTACTTTATGTAGGCACTGAGCAAATGCTGAATGAATCATTACACATGTTCACTGAGCTTTTTGTGAGAACTCTGACTGGTTGAAGTATTTACTACTCACTCTGGGAACTTGAAACAAAAAGTGACTAAATGACAGAGGCTGGGCCTGAGAGCACAGGTTGCATCGTGCTGGGGGAGGTCCCCTGTGCAGGGCACCATCCCTCACCCACTCACTCACTCATTCTTCCATTCACTGGACTCTGTCAACCGGGGGTTCCCACATGCCAGGCCCCATGCAAGGTGCTGGGTACACAGCAGTGAATGCTGACAATGGTCATGATAATAGTGCTTACCATGTGCGATGCTCTAAGACTAACACACTTCACATCTAGGCACTCTCAAACACACAGCTGTGCTCATTCAATCCCCTTCACAGCCCCAAAGGCAGGCACCATGTTACCCATCTGACTGATGGCAGCAACTTGCTCAAGGTCACACACTAATGAATGCCTAATGAGCTGGGGTTTCCTTCCTCTCAGGGCTCACACTCCTACAGGGAAAAGAAACAAAAAGTATGAGAAATAAAAACTGGAAATGAAGAAAATAAAACCGGGTGGGAGGACAGGCAATTGCAGAAAGGGAGGTGGGGGGTGACAGGCAAACCAGGAACTGAGTCATGGAAATGACCCTGTAGTCCTGCGGGACAGTGCACCTGAGCCCAGGCTGGAGGGCAAGGAGCTGGGTGTATCAAAGCAGTGAGTGGTCAGGCCCACAGACATGAGAAGCAGGGATGGGAGAACTTGAGACAGGAGACCAGCAAGGGAAAGACAGGCCCACACAGGCAAGGCCCACACAGGAAGGCCCACATGTGGCTGGTGTCTCTGCCATGAACTACCTTCTGCCAGGCTTCCTTGACCACCCCACAAGGCTCCCTGAGGCCAGGGCCACATCCAGAAACTTCACAGAGAGCTACACCCTTCACACTGCTGTTTTAACTTAACAAGCTATAGTTTGAAAGGGAACTCAGCAAAGCACTCGTGTAATTTCATTAACTTTCTCATCTTCTCAGCTGGGCATCTGCAGTTAATAATGTGCATTTGAGGAAAGAAAAATAAAAGGCATCAAAGGCCAAGTTAGACACAGGGCAGGGACGGGAGCTCTAGGCCAGTGGGTCGTGTTTTTCTGACGTGTGCTCCAGCTGCTGTCAGCTGACTCTAGCCAGTCCCCAGGCCCCGACTCAGGTGCCACCTGGTTGAGGACCTCCGGGGAGTCCTGCTGTGAATGAAAACCCACTGTGATAGGGGCATGCATCCCCTTTGCCACCCCCTCCTCACACACCTGCTTTGGGTTGGGGGTGTGACAGTCTCCTGCTGAGCCACAGCACTGCCCCATTTTGGGTGGGACAAGTTCCTTTCCATCTTGGAAGAATAGTCCACTCACCAAGGTGTTTGGCAGCTACATATAAACAGAACTTTCAATGAAAGGTTGGAATGCTCATCCTGTCCCACTCCATGTGTGATAGCGTCTGGAACCCTTTCCAGCAGGTCTATTCAACATCAATACAGCAATCTGGGCACAAGTCTCAGCCCTGCCCTCACCGGGGGCTGTGGGCACAACTGGGATGCTCAGAGGTGGGCAGGCAGGTGTCATCTCACAGGTGCAGATGTCGAGGCTCTGAGGACACTGTGACCACCCAGCCCACACACGATGGCTGAGGGAAGATGCTGGCCATTTGTGGCCCACCCAGTTTTCCACCGCTCTGTATTTTCCCTACATCTCCCCTTCCTCTGCTCCTCTGCAGAGCATGGAGCCTCTTCCACATGTACAAGAGGTGCTGAGTGGGACCGTGGCTGAGAGAAGGCTGCCAGGCTGTGCCCTGTGGTGCGGTGGGCCTGGAGTGCGGGGAGGACTGCAGCGTCTGCGGGTAGGGCACCTGCCGTGAGCAGGTCCTCTCCCATCTGACCCTCCTGCCCCCTCATCTAGTTCTTCTCTTGCTGCCAGGTTCTACTCATTGGTAAGGTTTGCCCCTTACTGGAAGCCCTTCCTCCACTCCTGTCGTCCTCAGAAGGGTGACCCTAGAACTCCTGAGGGTGGCATTCAAGAACTTCCCAGCACCACAGATGCTCAAACTGTTTCTTCTCAGGGTCAAAACCACAATGCTGAAATATCATCTCACCCCAGTTGTGATGGCGTTCATCAAAAAGACAAAAAATAACCAAGGGAACTCTTGACACTGTTGGTGGGAATGTAAACCAGTACAGCTACTGTGGAAAGCAGTGTGGAGGTTCCTCACAGAACTACAAACAGAACTGAGGTAGGAGGTGGGACTCAACTCCAGAGGTGGGGCTCGAACACCGGACCAGATTGAGGACTAGCTAAAACAGGGCTGGGGCGGAAGCAGCTTTCAATCAGACACACCCACCAGTGCCATGGAAGTTTATCGTTGCCATGGCGACACCGGGAGTTACCGCTCCTTTCCATGGCAATGACTCAATGACCCAAAAGTTACTATGCCTTCCTTAGAAATTTCTGCATAAACCGTCTTTAATCCGTGTGAAATTAAAAGTGGATTAAACATGACTGCAAAACTGCCCCGAGCTGCTCTTCTCTTCTTACAGGGCAGAGAGGGTAGCCCTGCTCTGCAGGAACAGTCTCAGAGCTGTAACATTGCTTCTTTATTACTAAAGCTGTTTTTGGCTGGGCACAGTGGCTCACGCCTGTAATCCCAGCACTTTGGGAGGCTGAGGTGGGCGGATCACGAGGTCGGAAATTCAAAACCAGCCTCGCCAAAATGTTGAAACCCCGTCTCTACTAAAAATACAAAAATTAGGTGGGCATGGTGGTGCGTGCCTGTAATCCCAGCTACTTGGGAGGCTGAGGCAGGAGAATCACTTCAACCCAGGAGGCAGAGGTTGCAGTGAGCCAAGATCGCTCCACTGCACTCCAGCCTGGGTGACAGAGCAAGACTCCGTCTCTAAATAAATAAAGCTGTTTTCTTCTTCCTTTGGCTTGCCCTTGAATTCTTTCCTGGGCAAAGGCAAGAACCCTTGCAGACTAAACTCCACCTTGGGGCTCACCTGCCCCACATCACAACTACCATAAGATCCAGCAATCCCACTCCTGGACATTTATCCAAGGGAAAGGAATCGGTATATCAAACCAATATCTGCAACCCCATGTTTATTGACAATAGTCAAGACATGGAATCAACCTAGGTGTCCAACAGCAGATGACTGGATAAAAAACGTGGTATATACACACAGTGGAATACTAGTCATCTGTAAAAAAAAAATGAAGTCCTGTCATTCATGGCAAAACGGATGGAAGTGGAGGACATTATGGTAAGTGAAATAAGCCAGGAACAGAAAGTTAAATACTGAATGTTCTCACTCACATGTGGAAACTTTAAAAAATGTTGCTCTCATAGAAGTAAAAAGTAGAATAGAGGATATTAGAGGCTGGGAAGGGGAGGGAGAGGGGACGGATAGGGAGAGATTTTTTAAAGGATATGGAATTACAGCTGGATGGGAAAAATAAGTCCTATGGTTCTTTGGCACTGTAGGGTGACTATAGTTGACTATAATTCATAGTTTCAAATAGCTAGGAGGAGAAATTATCGTGTTTGAGACGAAGGATGTGTTCGCCACCCTGACCTAATCCTTGATTCATTCTATGTACTGCAGCATCCCTGTGAACCCCACGAATATGTGCCATATTGTGTCAATTAAAAAAATAATAAAAAGTAATTGAGAACCCTAATAAGTATTGTTTATCTATTAACATTTACCATGTTAAAGATGAAAATGGAGAACAATTTAAAATCTTAAGTGTACTAGTCTCTACAGGGACAGGACTAGTAGGATAGATGTGTATATGAAAGGGAGTTTATTAAGTAGTACTGACTCACATGATCACAAGGTGAAGTCCCACAGTAGGCTGCAAGCTGAGGAACAAGGAAGCCAGTCTGAGTCCCAAAACCTCAAAAGAAGGGAAGCCGACAGTGCAGCCTTCAGTCTGTGGCCGAAGGCCCCAGAGCCCCTGGCAAACCACTGGTGTAAATCCAAGAGTCCAAAAGCTGAAGAACTTGGAGTCCGGTATTCAAGGGCAGGAGGCATCCAGCATGGGAGAAAGATGAAGGCCGGAAGACTCAGCCAGTCTAGTCCTTCCGCATTTCTCTGCCTGCTTTTATCCCAGCCACACTGGCAACTGATGAGATGGTGCCCACCCAGATTGAGGGTGGGTCTGCCTCTCCCAGGTCCACTGACTCAAATGTGAATCTCCCTTGGCAACACTCTCATGGACACACCCAGGAACAATACTCTGCATCCTCCAATCCAATCAAGTTGACAATATTAACCATCACATTAAGTAACCAATTAGTGAAAACTCATAATGAATCCATTATGCTAATGAACATCAAGGATTATGTTATGTTCATAACATAACATGTTATGAAAATAACTATATTTTCTTTAGAAACTGGTGACAGGAGTAGCATTGTTCAGATGTGTGAATGCTCCTGCTGCCTGGCTCCTGGGAAACAAGTTTCCCATGTGGAATTCTGTACTCAGTCTGCAGTGACATCACACGTCAGTTGCCTCTGCACACTTGTGAGAGAATGGGAGTGGAAAAGGCACTCAACACTTCGGCCATGCGAGGAAACCTGTTTGAACTGAGAGTCCCCTAAGAGGGGAGCCAGCATCACTTAAAAATCTTTAAGTACTCTCAATAGAAATCTTTAGTTCACAAGATGTTTTACAAATACCTTATCCTAGTCTCCATATCATTTGTGGAAGGGAAAGTTTAGATTTTATTATTATTATTTAAAAATTTATTATAGATATATTTATTATTAAATTTTAGTCAATTTTATTAATCTTTTGATCATGTGATTTTTCTATGTATTTTGCAAAGTCCACGAAATGTATTCAAAATATATTTTCTTATATTTTCATCTAAAGAGTCTTGCTATATTTACAAAGTTTCTCAGTCCACCTGAAAATAACCTTTGTGTATGTCTTGAGGTATAGATCTAAAGGTATCTTTTTTCCAAATGAAGAGCCAATTGCCCAAACGATTGGGCACTTTATTTATTTTCTAATAGACTAAGTTTCGACACAGAAGAGGGTCTTCTTTGGTGCTCTGTACTCTTTTCCATTGGTCTATTTTTCTCTTCTACCAAGATATCATGTGGCTGTAATTGCAATGGATTTATGTGGTGTGCTTGTATCTGGTGTAATGTATCCTAGACTTACTTTTTCTCCTTTAAAATTATCTTGGTTATTATTGTCCCGAATTGTTTTTGGAGTCAGCCAGTCAAGTTTGAAAAAACATGTAAACAGATGCATGTGAACGTGTCCCCATGGGTGTGTGCTTGGTGGGAACTGCGTCAAATTCATCACCTCACTTGGGGAGACTTGATCGCTTTACCATGCAGGTCTCACCACACCTCCCTATTTATAGACATATTTAAAAATATTCTTCACTGATATCTTTATTTTTTCATAAAGTTATTACCCTTGTCTTAGTTGATGTATTCCTAGGTAACTGATAACTTTTGTTGATGTCAAATGAAATTGTTTGCTTTTTATAATTATGAATTGGGTACTGCTGATAGTTTTGTTTACTAGTCTTGTGTCCAGTTGAACTCTCTTATTTGTTATGACCTTTTAAAATGTAGATTTTTATAGGGTCAATAAAGAATGATGGTTTCCTTTTATTCCTGACCCATTTTTCCACATTTAGTTCATTTTCTTGCATTATTGCACAAGCCGGTAACTCTACCAGAGGTTGCATAGAAAGGGTAGATGGGCATATCTTTGCCTTGCTCCTACCTCCCAAAGGGAGTTTCTGAAGCTTCACTGTCACATGTGATGGCTGCTTTTTCTAGTCTATGATTTAGATGCTGCTCTTGCATCAACTTAGCTGTGGATTTTTTTTTTAAATGAAGTCTCACTCTGTTGCCCAGCCTGGAGTGCAGTCGTGCAATCTTAGCTACTGCAGGCCTAAGTGCTCTCTATAAACCCCAAGTGCAACAGGTGGGAGGAGACTCTGGCTATGCACAGAGTTTGCTGGTGGGAGGACAGAGCCAGGAACTCTGTGTGTGTCAGTAAAATGTTGGGGTGACAGTCACCTGGGGGGAAAGCCATCACAGAGGCACTGACATAAGCTGTGTGCATTGGGCAGTCTCTCCACCTCCATGGGCCTCAGTGTCCTCTCAGGTGTGAGGGTCAGTGGTCCCCGTGGCCTACTGCCACATTCATTGAAATGCTACATGTCCAGAATATGCTATTTATTGAGGGGATAAAGGGAAAGAAATATACTTTGCGCATATTTCATACGGAAGACAATAGTGATAATGCTTCAGTTAGTGTGTTGGAGATGCCAGGTTGATTGTAAATGAAATTGTGCTGGGATCTCAGCTCTGCACCATAATTGCACTAAGCTTTTTGAATAGAAATCACTTTATCAAAGTTGTGATTTAGTGAGGAGAGATTGCTAATGTTTTTTGCAATGGAGTCTGTTGCTTTATCACATCATAGATTTTGTTACAAATGCATGCCGGGTGACCTATCAAGTCATAAGGCTGCAGTAACTCACCTGGCTGGTGTAGAGAAGTGTAATTCTAACACGGCCATCCCTGTGGTAAGGGGAAAGGAAAACACTGAAAGGTTGCTTCTCTGTGAACAGAGTGGCTGTTTCCAGGTTGCTGACCCCAAGGACGTGGGTTCCAGCGGACACAGTGAGCCAGGCTGTGGGGTTACACAGCATGTACCATGATGATGGGGGTTTCTTCCTCTTAGGACTCAACGGGCCCAAGGCCCTCTGGAAGCACACTCTGGAAGCTGTCCTTCTGCTCTGTTGAGGGGTAAAGAGTTGGTGAATCACCCCCAACCCCTCTAGTCCTTACTCAATTTCCATCTAACACTGCAGATGGGGCCTCATTATACAGATGCAGAAACAGAGACCCTGAGAGAGGTCTGGCCAGGCTGAGGCCCACAGCGAGTTCGTGATAAGGTAGGACCACAGCCTGGGTCTCAGGCTCACGGTGCTCTCTGTGACCCCACTAGGTCAGTCCTCTGTAACCTGCTTTAAGGGAAACAGGGTGGGGACACACTCCCCGCAGCTCAGCCTGACCCTGTGGATCTGTGGCCTGAGGGTAGGACACATGCACCAGAAGAGGTGATTCAGAGCCTGTGGTCCACTCTCAGCCTGTGTCCCCCACCCCACAGGCAGGGCCACTGCTTCCAGATTAAAGGAAAGGTGAGTTACTTAGCACTCATTAACTCACGAAGTCAAAGGTAATCAAGACCAGATTGAACTTCCATCCAATCGACTTAAACACTCTCATGTTTAAAAATCCATATAGGAAAAATAATGCAAGAACATAATTTTTTAAAAAGAATGTGGAAAAGTGGTGTAAAACTGCTAATTGCTCTTAATGTGAGCTGCAACTTTGGCCTCACTGTGGCTATTCCGTGACGGATGCTGAATGGTGATGGGGCTCCTTGGAGCTTGCTGAGGGTTCCCGCCTGTATCCACTTTCCCTCCAGTCACATCATTTTAAGAAGGGAAACTGCCCCCCCTTCCCTGCCTCCCTGCTTCCTTTGTGGTCCTTGGGAAAAAGAAATTCCATGAAGAAACTAGTCTGTGCTGCTGGGGTAAGGACAGTGTTTTCCCTGGAGGAGGCCACGCTGGAGGGACCACAGAAGCACTGTGGGCAGCTCACACCCTGCTCCATTGTCCAGGTAATGGCCACAGGGTGAGCTTGGTTTTTCAAAATCTACTGAGCGCTTTTCTGTAAGTACATGATATTTCAATGAAGCATTATGAAATTATATTATCAGAAGCCAAATTTGGTTTGTTTCCATTGGGTTTTCAAGGTCTATTTTATTCCTATCCTTTCCTTTTTCTTTACATTTTCTCCTCTTCTTTAACTAAAAAAACCTCTATAAGTTTGAAAGACTCTCAGTTCCCAAGACACGTACGATCTCAGTGGCAGCAACTGTCAAAAGACAGCACTATAACAAGTTTAATTTAAAGAACTTCATTGGCTTTTGTTCATGATTCTAGAATCAAGCAGCCCTCAGAACCAGAACAGGTTCAAAGAACCCTGGCCAGCAGCGTGGTCAGGCAGCCTCCAGGGCAGAAACTGGAAGTGCTACGTGGAGCCTGATAGGCTTGTTAGAACCTGCTGGCCGCCGCCAATGCCTCAAGCTCAGCCATCCTGCACATGAGGACTCTGCCAGGTTTATCAGTTTCCCTTAGCATGAATGACTCCATATTGGTTTGGTCTGTTGGGCCCCAGTACAGGAGCTGAGTCCAACTCAGCAGCCTGATAAAAAGGCTATTTAACACAACACAGAAGAAATGGGGGGATGGAGTATTTATCTCAAAGGACATCTTATGCAACTCATCTGAGAAGTCCTGGACTTGCTTTATTGCATCTTAGTTAAAAAGACATCTGTAGAAAAAGACAGAGGACCAAAAAGGAAGATAAGATTGGTGATGTGGGCATGTTAAAGACCACAAGGGCATTTGAGGTCATGTAGCCCCAACAAGTCCCTCCCCAGTCTCCCTGCTCAGCTCACAAGAGCCCCATCCTCCTCTCAGCACCTCTGCTTCCCTCACTCCTTTTTGCTTCAACTCGAGGTCCAGGACTGTCCCACACTTGCATTGAGCTTCAAGCTGGCCTCAGGGAGGAGAGTGTTTGGGGTGTTCACACTGACCTCCCCCAGCCACGAACAGCTTCTTAAGCCACTCCCAGCATTAGGCACCCACTGTGTCCTGGGAGCTGGTCAAGCCAAACCTCAGTGGTCCCTTTGCCCCTCTCTTCAAATGTTCAGCCTTCCTGGGACAGTGGTCACAGGCAGACCCTGGTGCACTGCAGAGCCTAGTCTGCGCTTCCTGTTGCTCTGGGCAGTTTGATTTCTGCATCTCCCACTTTCCTAGACTGCAAAAGGGGTCTGAGCTTTGCCTGACAACTTTCAGTTATTTCTTTTCTGAGTTTTATTTTTGGAGGCCTCTGTCCCTGGACAGTGCTGATATGAGACTGAGAAGCAGAAGGAAGAGAGCCTGTGAAGCAAGTCACCCACCTTGCACACACTCCTGCCCTAGCTCACTCCTGGCCCTGCTCCTTCTCCAGCTTGCTGCTGACTCCACTCCGTCAGATGCTCTGGCTTGCTGCTGACTCCACTCCATCAGGTTCCCCTCAGCTTCCCTGCATGGCCTTTGCCAGAACAGCTGCAGCTCAGCAACTTCTTGGGCATCAGTGCCCTCACTTATAATGCTGCTGACTCCTTATCCCAGTGTAGCCTCAGGGGAGCTGTGCTGTTCCTGGTTGCAGTCTTGCAGCAGTGTGCCATTCTCTCGAGTGACAGGCAGCTCTTGCTCTGTACTCAGCAACTGGAACTAAGTTCAGACCTAACTTCAGGCCCAAGTGCTGCTCCTTCTGAGTTCAGTGAATGTGTAACATGAAATGTCCCTCACCTTCGGGTTCTTCATTCTTTGAGTATGTATGAGATAAATGTGTGAAATATTTCCTGAGTCATGGATACAATATGAACTTAATAAATAAATTTGTTTAGTCATTGAAATATGTGGGCCACTTGCTTTACTCCAGGGACAGTGTCAGCTGCCAGAGATGCAGCAGGAGTAGGGGAGGCACCGTTCCTGGTGTGGCTTCATTGTGGGAGAGGGGGGGCGGTGGCGACCACTAAGCGTGCAGGCAGGCAGGGCACAGTCCTCAAACCCAGGGGGTGAACCAGGGAGTTGTGGCCCTGAGAAATAAGGCCAAGGCAGACCTTGTTCAGAAGAAGCCCATTCGGAGGGTGTGTCATTCAAGATATGCCCCAACGGCTGGGAAGGAAGTAACCCCCATAATGCAGGGAAAGAACATTGCAGGTGAGACCCCGGTGGGAGAGCTGTGGGTTGAGGAGGAGAAGGCGGGCAGGGCAGCCGCCGCAGAGAGGCACAGAGATGGGGAGATGCCAGGCTAGGCAGGTCCTTGTAGACCAGGAGAGTCCTAAGCGTAAGGGAAGCAGAGAGTAGGGCAAGCTGGAAGCAGGCGCTTGGCAGGCTGGGCAGAGCTCCGGGACAGAAGGGAAGGCTGGCCTTGGGTCCTTCTACCAGGGTGCACACAAGACATGAGGAGGCTTGTATCTGACCGGTGGTAAGATGAGCGAAGGCCCTGAATAGTTTCAGGACATATTTTACTTATAAATAACAGGACTTTATGATAGAGCTCAGGAGAGGGAAGAAGCAAGAGTGGCTTCCAGACTGCAAACTTGAGCAATTAGATTGTTATGGATATAATTTATCTTAAATGGGGAAGATTCGGGGGAGGGTGGAGTGTCGGGGGGAGGGTGCATTTTGACCTTATGGGGTGAAGTGGTCTGCCACGGCAAGGGGGGTGCATTGTGGTGGTGGAGGGTGCAGTGTGTTGCGGGGTGCATTGTGGCAGATGGGTGTGCTGTGAGGAGAGAGAGTGCATTTTGGTGGGAGGAGAGTGCAGTGTGTTGAGGAAAGGTGCATTGTGATGTGTGTGGGGTGCTTGGTGGGGATGTGGGGTGCATTGCTGAAGAAGGCACATTATGGGGAAAGGATGCAGTGTTGTGAGGGAAAAACAGGTTTTGGGGGTAGGGCATGGTGTGGTGTGGTGGCGATGTGTTTGGATCTGGGCTAGCTGAGTGTGGAGCCCAGCTGGAGGGAAGGGCTGGGGATACGAATGTAGGGGCCACAGCTGGGAGGGTCTTCAAAGCCTGGGGAGGCAGGAAGCAGGCAGCCATCCAGGGGGAAGGTGTGAGAAGGGAAAGCATGGCCAGGACTGCCTTGTGGGAACTCCGGCCTGCTGAGGTCTGCAGGGGAAGATGCGTCAACCACAGAGACTGAGAAGCAGCAAAGCAGCAGGAAGGCCAGTGGGGTCAGGGCGTGGGGCCCGCGAGCCTAGGATGGAAGCTTTTGGGAGGAGCTTTGTCTGTGGCTGAAACCCCTAGATCCAGGGGTGAAATGTGAGGAATTCCTTCGTTGGCACAGAGGAGGTGGTCACCTCCCCAGAGCAGCCTGGGCAGATGACTGAACCCAGTGGTGGGGGAAGGCAGCCCCAGGACTGCTTTGGAAAGCCTTTCTGTGAAGGGGAGAGGAAAACAGGACAATTGGAAAGAGATGCAGAATCCAGTGAAACTTTTGTTTTAGAGGGTGTGGCTGCAGCAAGTCTGCACAGGGGGCACAAAGCGAGAGGTCAGGTCGGCCTTAGATGGGGTGAGACCCCCACATCCCAACACCAGGCAAGCTTGTTGGGAGGCTGGGAAAGATGCAGATGTGTCTGGATTTTGTGATGGGAGCTGGGGCTCCTCTGACAGTATGTGCATCTCCACAGGAATGCAGCCTGTCCACCGCACACACATCCAACACCACCTCCGCGGTCACCACTAGCTGGGTGCAGGACTGACTTAGGCCTCACTGATTCTGAAACTTCCATTGCAAAATTACCATGGAGACAGTCAAAGAAATCCAACCCAACCAACTTCATCTTACTTCTAACCTCCAAGCTGTCCTTGTTCATTCCTGGGTGTAGGCTGAATTACCTTTGGGAAGAACTTAGTTTATAGTTTATAGGACCCGAAGGGTAGAGGAGGTGAGGAAGTCAGGCTGCCCCAGAGCCTCCGCAGGAACCAGCCCTGCGTGCCTGGATTTTAGACCCTTCAGATGCTGGCCTCCAGGGCCGTAGGATGATACGTGTGTGCTGTTTCAGCCATTCAGTGTGTGGTCATTGTTACAGCAGCCAGAGGGAGCTGATATGGTGAGATGCGGTGGTACGGAGGGAGGAGTACTGCCATGTCAGATACATCTAGTTTCAATAATGGAGTGAAAGGAACCTGGGAACACAGGGCCTGGTGAGCCGCTTTTCAGTGTTTCCATGTGTGTGAAATTGCCTAGACACAGATTAAAGCTTGCTCTCGTCTTCTTGCTCACAGGAACTGCGGAGCGCACATGGGAAACCACGTTGATGTGATACATGCTGTCACATCCACTCTGTGACTTCTTCCCCACCCGATTCACAGCAGCGGGACCTCAGGCGGTGCTCCAGCCACTGCTGCACCGGGGACACTCACTCTCCCAGGCTCTGGCTGTGCCGCTGCTCCTGGAACTCACCCGGCCACAGGTGAAGGCTCACCTCCAGGGAACCTTCCAGAGCTTGTGCTGGCCCTGGGCTCCTTCCCACAGCAGAGGAAGCTGGACTGGACCCATGTGGCTTATTCCATGAGATCGACAAGTGTGGCCTGTGGTGGGGAGGAGATCGGGAAGGTGGAGGACAGCAGAAAATACCAGAAGGGAGAGGCTGGAAGAGGAGGCATGGGGAGGAGGGCACCACTGTCCCCTCCAGGTCCTCTTCCTGAGAACAAGGTGGGCAGAAGGAGGGATGGGTAAGGGGAGAAGAGAAGGGAGAATGAGACATAGAAGGAGGAGCATGCCAGAAAGTGTTGGGAAAGACGGGAAGGGCTGGCAGTGACGCAAACCCTGCAGCCTCAGGCCAGGTGCCCAGGAGGATGCCACACACTACAGGCCCATGCGTCCTCTGAGGGGAGAGCTCACAGCAGCTTTGCTTCTAGAACTGGACTCCTCCTCTCAGCTGACACCAAGGGCTCTGCAGGCTTACCTGTGGCCAGCTGTGCCCTGCCTTCGGCCCTGCCTGAACCCAGATCCCCTCCTGAGCCCTGCTGACATCCCAGCGGGGACAGGGAGAGGTCTCCTCCTCAGAGTAGGGTGTTTGTGAAGGTGAAGGTAAACCTTATTTGAGAGTTATTAACCTTGGCTGAGCAACTTTTAAAGGCTTTGCTACAGTGACCTAGGCAAAGAGCAGGAGGAAATCCAGGATCCAAAGAGCCTTCTTGGGGAAACAGCCATCCAGTGGGAAGCCAGTGCCAGCCTGTCCTTTTCCCCTTCAGTTGCCTCTGGCCTCTGCAGGTCTGATGCAGAAACAGGAGGGAGCTGGCCCTGTGCTGGGGGGGGTCTCTCTGGAAGTTTTTTTCCTTTCATTTTCCTAGAGGGGGTTTCTTACTGTTGAAAATCTAGAGAGCGAATAAGAAGTTTCCCACAGGCCTCTGAGGAAGGAGAGAGTGGAGATCATGGCTATGTAGCCTCAGGAAGGCCTGGTGGGGTATTTGGCTCTTCCCTGGGGCCACCAGAGACAGCAAGTGTTGGTCCTTGCAGCCAGGGCACCAGCACAAGATGGAGCAGGGCTGGGAACAGAGGTCAACAACCCTTGGGATGTGGGGCCTGCGGCAGGCTGAGGGGGATGCTGAGAGACCAGCCTTCCCGGCAGTGCAGGCCCCTTGGCCAGGAACAGCTCGTGTGTCCTGATGGACATGGCAGGCGGGGCCTGCCTGCCCTCCTGCACCTCTGCCCTCCCCCATCCCCTGTAACTGCCCAGCCCTGAGAGGAGACAGAGCTCCCTCTCCGAGGTCAAAGCCTCGTGTGCACCCACCCCTGAAGGACAGGATGTCTTGAGGAGCAGAAACCCTCTCCAGGCCTAGCACAGTGAACACTGTGCTAGGTGTTCACGCCAGCCCCCCACCCACCAAGGTCTTCCTCACTAGGTGACAAGGGAGGGACGCAGGGTGTAGAAAACTCAAGACATCAGCCTTTCCAGTTCCAGCCCGGCCCGGAAAGCGTCAAAGGCATTGAACATTCCACACCGAGCTGTTCAGGGGGCACCACAGGGCGCTTAGATGACAGGGGTCCTTGAGCTTCTGACTCCCCCATGCCACCCTCCCTGCCCTGCACGGTCCCACTCCCCACGCAGGCCACACGCTTCTGTCCTGTCTCAGCGGGAGCGGTAGCCTGTGTTCACCTTGTCCAGTGTGTCTTCATTCTTGACCCCCATGACCATTCCCGATGGCCTCACACTCCTTCCCTGCCCCTCACCAGCAGGAATGTGTGGGAACATCCATTCCCAGGACCCTGTCCCACCCAACAGCCCACTCCTGCGGCTGCCACGCTCATCCCAGGCCTGGAGAGGGTTTCTGCTCCTCAAGACATCCTGTCCTTCAGGGGTGGGTGCACACGAGGCTTTGACCTCGGAGAGGGAGCTCTGTCTCCTCTCAAGGCTGGGCAGTTACAGGGGATGGGGGAGGGCAGAGGTGCAGGAGGGCAGGCAGGCTGCTGGAGAAGCCCAGAGGGCAGCACCTTGGCTGCCCTTCAGAAACCTGTTTGCTAAGCCCCAGGCTCCTGCCCCAGACCTTTTAATGCAGATCTCCAGGGAACAGAGGAGAAAGGGTCAGAAGCTCTCATCTCAGTGCACACAACCTGGTGTTGCTTATCCTCAGAGGGCCCTGGAAGGGAGAAAGGGAGAATGGGCTGCTGAGTTGTCTGGGTGAAGGAGACTGGAGGGCAGGGGTTCCCCTAGAGAGGGACAGGTCGGGGCTCGGGGGAGGAGAAGCAGGTCGGCTGGAGCAAGAATTGGTGTCATCCATCTTCTCCCACAGGCTTGCTTGGGGACATGTGCTCCCCGAGCAGCACAGTCTGCAGTCACACCCAGGAGGATCAGTTGGTGCCCGGCGGATGGCACATTGTCAGCAAACACTCGGAAGATGGCTGGGTGAGAAGTGAATGGATGAAGCCGTACCCCTGCTGCCCATCGAGGGTCCTGGGGTGCCCCGCCTGCCTGCTTTGCACTGTGCTAGGTGTTCACGCCAGCCCCTCACCCACCAAGTCACTCCTGTCTCTTGCCGGTGTCTCAGAGGATGTGGGGTGAGATCCACCATCCACATGTGCCATGCACTGGCTCTGCTGGAATAAAGACTATCCAGCGGGGTTGAGGAGGGCAGGTGAGAGGCCCAGGTTCCGGCTCTGCCTGCCAGCTGTGTGTCATGGGCAGGTCGGATCATTCTTCTAAAGCTCAATTTCCACTTCTGTAGAATATAGAGCAGCCCTTCCTGGGGCTCTTGTGAGGTCTGAGTTTTTCATCACTCATGGAGCATCTCCTAGAATTCTCTGGCACACAGTAGGAGCTTAATAACTGTTACTACCCTCATTCACAGATCTCAAAAGAAGCCTTGATTGCTTTTGCTCTTTTTTCCTGTTCCCAAATGTGCTACCTGCTTCTGTGCAGAGACCTTTGGGGATGGGAAATGGGGTGAAGGGGGAGTACATGGTCTACTGCTCCACCAAGCTCTCAGACACACCTGTTCCCATGCTGGACTGCTGAGCCAGGGATGGCTGCCTGGCCAGGGAGGTGCCCATCAGCACATCAGGACGGACTGGAATGGAGCTGGGACAGCCCTATGGACACAACCTTCTACAGATGACCGCTGAGGCTCGGAGGAGTGAGGCGGCCTCAGTCACTTCAGCAAGGCCATCCCTCCCCACTCCAGCCCTGGATTCCATTGTTCCCTCTGTTTTCTGGATAAGAAAATAGACTCAGGGTCCCACACAAGTGAAGTCAAGCTCTTCCCACCTCCAAAGCCAGCCTGACCTCCTGTTGCCTGGGAGCCAAAGGCAGCCTGTGTGCTTGTCCCCCAGGCGTCACTCATCCTTGCCTGTTAAAAATAAAATAGCGGCACAGAAGCACTCCTATAAACTCACTGCCAGTGGGAAAAAAAGCTTCAGAATGCAGTAAAGCTATCTGGCTTTCATGCCAGATGAATCTGAGAATCAGGAAAACTGGGGTCAAAAACCACTTAATGGGAGACCAAGTTCCATGGAGCTCTTAGGAGACAGGGAGGAGGCCAGCCCAGGATTCCAGGCATCATCTGATTGCTGCCAAGCACGACTCCCAGACCCCAGATACCAGGCCACCCACAGGCCCCGCAGAGTCCTGACGTCCTCCTGCGGACACCCTCTGAAGGAGGCACCCGTCTTCCCCCAGGGTCCTGACATCCTCCTGCGGACACCCTCCGAAGGAGGCACCCATCTTCCCCCAGGGTCCTGACGTCCTCCTGCGGACACCCTCTGAAGGAGGCACCCGTCTTCCCCCAGGGTCCTGACGTCCTCCTGCGGACACCCTCTGAAGGAGGCACCCCTCTTCCCCCAGGGTCCTGACGTCCTCCTGCGGACACCCTCTGAAGGAGGCACCCGTCTTCCCCCAGGGTCCTGACGTCCTCCTGCGGACACCCTCTGAAGGAGGCACCCGTCTTCCCCCAGGGGTGGAGTTGCTTGGACAGCACACATGCTGAGGCTGCATAGTGGTGCTGGAGACTGGATGTAATTACAAAACATCGAGTTGCCTTTGAGAAACTCTAGGATCTGCAGCCCCAGCACCCCCACCTAGATAGTATTTTTCACCCTGAGCTTTTGTCTGTTTTGCATCCTCGCCACTTTCCTGCCTGTCTTCTCCCTCTTGTTGGGGATCATGTTAGACCTGTCCACCCATCCACCTCACTGCACATGCCAGGCTCAGTTACTCGCCAACACCATGCAAACTGCAGGGACACATTGAAGATGCACAACATTTGCTCACTGTCTTCAGGGAGATTGAAGTCTAGAGATGAAGCTAGACAAATGCCTCTGCTGCTTAAATCAGTCATGTCCAACTACAACTGAGGACAAAATCAGAGGGCTGCTCATCTAATAACACAGGAATTCAGAGGAGTGGGAACTCACCGAGTGGTCAGGCCCATCCTCCTGTACTCAGGCTTGATGTGTGAGTAAGATTGTAATGTGTGGAACGGAGGGGAAGGGTGTGCTCGACAAGAGGAAAAGCAGTGCAGAGGCTCAGAGGTTGGAGAGAGGAAACCAGAAAGAGGAGTGAGGGCCAGAATTGGGGCTGGGGAGAAATGCAGCTTGACTCTTATAGTAAGCGTGTGCTTAGCTGTGCTCTGTGCAGGATAGTGTCCGAACAGAGCAGGGAGGCATGAATGCCCTTAGATCAAGGGCAGAGGGAAAGGGCCTTGCAGGGAGCCTGGTGTCTGCAGGCAAGCAGGACAGGGATTGGGAGTGGCTGACGTCTGGAACCACTGAGCTGCATAGGATGGACTAAGTTCAGCACCTGGACACATGCCACTTCAGATCTGTAAACACTCAATTGTAATCCAGGCCTTTACCATTGTCCTCCATATTTCCACCCAGCTTTCTTTTCCAATTATTTGAGAGCCAGGCCACCTGGGTTCTGGTGCTGCTGGATTCAGGCCCTGCCCTCAGACTCATGGCAAGCAGGAGGAGAAAGAGAAAAGTAGACAAAGAAGATGGAGAGAAACCACTAAGCCAACACCCACATACACTCCAAACTCACGTGTCTTTTAACGTGGCACTGGGTGTTCCTGCAGTGGAATTCCACATGTGTTGTGGCCACAGCATCTTGTCTCTGAAAAAACTTCACAACCACCATTGTGATTTACCCCACATGGCCCTGCTCAGGGGTAACTGTCCATCTTCCCTAAAGGAGGAGGGGCTTCCTGATGCTCACACATGGAGCATGTGTGGCTGAAGCCACAGCAATGCCTGTGAATATGGGCCCACACAGCAGCCCTGCTCAAGTTGGCCCCTGGCCCATCAGAATGCTGTGACCTGCAAGCCCTGCCATCCTACCACCCACCCCTCTGCTGGGCCTTGCTGGACTGCCGTGGGAGTGTGACTGTCCAGCCCTCACTACCGTGAAGCCCACGAGTTAGACCATGGGGCCAGCCAAGTTGTGCTGGGATCCTTCCTGGTGCATGCCAATATTTGGGGCCAATTGAGTCCCAAGGAGAATTGTGGAGTACTAGGGCAGGAAGCATACGGACCTGCACCCTCCTTCCCAGACTCCATCACCCATCACTTCACCTGAGCCTGCATGAGCAACCCCGCCAGGCATGAGAAGCACACAGCATGTTCTGCCCATGGGGAGGCCCCCCAAGGGAAACAGGCCAGGCTGGGGGGCCTCGGGGCTTTACAAACATTTCAAAGGCAGAAAAGGAGGACATTTCCTCAGCCAAGAGCACCCCAAGGCAGGATTTGAGCCAAAACGAGGATTCAAGACACATGACTCCTTGCTAGAGGGATGCAATTTTTAGGGTGAAAGCTCCCTCCAATGAAAAAACTATGCCCAGGAGGTCAGCTCAGGTCAACATCTCCAGTGCCAAACTCAAACGGATAGTTGATGTCTGGTGATAAAGAGTGAAAACTTAAAGGAAAGGAGAGGCTGGATCAGTGCCTTCAACATTTACATTCGCATGCCAGGAACTGTCTGCCAAGTGCAGAGTTCATCATTCAGAGATACAAAAAATTGACAAGAGCCACGGAAAAGAGGGGTATTCTATAATATTACATAATACACGGTGGACTTGTAAATTGCCGTATCACATAGGCCAGTGCTTCATGCATAGACTTGCTGCAATGCTCTCTTTCCACTTACCCCAGGGTTTATCTCTACACTGAGTCTCTCCTGGAAGTTTACATGCACAGAAATCCTCCCAGCATCCCAAAGCTGTTGTCTGCAGCTTCTGCCATTGGAGGAGTAATTGCAGATGGTGCCTTGGGTATCTAACGCCGTGTGACACATTTCCACAGACTTCCCAGCTGTAAACTCCTTGTGATCATCATCTCGCAGTTTCTGGGAGGCAGAAATCCGGGCTCACCTGCGTTCTTTTCCTCAGGAGGTCTCATGAGCCTTCAGGTTGGACGTTTCACCTCAAAATTTGACTGAGAAAGAGATCCACTTCCAAGCTCATGTGGTCCTTGGAGGGTTGGCATTTCGTGGGCTGTTGAACTGGCCACAGGTCCTGCCCACACTTAGGGGAGAAGGTGACATGAGAACGTGGATGCCAGAGGGTGGCATCACCAGGGGTTGGCGGGCAGGCTGCAGTAGGTGGTCTCTAGATGACCCCAGTGACCCCTGCTTGCTGGTATTCACAGCCCAGTGCAATTTCCTTTTCTTGAGCAACTTGCTGTGGCGTTAGGATCTCTCAGGGTTGACGGGATGCCGCTTCTGTGACAGATGTGATTGAATCACATGAGATTATAATATCCTTGTTGATAACAGACACTCGCCCTTGCCAGCTTGTATGATGCTAGCTGCCTCATCATGAGCAGCTGCCTGTGTGGCCAGGACCTGAGGGTGCCCTGCAGCTACAGCCAGCAGGAAGCCAACGGGCTCAGCACAATAACCCACAGAGAACTGAGTCCTGCCAACACCACGTAAGGGAGGAACAACCCCGCCCCAGCCAAGATCTCAGGTGTGGATTAGCCAGGGTTCTCCAGAGAAAGAGAATCACTAGGATATATATGTGGAGATAAGAAAGGAATTTATTATGGAAATTGTGATTACAGAGGCCGAGGAATCAGCCTCATGGCCAGTCCTCCACAAGCTGGAGCCCCAGGAAACCCCATGGTGTAGTTCGATCAGCATCCAGTGGCCTGAGAGCCAGGAGCCCCTGTGTTGGAGGGTGGGAGTAGATGCATGTCTCAACTCAGAGAGCAGATCCACCCTTCCCAGCCTTCTGTTCTGTTTTGTGGGTGATGCCAGCCCACATCGGCGAGGGCAATTCTTTTTACTCAGTGTGATTCTTAATTTTGGGTGTCACCTTGACTGGATTAGGATATACCTAGAGCACCGGGAACGCATTATTCCTGGATGTGTGCAAGGCTGTTTCCAGAGGGGACCGGTGTGTGAGTCAGTAGACTGAGTGGGGAAGACACCCTGGCTGTGGGCAGGCACTGTCCAATCAGCTGGAGAGGATCCTAAAGAAGAAGGCAGAGGAAAGGTTATTATCCTACTCTCTCTCCTGGGGCTAGGACACCATTCTCCTGCCCTTGAACATTGGAACTCCAAGCTCTCTGGCCTGTGGATTCCAGGACTCCCACTAGAACCATGCCCAAAGTCCCCACCACCCTGTCAGGTTCCCAGACATTAAGCCTGGAACTGAGAGTTACATATGGGCTTCCCTGGTTGTGAGGCCTGAAGACCTGGACTGAGACATGCTGTGGGCTTCTCTAGGTCTCCAGATTGCACACAGATTATGGTGGGACATTGCAGCCTTCATAATCACGTGATCCATTTCCCCTAATAAATCTCTTTTCGCATATCTCTGTCTGTATCTAGATATTGATATCCTATTGGTTCTGTCTTTCTGGAAAACCCTGGCGAATACAGTGTCTATTGATGCAATTGCTAATCTCTTCCAGAAACACTCTCACAGACTTACCCAGAAAAAATGCTTTACTAGCTATCTGGATGTCCCTTAATCCCGTCAAGTAGACACAGAAAGTTTTCCATTGCAAGGTGAGATGCCAGTCCTGGCTTACATCTTGTTTGCAGGCTTGTTCCAGGGCCATAATCAGAGGACTCACCCCAGCTGTGCCCAGATTCCTGACCCACAGAAACTGAGATAAATGTGTGATGTTTTAAGATGCTAAATTTTGTGGTGATGTTCACAGCGGTAGAGGGATAATGCAGACTGCCTTCTCTAAGAACCTGCCCCTCAACTCTCTGTGAGTCTTCTTTCTTCAACATTTCTCCAAACTTTCCTTCTGTACAGGGTTGACTGAGAAGTCTTTCAAGGGATAACAGCGCCTTGGAAGGGGTAAAACTGCATAAATTCTACTTCACTAATACACCAACAGTCCACTGTATGCTTCACACAGAAGGAATGTGATGCCCTGGGCAGGAGGGCATTTGGTATTTAAGTGCAATGACCCCTAGCAATAGCCAGAGTTGTTACCAGTTGTCTCAACCTAAATAATTTCTAGTGCATATCCAAGCTTTTACAGAACTTTCGCATAACAAACAAGTATGGTTTCTGTCTGTAAATGTAAATTTTGCCCAGAATGTACTGCTGGAATCCTCATTGCCTTTACTTTTAGAAGCAAAGGACACACAAGGTCTTTCCTGTCTCACTCGCCCTCATTTAGATAAAATGACAGATATGACTTCTGGATCAGACCCTGGTATGACTTGCGACTTGTTCCTCACCTTTGAAGATTCTGACTCTTCTGCAGATTAGAGAGTTTCCCATCACTCTTTCTGGTGTGTCACTGTAAGATCCAAAGGAAGAAAGGACACCTCCCATGGGTCATCTCTAGTTTAGGGACAGGGTGTTTCTGAAGTATGTGTTAATAAACATATTTATAATAACACATATTGGCTGACTGTCTCAGGTATAAAATCCTGAGACCCAGGGTGTCCACATGCCCAAATGTGGCTCCTGCAGTGTCCCCGCTCTAACTGGGCTCTCTAGGACCACACATCACTCTGAGAGCACCTGTGCTAGCCCTGCCTCCCCTGACCTTGTCCCCCAAAGCTCTACACCTGGGGAGCAGGATCTTTCATGTTATCCCTGAAGGGATATGAAACATCACTCCCACTCCCTCGTGTGGCTGTGGTGGTGGAAATGAATAATGCTTCGGAACTGTGCTCTGTCGTATGCGTCACACTGCTCCCTTCAAAATGCACTTTTACAGGCATCGTTTTACTCAAACATCAGAACAATCTCATGGGAGACAGGCAAGAAATTATTTACTCCCATTGTAAAGATGATGAACGTGAGACTCAAAACAGATCGAGTGACTTGCCTTAGTCACACAACAATTTGGGGCAGTTTTTCTTATGTCCGTTGAGTTCAGCACTTTCAGTTATCCCCTCACAGTTTTCCAGGGTCTAACGGGGATGATTCCTGCAGAGAGAGGTCAGTGTGGACCCACAGTGTGTGCTGTATGTCGCCCTCATCTGGCCTCTGCCATTGGATTCTGCATCCTGGAGTCCTGAGGCTGTGCCCAGCCTGCTGCAGAGACCAAGTCCCCAGATCCATGGTGCCACTGGTCTCAGCTTGCTGTAGACAGTTCTTGGCTATGTCTGAGGTCTAGGGTAGTTGTTAAATATGCAAACATTTGCTTCTGAAAGTTGCACAGATGAGATAATAAATGTATTGTCACTCTTCATGAGCATCAGTGAACATTGCTTACCTCACTTGGATCTGTGAGATTTCACAATCTGTTACTTTGTGGCAAAACTGGTATAAATTTAATCCTTGCATTTCTCTTCCTGCCTCAAACACGGGCCAGTAGACCTTCTTCCCGAAGTCATCCATGCCTGGAAATGAGCTTGCTCACATCCTGCAGAGCAAAAGTCACCTTGTGTCCAGCATCAGAATGCACCAGCCTTGCCTTCAGAGCCACTGATGTTTACTTCCTGAGCCCTGCCTGGCTAAGGGCTTGTTTCTGTGGAGCCAGTCTCTTCTCCCTGACTCAGGGAACACTTCTCACCATGGCTTGTTTCAAACTGCACAGTTCTAGGTGTCCAAGAGCTGAGGGACCTTTGAGGCTCAGCTTCTGGGCTCTACAATATAGATAAAAATACCCAGTTCATGAGATTGTCTTGAAGGTAAAATAGGTATGCAGTGTGACAAGGTGTCACAAAAAGGTGAGAGTTGTACGGATTTATTTTGTCTCCAATGTACCCAGGTCATCCTCCAAACTGAAAGCTTGTCATTGACCCACCAACAAACCCTGCCATGTGCCACAACCTCATGATTCTTTCCTCTCACTAGAGGAGTGCGTGGAGTGACTTTTTTTTCCAGCTGGTGATCCTTTTTGTATTAGTCATTCATTAATTCCGCAGAGTTTAATGAGTGGCTGCTTGTGCCCGCCTCTTACTATTCCAACTCCCTCTCTCATTAATTCACAGGAATGAATTCTCTCATTCGACCAAAATATGCATTCAAGGAACATTCACAAACAGCACCCATTGGCTGTGAAATAATGCCAAGTGGCTCACGTGGACTGAAGCCCATGTGCTCGGTCCATGAATGACCTTCCAACCTGCCAGGCTCAGCCTAGTTTCCGGCCTCTACGTGCAGCCTCCTCAACATAGCAAAGCCCCTTGATCCCTATCTACAGAAAGTGTCAGCCCTTCTACCAGAAGTCCTGTAGTACTTCAACAGCTACAGCCACACACTCAGGGACCTGACGGTAAGGATCCTTATTACCGGCCCAACTCTGACCTGGTGCCCAGAATCTGATAGTGTGGTTTCTGAAGCCAAGCCCCACCCTGGGCTTTAATCCTTAGAACTATATTTATGTCCTGGGTCCTGCTTTAGTGAATGCCCTAGTACCCCGAGGCTCTCCTAAATCCAAAGCACTGCCTAGGTATTACCAGCCCATTCTGAGAATGAGCCCTCAGTCCTAGGCTGAATGGGGCTCTGCTCCATGTGAAGATACTTCTGTGTGGCTCTGCTGCCTGGGCTCCCAAATTCCACCCACTCTGTGTGTCAGAGAAACTTTTGCTTCTTTACTTTGGACCCAGCCTTTCTTGACTCTCTACCTCGTCCACCATTGTCATGTGTATTTAGACGTCCTTCTTGGCCAACCAAATGGAGTTATCCACCAGTATCAACAGCGAGATCAATTAAGGTGCAATCCCAACTGTATGGGAGGGTCTAGGTGCAATCACTCACCTGGTCTCCTATGCAGTTGTGATGAATTCTGGAGATAAGACCTAGCAAATTGGATAAACAGAGTCTACCTTCCTCACCCAGTGTTGAGCAGATTCCTGGGGTCGCTGTCCACTCTCCCATGGTCCCAAGAGCTCTCACATGCCCCAGCTTTGTCTTGACCTTTGGGGCATTCTGTCCTTTCCTTCAGTAAGTAGTTGAGACAGAGACGCTGTGGACAGGGCCGGCAGGGATCTGGACTGGGCTGTGTTGCCTCTGTCTGTCACTTGCTCCACTGAACTTCTTCACAGCCACACACGTAACCTTAGAGGGACCATCAGGGTCAGTGCTTATCCCTGCAGGAAAACCAGGCTTGGAAAATAAATAAAGGACCATGGGCTTGTTTGATGGACCAAGGCAATAAAGGGGCTGATGTCTGACAAAACAGTAAGGACACCATGCAGTTAGCATCCCAAACACTGCAAGTTATCCAGAAAGGGAAGAAAGCCTTGGCATAATTAATTAGTACCTAGAATACAATTTCACATGAGAATAAGCAGAAGACACATGAAGTAATAAAGGCACTGCAAAATCCAGATCTTAAGATGAGTCTTGATATTTTTTTGAAAGTCAAGCATTTTCAGCAATGCCTGAAAATCATGTTGTTTAACAAAGTGAGAAAAAGAGTTTTGGGGTAGAGAACTGTGGGGTGCACACACCCTGAGATGGTAAATATCTGGTGTCAAGCCCCGGGCTTCCAACAAGACAAGACACATGAGGCAGCTTGTTTACATCTCACTGAAGGAGGAGGGTACAGGAGAGAACATCTGAGGGAGAAAAGACGCAGAAGCTGCTGGGAGATCGGTGTACAGCCGACAAACCCTCGAAGGAGAGACAGGGAGAAGACAGCCAAAGCGCACTTTTCCCATCTCCTCACTCAACCATCAACATGCAATACTTCTGTGACCTCCCGTCACCAAGATTTGTGGGGAGTTTCCCCACCAAGCAATCCTACAGATTCCCCAGCAGATACAACTGAGTTTCTTCCCATTCAATTCAGTTCTGACACTATCTACCTGGAGACAGCAGCTGATTCCACAGGTTGGGGACTCAGTCACACAAGATCACCCTCCACTTCAGATGCCAATCACAAGACGCTGAGGAAGCAGCTAGATGCATCATTTCTGACATGCTAAAAGAATACAGTTAGAGGTCTCTTCTGAGAGGATCGAAGAAAATTGCTTATAAAAGAATTTCATACCAAAAGCGCTTCAGATTCCTCCACCCTTGGACTCTACATATGTTCCCGAGAGGTTTTTGCTGCCCAGATAACCTCCCAGGTTAATTTGCACTTTCCCTTGTTCCCTTACTCTGAAAACCAAATCCAAGTTCAAGATTGTTAGAAACCATTATACTGTAGTTCAGATTTTGTATTTATTTTCATCATGATCTAAGTTTCTTGAACAATTAGCAACTAGAGAAAAATTTCCAATTATTTTTTGAAAATTAGTGATCACTGCAGAGCCTCAGCTGTGTGCTCCTATTCTCTGTTTTCCACACCCAACAATAACTTGGCTTTAGAGACTGTACAGTTAACCACTCCTGTAGTTAACTTCACCTGGTGGCCTCCACACAGGCTGCAGGCTTGTCACCTGTGAGGAAGTCTTAGGTGCTGCTTCCCCATCCCCAGCCCAGGGGAGGACGGCAGACTCCAGCGTCCTGGTGCAGAAGTGTGCAGGTTTTCACTGCAGGGCCTCCCTGCACACTACGATGAGGCCACATCCCAGGGGCTGTGCCTGCACAACTCCACAGCTGTGGGCATGTGCAGGAGGGCTGGGACCTCCCAGGGGGTGGCAGGAAGCAGGGAGGACTGGGACCCACTCAGGAGACAGGGCATTGACTGAGAAGAGAGTTCCAAGGAGGCGGCTTTAGATCCTGGGGATCAGGGTGTCTGTAGAAGGAGGGATCTGGGAGCAGAAGTCCTGATAAAATCTCCCAGGGTGGGTCTCTGGCTTCAGAGAATAAAAGCTGCAGAGCTGGGCGGCCTCTTCTCCTCCCACTGTCCTCAACCAGGCCAGCAGCCAGGGTAGGTTTTGTCACCAAGGAGGTGGGCACAGGGAAGTCCTGGCTGTGGGACTGGATCCAGGTTCAGGGCAGCCTTCAAGCTGTCCCTACAGAGCCTGGGAGGGTAAAGAGGAGGGAGAGGAATAGGCCAGCAGTCCTAGACAAGGAGATGGGGTCAGGCCTCAGTGCAGATACTGCACAACCAAGGTACAGAGAGGCTGGGGCTCACAGAGGGACCTGGAACTCAGGTTTCTGACCCTCACCATGACTCTTCCCTTTATTGCTTAATCCTAGGGAACTCTCACAGGCCATGGCCTGTGGCTTTTGCATGGCAAGCACCTTCTGGGGTAAGGGAAGGTAAGGTACCTGCCCTGCAATATATCCCTCTCTGATATGTTTTTCCTCATCTTCCCACCTGCACCTTCCAAGCCTCTGAAAGTGTGGGGCAGAGGCCAAAATGGCCATATGGAGGCAGATAAACTAATATGAGTTTTCCACTAATTTGTATGTGACTTTGGACAAATAGTCCAGTTTCTTCATCTAGCAAATGGGACAGTTCCCCTCTCTCCCAACTACCCTAAACAGGAACTCTAGATGCCTCACAAGAAAACAAAGCTAGTTTTTTTTTTTTTTTTTAGACGGAGTCTTGCTCTGTCACCCAGACTGGAGTGCAGTGGCCTGACCTCGGCTCACTGCAAGCTCCACCTCCCGGGTTCATGCCATTCTTCTGTCTCAGCCTCCAGAGTAGCTGGGACTATAGGCACCCGCCACCACGCCCGGCTAATTTTTTTGTATTTTTAGTAGAGACGAGGTTTCACCATGTTAGCCAGGATGGTCTCAATCTCCTGACCTTGTGATCCGCCCATCTCGGCCTCCCAAAGTGCTGGGATTACAGGCGTGAGCCACCACGCCCGGCGACAAAGCTAGTTTTTAAACTGCAGTGTGCCATTTGTATGCACATCGTTATTATCACTCTGATTATTAGAAGGACAGCTTGAGGTCAGCCGTGTAGAAGAAACACTAGTCTAAAGATTCACATTCACAGATTTTAGTCAAAGTGCTGTCAGTTACCAGCTTTTCTGAGTCTTAGTTCCATAATTTTAAAAATGGGCTTGCCAGGAGTGATATCAGCAAGACAGTGGACTGGAAGCTTCAAACACTTGTTTCCCCATGGAAATATTAGGAAAGCAACTACAGATGGACTACAATAACTTTATAGGAGCTCTGAAAACAAATCCAGCATCTACAGCAACTAAGAAAACATCAAATTAAGAAAAAGTTACATTTAAGCCAGCAGGAAATGCTGTGAAATTGCTACCCATCCTTGCCATCTTGCAGCACAATTCCCAGTTCCCTCCCTCAGGCTGGAAGAAAAAGGACAGCATTTATCTGTAATATTCTACTCTGTATGTGGCTGCCCAAGAGACTTGTTTCTGTTTTGCCTGGCTGGGAGCTCAGGTGGAGAATGGTGCCATGGCTTGGCTCTCAGGCTGCTGGAAGCCTTGAAAAGCAATGGCAGACACCAAGGCATGGGAGAACTGGTGGGGAGGCTGCAGACTGTGGACACCTGGGGCAAAGGAACATGGGCAGAGAAATGCAATAGAACATCTCAGGCCTGAGCCTGAGAGAAGCTGAATGAGGCTCATTAAGACATGTAAAAGCGGCTGTTTATATGGGAGAAATTGAGGGAAGAAAACAAGACCATGCACACACACACACAAACACACACAGACACGCACACACACAGACACACACACACACGCCCAGGGAGGACACATGCCCAGAAAATACCTAAAATGACCATAAGGCTTTATTCCAGGCTGATCCAGACTTAGGACATCTTTCACCAATTAGCAAAAGTATGCCACATCAGTCTGTAAAGACTGAGAGAGGTACCTGTTTCTTCAAATGCCCAGTTTTTAACAAAAGATTACAAGGCACACAAAGGTACAGAAAAACATCAACCATTTGCAAAACAAAATAAGTTTTCAGAAGCTGTCTTTGCAGAAACACACACATCAGGCTTCCTAGATAAAAAAAAGTAAAACAACACTTCAATATGCTAAAAGAGTTAAAGAAAAACACAAACGAACAACTAAAGAAAATAAGAAAAGCAATATACAAATATACATTAAAATGATAAGAAAATAACCAAAATTATAAAAAAAGAAGCAAACAGAAATTCTAGAGCTGAAAAATATGGTAACCAAATTGGAAAATATACTAGAGCTGTTCGACAGCAGATTCAAAGAGTGAGAAGAAAGAACCGATAAACTTGAAGACAGGTCGTTTAAATTACGAGTCTGAGGAACAACAGAAACAATAAATAAAGTAAAAGGAGCTCATGGACTTATAAGGCGCTGACAAGTGAACCAACACATGCATTGTGGAAGTCTCAGAGAGGAGAGATACTGATAGAGAAAGACAGAGATTATTTTTACAAAATAATAATGGTTGAAAACTTCCCAAGAAATCCTTGAATCTACAAATTCAGGAAGCTTGATGAGTCCACATAGAATCATCCTAAGAGACCTGTACTGAGTCGTATTATAGTTAAACTGCCTTAAACCAAGTAAAATAGACAGTCTTGAAAGGAGCAAGAGGAAAGTGACTTGCCATGTAAGAGGGATTCCCAAGTAGACTATTGGGGAATTTCTCAGTAGAAACTTTACAGGCCAGAAGACAGTCAGAGGACATACTTAGAATGCTGAGAAAACAAACAGGAAACACTCAACTCTCAACTAAGGATTGTATATCTGAACAACCTGCCCTTCAAAAATGATGGCACAATAAAGACATTCCCAGAAACACAAATGGTGGAAGGTGCATCGCCACAAGACCTGCCCAAAAAAGAATGTTAAAGGGACTCCTTCAAATCTAAATAAAAGGACCCCAAAGAGTAACTGGAAGCCGTGGCATATAAAAATAACGGTTTCTGGTAAATCGAATCCATGAGTAAATATACACACATATACATATACCATATTTTGGTTTGTAATTCCACATTTATTTTGTGATAAATCAATCACAAAACGTCAAATAACGTATGAGTTTACGTATGTGAGGTGCCTAGAGTAGTCCTGTTTATAGAGGCCAAAAGTAGAATGGTAGTTGCCAGGGTCTGGATTAGGGGAATAGTTAGTGTTTAATGAGTGCAGGGTTTCAGTTAATGGAAAAGTTTTGGGATGGAAGATGGTGATGTTTGGAAAAGAGTGTGGATGTACTTAATGCCACTGAACTGTGCACTTAAAAATGGTTAAAATAATAAATGTTAGTTATGCACATGTTACATATGCATACTATACACAAAGTATATACATGCAATGTATACAATAAATAATTTTATAATAATTTTCCAATACATGCAATATATACTTTTTGAGATGGGGCCTTGCTATATGGGTCAAGCTGATCTCAAACTCCTGGGCTCAAGTCATTCTCCCACCTCAATATCCTGAGTAGCTGGGTTAGGCATATACGCAATTTTTTAATGGGCATACTTCAGAGAACATGTTCCTATGGTTTACTGCCAGGGAGAAAGACAATAAATAAGTAAATAATGAAAATGTTGAGCCAATTTCAGATAGTAATATGTGCTGTGAAAAAATCTAAATATTTGCCAGGCACCATGGCATGTGTCCGTGGGCTCAGGGGGCTGAGGCAGGAGGATTACTCGAGCACAGGAGTTCGAGGCTATAGTGAGCTATGCTTACGCCTGTAAGTAGTCACTGCACTCTAGCTTGTGCAACATAGCGAGACACCATCTCAAAAAAAAAAAGCAGAAAAGAAGGGAAAAAAGAGAAAGATAATATAAATCTAAATAGAGTATAAAGAGAGAGAGACTGAGGTGGGAAGAAACATGAGGTTCTGATTGTAATGTCTTTGGAGGCCTTTCTGAGTGGGTAATTCTCCAGCCTGAGTGATGGGAGATGGGTGGCTATGTGTGCAGCCCTGCGGGGAGGACTCTAGGCAGAGAAACATCCCTGAGATGTTGAAAGAAGGCAAGGATGAGCGTGCTGGGACACAGTGAGGTGTGGAAGTGAGCTGGATAACTCGGGAGACTGGCTGTCATGTAGAACCATGTTCAGTGTGCAATGGAATCATGCAGTCTGATGCACATTTCAGAAAATTACTCTGCCTTCTGAGGGAATAATAAATTTTTATTTCAGAGGGAAGAAAGAAAGGCTAGATAAGAGGTTGTTGCATTGTCCAGGCAAGAAATGATGGCATGCTGAATGGCACTGGTCACAATGGAGACAGGGAAGATGACTGGATTAGGAAAAGACTTAGAAGGTAGAATTCAGGAGAATCTCTTATGGGCCAGACCAGTGTTTCCAGGGAAAGAGAAGAACCATGAATGACTCCTAGGGCATTAGCCTCAGGAATGAGCACATGATGATGCCATTTACAAAAACAAGGAAGATGGGCAAAACAGTTTTTGGATGTGTGAATTCAACAATTTTTGTGGATCTTCTCAATTTGAGATGCTTGCAGAGGAGGCAGAGGCAGATAGATAAATGAACCTAGAGTCCAGGAGTGAAGTCAGGGCTGAAGCTACAGATGTGGTCATTATTTTGCAAAAGGAACACTTCCTAGAGAGAAGGGGCAGAGAAGGGGAACCTGGTAAGAGACTGAGGTGGAGTGTGTGGGATCCTGGAATCCTGGAGAGGAAGGCATATCAAGCAGGAAAGAGATGATCCATGCTGAAGGTGTGAAATAATGCTGACTCCTGCAAGGTAGTATTCAAATGTCAACCACAAGGGACTCCTTGAAATGGGAACTGAGTGGATGGCACAGCCAGGAAGGAGTTCCAGAAAGCAAGAAGCTACACAGAACTCCAGGAGAGGATGCTCAGCTGTAAGTTCAGGTATCATCAGGGGTGGAAGCCCAGGACAGTGTCTATAATCCAGTGGCTGAACCATAAGCCTGCCCTTCTCTTCTTACAAAATGCTGAGGCTCTTCCCCCTTCCTGCCAGGATTCAGAGACCTGGGGAGACAATTCTGGGGAGAGGGAGCTGCCTCTGTCCCCAGGGCTTTGAGAATGGGATGTCTTAGCTGAGCCTGGGCCTGCTGAGTGAGCCTCCCTGGGCCGCCAAGGCCTGGAAGTCCCTGGGAGACAGCTTCTTCTTCCTCCAGGATGGCCATTTCTCCATAATAGCCCAGAAGAGAAAACTCTGGACCTGTGTGTGATGCACCTCCAGGCTCAGGTTTCTCAGTGGCTTTGACTTCCAAGGCAAGCTCACACTGCCTTTCTCCTCAATCCCAGGTAAAGCAATTATTGTCCAATGGTGGGGAGGAGCTATCTCTTTTCAAACAAGTTAAAGTGGAGCAAGGGGAACAGAAAAGGTGATTTTGGCACTGGTAGGATCTAGAACATGAATTGATCAATACAGTGAGAGAACAGAGAGCAAGAGTGGAAGACGAGTGAGTGATGTTTGCACATGTCAGCTTTCTCTATGTACCCAGCAGGGGCCATATGTCCTGGCAGGTGCAGCCTTGGAGCCATCTTGTAAATGGTGTTGAGGGCATAAGGGTCCTTGCTTCAGTAATCAGAGCAGGCCATGGGCTGGGAGAGACCCCTCCCCTCCACTACACTGACGAGACCTTTACACTCCTGTGGCAAGAGTCACCCATTGTCTTCGTCTGCTCTGGATGCTATAACAAAATACCATAAGCTGGGAGGTTTATAAACAACAGAAATTTATTGCGCACAGTTATGGAGGTGTCAAATCTATGACCAAGTCACCAGCAAATTCGGTGTCTGGGGAGGATTCACTCCCTAGTTCATCGATGGTGCCTTCTTACTGTGTCCTCACATACTAGAAAGGATGAAGGGTCTCTCTTGGGCCTCTCTGAAGAGGTCACTCATCCCATCCATGAAATTTCCACCTCCATGACCTAGTCAATTCCAAAAAGCCACAACTCTTAAACTCATCACTTTGGAGGGCATTAGGTTTCAACATCAGTTTGGGGGAAACAGGACCATGGTACCCATCTTTCATAGCTACAGAAAACCTAGACTGAACTCCCCTACCACCTCAACCTCCACTGTTTCAGATCTCTGCCCTGAAGATGTGGAGAATCCATAACTATGAGGGGGGAGTTCTGAGGGGAAAAGGAAAAGGGGAAGGAAGTTCATGCTGTTGATCACTTCACTGTGGCAAGTACTTTAAAAAAGTATTCAGCTTTAATCCCTCAAACTGTATTTTTTTACAGAGGAGGGTATCAAGGCTTAGAGATTCAAAGTAACTCTGCAAGATCACCCAGTTATTAGGAGAAGGGAGCGCTGGAGTGCACACTCCTGTCTTCACAGCTAAGCCAGTGCTCTGGGTGCCACCCCAATGTCCAGGTTGCAGGAGGTTCAGGGCAGCAGAGGGGTGAGGTTTAAGTGATTTCCTCCCAGACCTCATCCCTGAGTCGGCCTTCTGGGCCTTGATGCTGTCACTTTAGATGCTTTCATTCCCCCAGGCACTAGGATTCAAAGACTTTTCCCCAGGAGACTTCACGCAGGAAAAATAGCCACTTCCTCTAGGCGTTTGAACAGGCAGGGCTGAGGCAGTGGTCAGGAGACAGGAGGGAGAGGTCACCATGGACAAAGGAATCTGCTGGACATCAAGCCTCCAGTTGCTCTTGTGAAGGCTGCCTGGGGCCTCCTAGGGCTTCTCCTTCACCCCTGGGGTTCATTCCACGTTGCTCTTCGCTAAGCTTAGAAACACGCCGTTCATGGTGTTTTCTCATCTGATCATGAAGAACAGACTACATAGAGTGTCTTTGAATCTGTGTACCCTCTTCACACTTTTCTTAGAGGAATGAATTTGAGTCCCTGAGCACCGGGTCCCCCCACTGCCTTGCTGGGCAGCAAGACAGGACAAGCCTTCCACTAAGCCTGTTTCCTCCTGTCATATCAATGAGGACATGACAACAGTCGCTCACGTAGTTACTCTGAGCCTTTGCTGTGTCTCCTTTCCACATCAGCGCCTGACCCCCAAGAGAAAAGAGGAGTTTAGAGTTTCACTAATCTGCACAAAGAGACACCAGCTAAGGAGTGGAGGAGCTGGAACCAGCTCCAGGTCTGTCCGGTGCCGCCATGTGTGCTTTCTGAGGCCTCCTATTATCCCTGGGGACAGATGCTAACTCAGCCTCAAAGGGGTGTCCTGAGGGTCGATGGGGCAATGCGTGTGAATGATACAGAGGTGGCTCAGATATTGATATGGTTTGGCTCTGGGTCCCCCCTCAAATCTCACCTTGAATTGTAATAATCCCAACATATCAAGGGCGGGACCAGGTGGAGATAATTGGATCATGGGTGCAGTTTCCCCCACGCTGTTCTCATGATAGTGGGTGAGTTCTCATGAGATCCGATGGTTTTATAAATGTCTGGCATTTCCCCTGCTGGCACTTCTCTCTCCTGCCACGATGAGAACAAGGACATATTTGCTTCCCCTTCCACCATGGTTATAAGTTTTCTGAGGCCTCCCCAGTCATGGGGAACTGTGAGTCAATTAAACCTCTTTCCTTAATAAATTACCCAGTCTTGGGCAGTTTTTTATAGTGGTGTGAGAATGGACTACTACAGATATGATCCCTGCTTTCAGGAAGATTTACAGTCTAGAAAGGGTGGCAGTTGCTGAGGAGAGTAAAAGTCACCTGGTGACCACTGAACAGAGAATGGAGTAAAAAACTCCTAATTTGCGGAATTTGGAAGGGAGCAAAGACCCCCTGGTGACCATCAAACAGGCCATCCGGAGGCAAAACTCCTTCCCTGGGAATAATAATTAAACTTCTCTAGTATCTAAAGTCGGCATCTGGTTCCAGGCCTCGTTCAACTTTTATAAGTAACTAAAATGTCCATACATCTCTGAAATGCCATGTGGAAACTCATTTTGCAATGCTTGCTTACATTAAGGCACCAAAACGTCTACAAATGTAATCATTATTATAACCTACGTGGCTAATGTGTCCCAAATTACCCTCAAGCTCCCCTCTTAAGCTCCATAAATGCTCCTAAGGAAAATTCACTGCGGCATGCTCAATCCTCTCTCAATAAGGCACCCCACTGCACCCTTTTGCAGTGTGATTCCTTTCTAATAAACTTTCCTTTTTCAAACCTATACTATTGTTGGTAAATTATTTTTACCAACCCATGAGTTGACCACTTCCCAATGCCAGGGCTCTGACTCTTCGCCTGGCAGATGTAAGTTAAACAGTCAAGCAATAAAACGAGGGGCAGACTGTGAATAGAAGAAAGGTGGCCGGGCCCAGTCGCTCACGCCTGTAATCACAGCCCTTTGGGAGGCTGAGGCAGGTGAATCACCTGAGGTCAGGAGTTCAAGATCAGCCTGGCCAATATGGCGAAACCCTGTCTCTACTAAAAATACAAAAATTACCTGGATGTGGTGGTGCGTGCCTGTAACCTCAGCTACTTGGGAAGCTGAGGCAGGAGAATTGCTTGAACCCAGGAAGTGGAGGTTGCAGTGAGCCAAGATGGTGCCGCTACACTCCAGCCTCGGCAACAGAGCCACACTTTGTCTTAAATAAATAAATGAGTGAATGAAAGGTGACCAGTGCCTGGGACTCTGATTGCCAGGGCCACCAAGAACAGAGGGTGACCTCAGGCAGAACCGTGGGTGGTCCTACTGCTTCAACTCCTGCTGAGGGCAGCAGTCCAGAGTCCTGGCAGCTCAGGAGGCGGGAGTGCAGAATTCCAGATCTGGACTTCATCCACCTCCCTCCAGAGCCTCTCTCAGCCCCACAGGCACCCCCAGGGGGACTCTGGGCTCATTTTTTCCTATCACTGATGAGGCTAACTCTCACTGTCCATCAGCTTCCAGATGCAGAGTAGCTCTAGGCCAAAGCAGGTGGTGGGTTGCCACTGTGGAATGCATGTCGGCTTTGCAGCCTGAAGATTGGGGTGAAAATCCAGCCTCAATGCTGGTTACAGCAGAGCTGGGTCTTCAACCAAGCTCTGGTCACCCAAGTGGGTGTGTTCCCTGATGCTCCCAAGTGGCTCTGAGTGTACTCTGGGGGACCCACACCCTCATGTGGGACTTGGTTCACAGGTTATGCCTCAGTGGACATAGGTGCAGGGCCCTTGTGGGTTTCACCTGCTTCGGTGCAGGCCCTTGGGATAATGGGAGCCACCAAGCTGGGAGTTCCTTTGGTCACCGTATGCGTGGGCTTGACCCCATGTTCGTGTCTCTCACTGTGTCTGTGCCATGCTGCCAGGGTTCATGTGTGGTCAGGCGTGTAGTTTAATCTTGCATGTCTCTTGATTCTGTGCTGCGGCCTCTCTGTGTGTTTTTTCCTTGCGGTAGTTAGGATTTTGGAGCAATGAAGGAGCCGGAAGTTGAAAAGTCAGTGGAAGGTAAACATACCTGACCACAAACCCTTTTGCCTGAGACGGTGGGGGTGGAGGGTAAACATACCCGACCCCAAACCCTTTCGCCTGAGACGGTGGGGAGTGGAGGGTAAACATACCTGACCCCAAACCCTTTCGCCTGAGACGGGGGGAGTGGAGGGTAAACATACCTGACCCCAAACCCTTTCGCCTGAAATGGTGGGGGTGGAGGATAAACATACCTGACCCCAAACCCTTTCGCCTGAGACGGTGGGGAGTGGAGGGAAGTATCCTACATAGGTGTATCATTTTTCATCTTTTATACAGTATTTTCCCCTTTCTATGTTTAGATACAAAAAAGACTTACCAATATTAAGTCCAGTACCATGCTATACAGGTTTGTATCCTAGGAGCGATAGGCTATACCATATAGCCTGGATGTGTGGGAGCCTATACCATCTAGGTTTGTGTAAGCACACTCTATGGTGTTGGCACAATGATGAAATCACCCAATGACACTTTTCTCAGAATGTGTGCCCGTCAAGTGACTCATGACTGTAGTTGGATGCAAAGCTGGGAAGGAAAGGTATTCCACATAGCAACAACAGCATGAGCAGAGCCACAGAAGAGAGACATTGGGGGGGGTAATTATGAGGAACAGCTGAGAGTTATCTTTTAAAATTAACTTTATTGAAGCATAGCTTGCATACAATTAAATGCATCCATTTTAAGTTAATAGTTCGGTGAATTTTAAGCAATGTATATAAACCCATGTGACCACCATCTCAGAGAAAACTTCCTTTAAAAATTATCACTTCAAGCTGTTTTTGTGTTTAGTAAATGATAATTTTATTACAAGTTTTATAATTCAATATTAAAACCAAAACAATACAGAGGCAATAAAATAGACTATAGAAAGCATATGCCTTGGAAATAGCTCTAGGTTTCAAACCTTACTTCTCAAGCAAGTTGCTAAATTTTTCAAAGCCTCAGTTTCCTCATCCATAATATGGGGATAATAATAAAACCAGCCTCACAAGATTGCTGTGAAGATTAAAAGAAATAATGTGGGCTGGGCGTGGTGGCTCATGCCTATAATCCCAGCACTTTGGGAGGCTGAGGCGGGCAGATCGCTTGAGGTCAGGAGTTCGAGACCAGCCTGGCCAACATGGTGAAACACCATCTCTACCAAAAATACAAAAAATACAAAAAAAAAAAAAAAAAAAAAAAAGCTGGTGTGGTGGCACCCGCCTGTAGTCCCAGCTACTCAGAAGGCGGAGGCAGGAGAATGGCTTGAACCCACGAGGCGGAAGCTGCAGTAAGCCAAGATCGCACCACTGCACTCTGGCCTAGGCAACAGAGCAACACTCCATCTCAAAAACACAAAAATAAAAATAAATAAAAAATGTTAAACTTCTAGCACAAAGCCTGGAACATAGCAGGAACAGTAAATGGTGTTAGCCTTATCACAATTAGACAGGCATTGGTTGTATAGTTACCCCAGAGTTATGGGACAGACTGTGAAACTTGTACACAAAGGCTTTGAAGGGATCCTAAATGAAACTGTTAAAAGGCTAACAAAAATGGCAATTCTGAGTTCCACTTCACAATCAGTGGTGAGGGCTCCAGTGTATTACATGCTCAAACCTGGTGCTTCGAGATGGAATGGGTCACTTGACAATTGATTCTGGAACAAGTTTAAAGCAAAACACTAAAAAGGTTCCCCATGAGTTTGTCAGACCTGCTCCCTGGCCTTTAAACAGAGCCTGACCTCCCACATCTCAGGCCACAGGAAGCCGGCGAGGCCACGGCTCCAGGATTCCCCCAGCGGCCCCATCCTACCTGGGGGCCCAACCACCTGCTCCAGCTCCAGCTCCCCGGCTCCCCAGCGTCCTGACTCCATGATCCAGCTCTGATATCCGCCTTAGGGCTGTCTCCTTGTGTCAAGACCCGTTTCTTCAGTTTACCTACCTGTCACCCTACTCGTTCAACTCTGCAAGCTGTTTTGATAGCCGCCAACACCTACTGTGTACTGCTAAGATGCTCCCTTAGTCGCAGCTCCCTGGGACCCCCTGTCCCAGCTCCCAGCACACAGGACCCAGGACACAGTTGCAACCATAATATAATTCAGGGGTCATGGGGACGGAGTGCCATCTACCTGAGCAACAAAGAGCTGGAACTCGTCAGGCAGAATCCATGAGCGAGGGTAGAAGTTGTACTCCTCAGGAAAGAGATTCTGCATGGTTCTCACTGCTCTGCTCAGAGTAATTTTACGCACCATCTCCGTCATGCCTGGGGAGAAGAGACGCTGTGAGGTTTTAACAACAGTGGGCTACTAGCTATAAAACAGCCATTATTCGGGACTTTTAAAACCACCCACCCGACATATTCTCTTTTTCAGGCAGGATTTTTAAAAAAGGTCTGAGTTGTTCCCCACAGCGGTGACTCATGGTTTGGAAAGAACTACTGAGTTAATGAAAAACTTGAGGTAACAGACGGGTGTTCTTTTCTCTTTATAAAAATGAAGCATCAGTTTGAAGGAATGAGTTTTCACCTAGTTTATTCTTTTATTCTTTGTCACCCCCTTAGGTAATGAATAGGGAAGCATTTATATCTTGCACTTAAAATTTAATACCTTCTTTAATTTGGGGCCACCTTACGTGCTTCTGGGATTCCTTCCATTTTGTACCCTAGAGAATATCATCTAGTGGACTCTGGTTACATTATGAGAGGTTTAATTAAGTTTATTTCTTTTACTGTTTCATGAGTATTAAAGGCATGGAATAGGAAAATACACATCTTTCAGCATAAAATCTGTCTCCTTGAATGAAGGACAGGAAATAAAAAGAATACCATAATTTATACTTCAAGGGAAAAAATGCAATCTGTAGGAGTTCCTCAGTTATAAGGACTGACACTGACATTGATCCTATCTCATTAATTTGCCCAGAGGGAATTGAAATGTCTCACTGTTATAAAACATTAAAAGAATGGTGGGGGCGTGAACCTGGGAGGCAGAGCTTGCAATGAGCCAAGATCGAGCCACTGCACTCCAGCCTGGGCAACAGAGCAGGACTCCGTCTCAAAAAAAAAAAAAGGTTGGTGGATTTTCTTTCTTGTAACATCATTAGTAACTCTGACAAGAGAAGAAACTGAGTACTATATATTGTAGCAAATTTTAAGCAAATAGGTAAAAATTATTATCAATTTTAGCATGTTTATTTCATTTTTTCTTTTTTTTTTTTTTGAAACACAGCCTTGCTTTAATGCCCAGGCTGGAGTGCAGTGGCATGATCTCAGCTCATTGCAACCTCCACCTCCCAGGCTCAAGGGATCCTCCCACCTCAGCCTCTCGAGTAGCTGGGACTACAGGTGTGTGCCACCATGCCTGGCTAATTTTTGTATTGTTTTTGTTTTTGTAGAGACAGGGTCTCACTATTGCCCAGGCTAGTCTCGAACTTCTAGGCTCAAGCCATCCACCTGCCTTGGCCTCCCAAAGCCCTGGAATTACAGGTGTAAGCCACTATGCCTGGCATCATCCTTATTTCTTTTTCTTTTTCTTTTTAGGCAGAGTTTCGCTCTTGTTGCCTAGACTGGAGTGCAATGGCATGATCTTGGCTTACTGCAACTGCCGCCTTCTAGGTTCAAGCAATTCTCCTGCCTCAGCCTCCTGAGTAGCTGGGATTACAGGTGTGCACCACCATGCCCAGCAAATTTTTGTATTTTTAGTAGAGAAGGGGTTTCACCATGTTGGCCAGGCTGGTCTCGAACTCCTGACCTCAGGTGATCCACCCACCTCGGCCTCCCAAAGTGCTGGGACTACAGACGTGGCCACCGCACCCGGCTATCATGCTTGTTTCTTAAGACAAATATCATTGCCAAAAATGGCGGCTACAAATGGCCTTTACCCTGAAAGAGACCAAACAGTTCCATTACTGATACTAGAAATGTGCTTGGCAAAGCTATTTTTAATAGAAAATACAAAGTTCCATGTCAGCTTGGCATGCCCAAATTATCACACATTCCAAATGGGCAGTCAGAATGAATGAGTTTCCTCTAAATTCCCACGTTCAGGAAGAAAAGGGTAAACATCTGGGAAGGAAAGTTTTAAGAACCAACTTCTTGCTTCCATCAGCATATTAAAAAGTGCAATAAATCTAAAGATCCCAGCTTCAAGACATCAGTGCCCAGGTCTTAGTTGTTGTTTAGAAGGATGTAGGGAAGGATTAAGTAAGAAATAAAGGAGCTTAAAAAGCACTAATAAACTGTGCTCTAACACAGACTGTTCAATAGTCAAGAAAACTCACTGAGGACACTGTTCTGAGCTTCCCAAGAAGGGAGTCTGGAAAATCACAGCTATTTCCTTTTATTCTCCCTCGAAATTAGAATTGTTGCATTATAAACACTAGAGCTGACCATAAAGTAAACAAAGCAAAACTTCAACTTTTTTGGAATCCTTTTGCTTGAGGTTTACTAACATTTTAGTTACCGTATTGAACTTAAAGCCTTCATAACTAACTGTAATACAGCACCTTACTCCATGTAGAGGATGCCTCCTGACCAAATAGTGTTGTGGTATTTTCTGCACTTTAAAGTCGTTGTGCCGGGGGAATGTTCTCTTCCAAAATCCCTCAGCAGGTCAGAAGGGCTCACACAACACAGAGAGCTGTGGGTACTTGAGGGCAGTCTGGGTGCTCCAGAAAAGTTTTGTGAAAATCTATGTCCAGCAAATTCAGTCAATATTCATTTAATATCGGCAATGGCTCCTTCTGTAATGTGCATCATCAGGCCCCACACCAGCTAATAGATGTTTCCAAGTTTACCTTCATGTCTCCAGGCAGTTTTCTACTGAAAATGGCCAACTTAAGAAGCACCCCTGGAAGCCAGGCACTTCCTGCCTGCAGGCCGGAGGCAGCTCACTCCAAACCTGCCTGAATGCCTGTCTCCAGGAGGGATGCGTATAGACTTCTCTCAATCCACTTAGCACCAAACCTTTGCTCCTCCATATCTAAGCTGTACTCCTATCCAGTGCCACCGGGGAAAGAGTTTCTGGCCCCTCACTAGAAACCACATGGAAGCTTCTGGCATCTCCACCTCTGGAGGTGGCTCAGAGACAGGTGTGGGAGTGGCATCTTCTCCATTATGACCCTGAGAAGCGTAGCAGGGTTTCTAGCTGATCCAGGGCACGCGTTCCCAGAGTAAATCTGTGAGAAGGAAGGTCATGGCCAGCTCTGCTGACTTCAGGCCCTACTGGCTCCAGGCCCTGTCCCCTTTCCCTAAGCAGCTGCAGCACCTGACCCTTCATCACCTGTGTCCCCTCCCTGGGCTCTAGGACCAATTCTGAACTGAGATAGAAGCTCTAGGTCTAACCCCCAGCTCCCTTCTGCTAAAAGTCTGACCTAGACTTTGTATTCCAATCAGATAAGAAGGATTTTACCCATTTTTCCGGTGTTCTATTGCTTGTATCCAAATATTGGTGACCTTATCTTTTGCTCCTGGAGCCTGAGTGGCTGCCTTAGCAATGCAGAGCTGCGTCCTTTTCTTTGTTCTCTCCAATGCCCCTCCTCTCTCCAACCTCTGCTCTGTTCCCCTCAAGCCCACCCTGCAAGGGCTGGAATCCTCCTGTCTGTGACTTTTGCCCAGTGTCTGGGGTCCTGCTACCTAACAGCTCCTTTTGAGGTTGACTGCTCACCTAGGTTTCTCAATAAGGTCTATCCCTAGATGTCCCTATGAGGGCAGTTCCCCTATCGATTGGGAAAACCTCCTAATTCAGGTGGGAGTTTCTGACACCAAGGGCTTACCTCCCGCCCCTCCTTCTGAGGCCTGGGCTTTTCTGTCTGCTACGCTGGAGTCTCAAGGCCTGGTGGGTCTCATCCCATTCAAGTTAACTGACAGCATAACAGTTCAATCTCAGGTTTGCCCATGCAGCCCTACTTAACCCAGTTAATGTAAAACAAAACAAACTAAAACTGAGCTATACTTGGAGCGCTATTCAATCAAAATATTATTTATAACAATAATTCTTGGCAAAAACACATTAGAACCACCAAACAACAAATAAATCCTTTCAGATCCATCCTGTTCTCTCTATTCTGATTGCCACTAATTCATTCATCTCTTGGGTGGATGCTGCAGCAGACTCTGAGCTACATCTCTGTTTCTTCTCTGAGCCATCTCATTTCTAATGTGTCCCTCTGGCTGATCTTGCTAACATGCAAGCTGACCCGTGTCACTGTCTGGCTTAAAAATTCCTCAGTGGCTCCCCATGACCTTCAGGCTCTAACAATGCTGTAGTTGGGTTCCTACTCATCACCCCTCCCCTGCCCTGCTCACTCGATGCCCTCTAACCATGGTGGGCCACTTGCCCTTCGCTGAACGAGCAATATGCTGAAGGCATTCTGTCTTTGCACCAACTCTGCTCCCTTGTTTGGCATGAGGATCAGGCCCATCCATCCTGGAGGCTCAGTTTCCATGCCAGTCCTGTTCTCCAGGAGCTCTCACCCTGCTGCTCCCTGGGCAAATCTGGGTTAGGTTGCCTGCCCTTGCTCCGGACCCCCACAGCATTCCAGCTTCCTCCAGCATAGCCCCTAGGCTGTATTTGTCTTCTCTCTTTACATGCCTTTCTCTGTGTCTTTATAGCCCCAGAGCCCAGACCAATGCTTGACAGATGGCTGTCCCCACAGGTTCCTCACTGAAGCTCCCTCCCTCTCCAGCAGAAAGCCCCCTCCCCAGGTGGGCTCTCAGGTACCACCTGCCATGTGATGCCATACATCTCAGGCCCTGAAACTCAGCAAAAGACCTGCTCAGAACCTGAGAATGGACAGTTTTGGACTTTCTTAAAGCTAAATCTGATATGTCTAATCTGACATGTCTGATTTAGATACATCTAAAGAAAGTAGACATATCTAATAATCTACTTTCTTTAGACGTATCTAAATCAGATTATTTTCATAGAAAGTCTTAATTCATCAGCCAAAATATAATAATGTAATTTGAACCAGGAAATTACCCATAGAAAAGTGACTAAAATCTAATGTGCTGACACAAACAAAATTAATCACTTCCATCTGTATATATCCGTTCTCAGTTGACCCAGCACATAAAGCGTTTATACTTGCCTGGGATATCCACTAGAACTTACCCTAAGTAATATACAATGCATAGAAAGTGCATTTTAGAATAATGAGATATATGAGAGACAGAAGATAAGCTTGGACACAAACTGGTATCAGAGGACAGACTGTTCTGGAATTACCCCTCTGCTGAGGATTACTACCTTTCACAGGGTAGAGGGTGTGGCAGCACTGTTCCTCTGCCTAGAGGTTCAAGAGTCTGCTTTGTCATTAGAACTAATTAATTTCTGTTAGTAATGTGGAAAAGTCTATGTTCCAATCACCAGCATGTGGAATATGGGATGGGGCAAACTTGCTTCTTTGGAATGAATATCATTCTATCACCTTTATAAAACTAATCCTTTGTGGGTACTTCATTCTATATTTCTAATTTGTATTCCAAATGTAGATCTATAGCTACTTCTTTCCTACTCTGAGCCACTAGATGAGGCATGAGCAAATGGGGAAAATGTAAATGAAGCCTCATTTGATGATTCATGTCTTAGGAACTCTGTCCTCATTCAAAGCGTTTTCTCTTCCAAACTGTATTCTCCCAATATCCTAATAAGTCCTTTAAGTGGCATCACAAAGCATCCTTTTCTGAGCAGCAAGACACAAAAAATAATAGCTATCCCATTAAACTGTTGGGCAAGAACTCTGGCTGCAAGAATTACTCTTGTTCTGTAACAAAACCCTTTCTCCTTCTCTAAGGATAAATTTGACCTTGGGTTAACTTTCTATCTCAGTTCCCCTAGAAAACAATGAAGGTAGAATGTTAGCTGAATTACTAGGCAACAAAGCATATGGTTAAAATGATCCCTGATTTGGTAAATTGCATAAATATCTAGTAGAAAGTCATAGCTCTAGGCTTTTCTGAGTGCAATGATTCTTGTAACTTAATATGACCCTTGCTGGGACCTTAGAAGGCATACTATGGAGCAGTTCTAAGAGATACTGGCTTCTTTGGGGCATCTAAGCCAAGAAAGACTCATATCCACCAATGTGGATCTTGTCCTTTTGCACCCGAGCTTTCACTTGAGGAGCCAGAGACTAGTCTCTGGAACTCTTGCAAATACTCCACTGAAGAGAAATGCTTGACACTGACTGTCCAGCAAGCCGTGTTTCCTGCCCTGTATCCTTCTAAGGGAATCTGAGCCAAGTGTGGCCTATCGTAGTGAACTTGTAAGACTGCATGCTTAGGTGAAAACCCCTAGTGGATGTGGCATAACTACCACCCCGTGTATAACATATGGCTATTGTGTTTTCTGCAATGCGTTTTCTTAAAGACGTGGGATAGAATTTCAAGGAAAGAGTAAATTGATTCTCCCTTTAAAATAGGTAAAACTGATAAAATACTAAGAGAAAACACCGTATATTTAGGCAACTACACCAGGACTGCAACCATGCAAAAAGGATGAGTAAACTTGCTTAAGGTTTGGGAGGAAATATAGAAATATTCATATTGCTGTTTTGTTAAATGAGATATGGGATTCAGGGTGATGTTGTTTTTAGAAAGTATTTATTATGGCATTACAATATGGTCTGTGTAATATATTAACATTTTAAAAAATAAGTGGAAGGCCCTTTGACTGCATCATACCCAGCTTAATCCAGTGCTCCTTCTCCCTAAGCTGTCCTACCATCTTAAATATCCTCTTCATTCAGCCATCAAAAATAATGAAGAGACCCAGTACAGTGGCTCACGCTTGTAATCCCAGCACTTTGGGAGACTGAGGCAGGTGGGTCACTTGAGGTCAGGAGTTCGAGACCAGCCTGGCCAACGTGACATGGCAAAACTCTGTCTCTACTAAAAATACAAAATTAGCCAGGTATGGTGGTACAGGCCTGTAATCCCAGCTACTCGGAAGGCTGAGGCAGGAGAATTGCTTGAACCTGGGAGGCAGAGGTTGCAGTGAGCCAAGATCGTGCTGCTGCTCTCCAGTCTGAGTGACCAAGTGAGACTCCATCTCAGAAAAGTGGTAGAGATTAAAATGCAAAACAAAAAAGTTGTATTGGGAGGTTGGTAGTGGAGTGAGAGGGATATCTTAGTGCTGGCTATGATGCTTTTCTAGCACTAAGATTTCTCCTTGCAGGATAAGTCTTGCTGAGATAATGTCATTAGGTAAAAGGCAGAGGCTGTGTGCAGCCTGTAGTACTTAATATGGAGACCAGTATATTTGGTTTTAAAAATGGTACCTCCAAATATAATACTTAAAGAAAAGGGAAGCTGATACCCCATTTCTATGACATATGCCTAGAATTTTGGTGCTTTTGTTTCCCGCAAGAATGAAATGTTCTATTATTTTTTCATTTTCAGAATATATTCCTCTCATTAGAACCCCATATTATATGTATAACCCAAAAAGTGGAAACCATGTTCTTCCACCAGTGGCATTAGACCAAGAAAGCCTGTCTTTGAACTTTTAAAAGCCTGTCTCCAATCCTTAAACCCTTAATGGCTAGTGAACACAGCAATTCCCAATTAAGAGTCCTCAAATCTGATCTCAAAAATAACTGTCATGTTTTAGTAGAAGAGTGTACCTGAGACTTGGCCCTAGAAACATGTTTAAATGTCAACAATAACAGCAGATACCTGGAAACTTGTTCACTTGACCAGAGAATATGTCATTGTCGTGAAATGAAACTCCATGCCAGTAGATGTCACAAGGCAAGCGCCGGCCAAATGGGAACTAGAAGAGAAAAAATGTGACTCACAATAAGAATAAGAAGAGCAGCGACCACACTGAGTATCCATTATGTACAAATTCCTGGCACCCTGGTGTACTTACCATGGTTTAATCCTTATAATATGCATATGAGGTAAGTGATATTCTTTGCCATTTTACAGATGAGGAAACAGATTCAAACCGGTTTAATAAATTGTTCCAAGTGGTAGAGCTCTGATTACATGTGGCAGATACTACACTCCTGGCTTTGCAGGCACCATTTCACTTTAATCCTTATAACTACCCTATAAAGGATTACTCCCATTTTGCTGATTCAAAACTTGGGGCTGACAGAGGTAATTTAACATGCCCAAGGGTCACACAGAGCTGGTAAGGGGAGGAACCATGATTAGAGTCCAGGTCTATCCAAATTCCAAGCCCATACATCCCTTCCTCTGAAAATTACAACCCTCAACCGAGCCCAAAAGAATAAGCTTTCAGAGTCCCTCTTCCTTTATCTCTCTCTCTCTCTCTCTCTCTCACACACACACACACACACACACACATACACACACACATATTCTCCATGAGGGTAAGATGAATCCCAGTGCCTGAAACAGTTCCCAAAACTCGTAAAGTCTTCCTGAATTAATAAATGAACAAATCAGGAGTGGTCATCTGACTCAAGATGAGATAACCAGATTCTCTCTTCCAGGAATCTGGAAATCAGAGATGCCAGGCAGCCTCTTGCTGGCCCTTGAACTGGCAGGGATAAAAAGCCAGGGCAGGGCAGCTGTGCTTGGCTATGTGCACAGGAGCAGAGACAGCCAGTCTGCTGAGAGACAAGAAAGGAGCAGGTGTGGGAGGGAAAGCAGAGATGAGACAACATGGCCCTAGAAACTCAGACTGAGTGGCCTCAGACCCGCGTGAGCCTGTAAGATAGCCTTGTATCCTGAGAACACCTTTTTGGTCTTCTAAAATCTTGTTTGGCACAAGCTATAGAGTTTCAATTATTTGCAGCCAGAAAATTTCTCACCGAGACAAAAGGGCCTGTTCTTTCCACTACATCCTGCTGCTTCTCAAAGTTATCAACAAGCTCTGCATTTAATGAACATATTTTTTAAATCTGTAACTCAGATGACCTTGTTAAAGGAGAAAAGGGAGGCCATGTTAGTTCATATTCAGAATTTGCTTGTTAAAAGTGCACACGAATAGATATGCCAACATATTAAATAAAAATCTTTTGATTTTCCCATTCTAGGACTATAGGTAATCAGAATTTTTATATACTTCAAGTTGAGGGGCCAAGGTCCAATGGAAGAACATAGCCTTACTAATGAAATGGTGGTGACTCAATGCTTTCCATCCATTCCACATTAAAATGAAGCCAGCCTCAAGTCATTTAAATCAGTCACATTATTTCAAAGCCGTGCACAGTGAGGCATATGTTGTACACTCTACTCACATTAACAACTTCTATCTATAATTTACAGCATTTTGCTCATTTTCTTTTTATGCAATGGGCTGTAAGTTAATTCAGTACTCATAAATACAATGAGATACAACATATGTTATTTTCTTCTAGCTGTTAAGTGCTAATATAGAGAAGGAGAAAATAACCAGAATTAAGCAGGCTATCCAAGCAAAGGGTAAAGTGGCTTTGCTTTGTTGCCCACAATGAGGAAAAAACACCTTGTCAGTGGGCAACCCAATGACTCTTATCTCCTTTTTCATCACTCTTCAATGCTTACCACCCTCATGAATACCAAATTGCCCCTCCTTTTAGAGGCACCTGTAGCTCATTCAGTTTTGAGAAACTACCATTTTTAAAAATGTGTCCATTCACTCAGTAATTATTATATGCCAGACTAGGTGCTAGGAATATGGGGGATATAATTTTAATTAAGTCCCAGGATTTCACAATCCTACCTCTTTTTAAGCTCCTTTAAAAACTGTCCGCTTACACAGCTAACATCATACTCAACGGTAAAATACTAAAAGCTTTAAAGCTTTTCCTCCATGATCAGGAATAAGACAAAGATGCCCACTTTTATTTAACATCAACATAGTATTATAAATTCTAGCCAGAATAGGCAAGAGAAAGAAATAGAAGGTGTCCACATTAGAAAATAAGAAGCAAAATTATCTGTTTGTTGATGACATGATCCCATATGTAGAAAACTCTAATGATTCCACAGAAAAATATTAAAAGTAATAAACAAATTCAGCAAAGTTGCAGGATACAAAATCAACACATAAAAATCAACTGTGTTTCATACATGATAAGGAACAATCCAAAAAGGACATGTTTTTAAGAATTCCATTTATAATAGCATCAAAAAGAATAAAATACTTAGGAATTAACCAAAAAGGTGAAAGACTTGTACACTGAAAACTATAAAATATTTGTAAAAGAAATTAAAGAAGATATTAATACAAATAAACAGAAAGATATCATATGCTCATAGACCGGAAGAGTTAATATTGTTAGGATGTCAATACTACCCAAAATGGTCTACAGATGCAATGCAGTCTCTATCAAAATCCCAATAACTTTTTTTCAAAATAAAAAAATCCACCCTAAAATTCATATGGAATTACAAGGGACCCCAAATAGCAAAAACAATCTTGAAAAAAAAAAAAAAAGAACCAAGTGGAGTTCTCATACTTCCTTTTTTTTTTTTTTTTTTTTGAAACAAGAGTCTTCCTCCGTCACCCAGGCTGGAGTGCAGTGGTACAATCTCAGCTCACTGCAACCTCTGCCTCCTGGATCAAGTGATTCTTTCTCTTCCGCCTCAGCCCCCAGAGTGGCTGGGATTACTGGCACATGCCAGCGCACCCAGCTAATTCTTGTATTTTTAGTAGAGGCTGGGTTTTGCCACGTTGGCCAGTCTGGTCTCAGGCCATCCACCTGCCTCGGCCTCCCCAAGTGCTGGGATTAAAGGCGTGAGTCACTGCGCCCAGGCTGGAGGTCTCACATTTCCTGATGCCAAAAACAAAGCTACAGTAATCAAATAGTGTATACAATAACAATGAGATACCACCAGACACCTATTACAATGGCCAAAGTCCAAAACACTGACACACCAAATGCTGGCAAGGATGTCGAGCAACAGGAACCCTCATTCCTTTCTGGTGGAAATGCAAAATGGTAAAGCCACTTTAGAAGGCAGTTTGGCAGTTTCTTACAAAACTAAACATACTCTTATTATATAATCCAGCAATTAGTTCTCCTTGGTATTTATCCAAATGGGTTGAAAAACTTATATCCACACAAAAATCTGCACATGAATGTTTATAGCAGCTGTATTCATAACTGCCAAAACTTGGAAGCAGCTGAGATGTCCTTCAGTAGGTGAGTCCTTCTGTAGGTGAGTAGATAAATAAACTACAGTATATCCAAACATTGAAATATTATTCAGTGCTAAAAAGAAATGAGCTGTCAAGCCACAAAAGACATGGAGGAATCTTAAATGCATATTACTAAATGGAATAAGTCAATCTGAAAAAGCTACATGCTGTATGATTCCAACTAAACTACATTCTGGAAAGGGCAAAACTACAGAGACAGTAAAAAGATCAGTATTTGCCAGGGGCCAGAGGGGAGGAAGAGATGAACAGGTGAAGTACAGAGGATTTTAGAGCAGTGAAGATACTCTGTGTGATACTATAATGGTAGATACATGTCATTATACGTTTTTCAAAACCCATAGAATAGCACCAAGAGTGAAGAGTAATGTAAACTATGGACTTTGGGTGATGATGACATGTCAATGTAGTTTCATCAGTTGTAAAAAACACACCACTCTGATTCAGGATTTTGATGGTGGCGGAGGCCATCAATGCAGGTGGGGGAAAATCTCTGCACCATATGCTCAATTTTGCTGTGAACCAAAAATGCTTTAAAAATGAAAATAAAAACAAATGAAAAAAATCAGTGTGGTACTGGCATAAAGACAGATATAGAGGACAGTGGGATAGGATAGCTCAGAAATAAAGCCTCTCAGGTGTGATCAAATGATTCTCAACAAGGATGATAAGACTATTCAATAGAGAAAGGGCAGTCTTTTCAACAAGTGGTGCTGGGAAAACTGAATATCCATGGCAAAAAGAATGAAGTTGGACCTTTACCTTATACCATATACAAAAATTAACCCAAAATAGATCAAAGGCCTAATCATATGAGCCAAAACTATTAAATCCCCTAGAAGAAAATATAGGAGAAAAGCTTCATAACACTAGAAATATAGAAAACATAGGAGAAAAGCTTCATAACACTGCATTTGGCAATGATTTCTTGGATACGACAACGTAAGCACAGCCAACAAAAAACAAAATAGGTAAATCAAAGATAAAAATCAAAAACTTTTTTCATCAAAAGACACTATGAACAGAGTGAAAAGGTAACCCACAGAATGGCAGAAAATATGTGAAAATCATATATTTGATAATAGATCAATAGAATATATTTTTTTCTTTTCTTTTTTTATTTTATTATTGTTATACTTTAAGTTTTAGGGTACATGTGCACAACGTGCAGGTTTGTTACATATGTATACATGTGCCATGTTGGTGTGCTGCACCCATTAACTCGTCATTTAGCATTAGGTATATCTCCTAATGCTATCCCTTCCCCCCTCCCCCCACCCCACAACAGTCCCTGACGTGTGATGTTCCCCTTCCTGTGTCCATGTGTTCTCACTGTTCAATTCCCACCTACGAGTGAGAACATGCAGTGTTTGGTTTTTTGTCCTTGCGATAGTTTGCTGAGAATGATGGTTTCCAGCTTCATCCATGTCCCTACAAAGGACATGAACTCATTCTTTTTTGTGGCTGCATAGTATTCCATGGTGTATATGTGCCACATTTTCTTAATCCAGTCTATCATTGTTGGACATTTGGGTTGGTTCCAAGTCTTTGCTATTGTGATTAGTGCCACAATAAACATACGTGTGCATGTGTCTTTATAGCAGCATGATTTATAATCCTTTGGGTATATACCCAGTAATGGGATGGCTGGGTCAAATGGTATTTCTAGTTCTAGATCCCTGAGGAATCGCCACACCGACTTCCACAATGGTTGAACTAGTTTACAGTCCCACCAACAGTGTAAAAGTGTTCCTATTTCTCCACATCCTCTCCAGCACCGGTTGTTTCCTGACTTTTTAATGATCGCCATTCTAACTGGTGTGAGATGGTATCTCATTGCGGTTTTGATTTGCATTTCTCTGATGGCCAGTGATGATGAGCAGAATATATTTTTAAACTCCTACAACTCAACAATGAAAAAACACTTACAAAATGAACAAAAGTCCTGAATAGACATTTCTCCTAAGATATACTAATGGCCAATGAGCATATGAAAAAATATTTAACATCATTAATCATTTAAAAAATTGCAAATCAAAATCATAAGAAACTGCTTCATACCCATTAGGATAACTATTATCAAAAACAGGCTGGGCGAGGTGGCACACACCTGTAATCACAGCACTTTGGGAGGCTGACGCGGGAGGAGTTCAAGACCAGCCTGAGCAACGTAGCAGGGCCCCCATCTAACAAACAACAACAGCAAAATACCTGAAAAATTAGCTGGGCATGGTGGCATGCCTGTAGTCCCAACTACTCGGGAAGCTGAAGCAGGAGGATTGCTTGAACCCAGGTGTTTGAGGCTATAGTGAACTATGATTGCACCACTGCTCTCCAGCCTAGATGATAGAGACCCTATCTAAAAAAAAAGAAAAAAAAAATCACAGGACCTAAGTGTTGACAAGTATATAGAGAAATTGGAACCCTTGCACATTAAGAATATAGAAAGCTGTGTAGTTTAAAAAAAAAATTACTGGCTGATCGATCTAGCAATTCCAGTTCTGGGTGTATCCCCAAAAAGAAATGAAAGCAGGCTGGGAGTGGTTCCTCACCCCTGTAATCCCAGCACTTTGGGAGGCCGAGGTGGGCAGATCACCTGAGGTCAGGAGTTCAAGATCAGCCTGGCCAACATGGCGAAACTCTGTCTCTACTACAAATACAAATATTAGCCGGGCATCGTGGTGCGCCTGTAATCCCAGTTACTTGGGAGGCTGAGGCAGGAGAATCGCTTGAACCCAGGAAGCAGAGGTTGCAGTGAGCCAAGATCACGCCACTGCACTCCAGCCTGGGCGACAGAGTGAGACTCCATCTCAAAAAAAAGAAAAGAAATGAAAGCAGAAACTCAAACAGATATTTATATACCAACATTCATAGGAGCATTATTCACAATAGCCAAAATGTAGAAAAAGCCCAGGTGTGCCCATTAGTGGATGAAGAAATAAACACAGTATGGTATATAAATACAATAGAAAATTATCCAGCCTTATAAAGGAAGGAAATTCTGCTACAACATGGATGTACCTTGAAGATGTGATGCTAAGTGAATGAGCCAGACACAAAAAGACAAATATCGTATGATTCTACTTATCTGAGGAACCTAGAGTAGTCAAATTCATAGAGGCAGAAAGTAGGATGGTGGTTGCCAGGGGCTGAAGGGAACAGAAATAGGGAGTCTGTGTTTAATGGGTACAGAGTGCCAGTTTGGGAAGATGAGAAAGTTCTGGAGATGCATGACGGTGATGGTCGGACAGCAGTGTGATTGTACTTAAAGCCACTGAACTGTACACCTAAAAATGGTTAAAATGGTAAATTTTATATCATGTATGCTTTACCACAATAAAAACAAAACACCATCTACTTAAGCCCCCTGATAGAGTTTGGATTTGTGTCCCCGCCCAAGTTTCATGTCGACTTGCAATCCCCAGTGTTGGAGAAGAGGCCTGGTGGGAGGTGATTGGATCATGGGGACAGACTTCCCTCTTGCTGCTCTCGTGACAGTGAATTCTCACGAGATCTGGTTGTTTAAAAGTGTGTAGCACCTCCCCCTCTTCTCTCTCTTCCTCCTGCTCCAGCCATGTAAGACACCTCCTTCCTGTTTGCCTTCTTCCATGATTGTAAGTTTCCTGAGGCCTCCAGAGCCATTCTTCCTGTACAGCCTGCGAACCATAAGCCAATTAAACCTCTTTCCCTTATCAATTACCCAGTCTCAGGTAGTTCTTTATAGCAAGAACAGACTAATACGCCCCCTGCAGCTGAGGGGCCATTTGTGGCTCTACTCTGAGCTGTCTGCAGCATAGAATGCTGTTCAGATTGTCATGGAGCATTGAAAGCTGACAAATGGTTCTCAGATCCCCATTCTCCATCTTTTTCCAGTCCCGACCATCCTCCCAGTTTCCCGGGTTCTAAATCTGGTAGTCATCTTTCCTTTTCTCTTCTTCAGACACTTTTGGAAAAAGCACTGGATTTGGGATCAGCAGACCTGAGAGTCCTAGACTTGTCTCTGGCACTCACTGTGAGATTGTAATTAAGCCTCTATCCTCAGGAGATAGAGATGAGGAAACGTGGCAAGATAGCGAGGAGAACCAACCAAGATATGGAAATGGAAGGGCTTAGTACATGCCACAGAACAACAACACAATCTGAGTTCCATCATTGATTCAGGTACTCATTAGGTGTTGATTAAGTACCTCCTATGCACCAAAGGGTCTCAGGAGCCAACAACACAATGGGAAATGTCTGCCTTCGGAGTATACGGTCCACGGGGGAGAAGATGATAAGCCAGATGGTGCTCAAAGGTATCACTATAAACCATGGTAGGGGCTGTGGAAGGAATCCCAGAGAGCAACGAGGGCACAGGAAGACCCAGTCACATCTGGGGAGCCTGAGAAGGCCACCCCGTGTCAGGTGACCACCTGTCCATTTGTCCAGAAGGTTCCAGCGTATGCCTGTTGTCCTGGTGTTATTATTCATAACACCCATTGCACTTTCAAATGTATCCCAGTTTGGGTAATAAATAAAATGGTCAACCTTTCCTGAGGATGGGCAATTTGAGCTGAGATTGGAAGGAAGAATGGGAGTTGACTAGGAGATGAGGGAAGAAGGGTGTTCAGACAGAAAATAAATGTGTAAAAGCACAGAGGTAGGACTGTCATTGGCTCAAGGCAAAGCCTGATGGAGGGTCAGGGTGGCTGCAGCAGAGAGGACAAGAGGGAAGTGGTGGAGATGAGACTTCAGCAGGGGGCAGCTCAGGTAGGGCTGCACCCTGTGCTGGAGCATGCCCCCGCCCCCTCTCCCCGGAAGAGAATGAACCCAGCGAGCCAGCTGGGAAAGAGAGACCACAGAGAGAGAGAGTACATGTTGTAAAAGCAAGGGAAAAGTGTTTCAAGACTAAAGGAGTGGTGGGAAGCTGAGAGGTCAGACAAGATGAACATTAAAAACTGCTCATTTGATATAACGCCACAGAGAGCTTTGGAACCACTCCAGTTCACACCATCACCTTCCTGATTCCCTTACTATGCTTAGGATGTGCCTGTGCTGTTCTTTAGTTATTTCATGTGTAATCCTTATCTCCCTCATTAACACTATGCACTTCTAGGGCTAGGGACAATTTGATATGCATGTCTCAGGTCTCCAGTGGGGTGTAACCAGGTATCTGGCAGGTCCCAGGCCCACAGGAAAATTAGAAGCCATAATCCTGAGAATCACCCATGTCACCTTCTCCCTCCTCAACATCCACTGGGCAGCAAGCCCTCTGGCTTATCTCCTAGCTTATTTTTAATTTCCTCTCCTTCCTGAATCCCCACTGCCTCTGCCTTACTTCAGGGCCTCATCTCTCACCAGCCTCCTCCCCCATCTCCCTTCCTCCAGGGTCTCCTCTTTAGTCTACCTGACACACAGCAGGATGAGAGACTTTTATTTTCATTATTTTTATTTTTATTTTTTCAGAGATGGGGTCTCACTCTTTCAGCCAGCCTGGGTGCAGTGGTGTGATAATAGCTCACTGCAGCTTCAAACTCCTAGCCTCAAGTGATCCTCCTGCATCAGCCTCCCTAGTAGCTGGAACTATAAGTACATGGCACAGCACCTGACTATATCTTTTACTTTTTGTAGAGTCAGAGTTGCGCTATGTTGCCCAGGCTGGTCTCAAACTCCTGGCCTCAAGCAGTTTTACCATCTTGGCTTTCCAAAGTGCTGGGATTATAGATGTGAGGCACTGAACCCAGCCCAGATTTTTATTTTTAAACACAGCTCTGACCATATCGCTCCTTTGCTACAACTCTTCAATGCCTCCCCGTGGACCGACCACAGGATCAAGGCTAAGCTCCAAGCCTCATCTGAAAGACACTTCACAGACTCCCCTCTGCCAACCTGCCCACCTCAAGTTGGGCCACTTAACTCTTGGGCACTTGCACTGTCACTGTGACTACTTTCGATCCTTTAAGGATACAGCACTTTATTACTTGGTGGCCTGGGTTTCTTCATGTCCTTCCGCCTGGGATCTTCTGACTGGGCTTGCCCATCCACTCCCCCTCCGTGATGATGATCTCTCAGCTCTCTTTGTCTGTGGCCTCTGTCGCTACACCCATCACAGGCCATTCTGCAACATCTTGTCTGTACATCTGTCCACCTGGCCACTTTGCAAACTCCTTAAGCACAAGGAAAGCCCATGATCATCAGTGTATCCCTAACACCAAGTCTTCAGCACCCTGTAGGCTTTGTTTTTAACCTTTCTGAGGTCATAAATTCCTTTGAGATTCTTGCCAGAAAAAAAAAAATGCACGCACATGCACAAAATCTTCCACATGAGCTTAGGAGATTCAAAGACTCCCTACAGCCCCTAGTTGTTCCCAGATACCAGTGTTAGCAATGCCTGCAGTAATGTTTCATGAATAAATGAACTCACAAAGAGCAGCCACTCAAATACATGTCATCATCATCACCACTAACATTAGCATTTAGGTAATGCTTGTTCCTATGTCTATGTGTTAAACACTTTACATGTATTACCTTATTTAATCCACAAACATGATAAAAGTGCTATTAACCCTATAATAAAGATTATGATATAGGTGCTACTATTAACCCTATTTGCAAATGAGGGCACCAACTGCTAGGAGAGTAAATAACTTTCCCAAGGTCACAGAGGTATTATATTAAGGGCAGAGGCAGGATCAAATCCAGGTCTGCGCAGTTTCCAGGCCCATGCACTTAAGCACTACAGATGTCTTTTTGGAGACTGCTATAGTCTTATTTACTAGTCACGCGTGAATAACTGTAACCCTCACCCTACATGCTACCATCTTTGTCACAAAGAAAGTTCCTCCCCCAGAGTATACACCTGGATGGACCCGAAATCTTTTCCCTCTTGACCAGAAGAACTAAAAACAAACTTGCAAAATAGTCACGTTCAAACGACAACTGAAGCTGTTAAATGTTCTTTGAGCAAATCTGTGTTTAAGGAATTGATGTTCGGGTCCCTCTTCTAATGGCCCAAAGAGAAAATTCAAGTCCCCCTGGGGACTTTGCAAAATGAAATTTCACAGTGAATGCTGATGAAAGCACAGTTCACATTTCTGTACTTTGTAAATGATTTTCTTCATAAAGCTTCTCTATGAACAGAAAGCATTTCAACTGACTGAGGATAAAGGTGGCAAATAAGCTTTGATATAAGCAAGTCTGTGTGCAATGCATCTGTAGGGGGGAAATGGTCCAAATGGCTGCTCTAAGATGAGGGGTCCAAAGTACTCAAAGGAAACACAGGAAAGGTGCTGTCATGGCTAAGGTACCAAGCGTGGACCAGCGAGACCCCAGCTCAAGCCCCAACCCACCACACCCCACTCAGAGACTCCAACAGTGACTTTGCTTCCGCAGCTCAGCTACAACTGAGAAAAACAATAGTAATAAAACCTGTCCACCTCCCAGGGCTGTTATGTGGACTGCGATAACACATGGGAAAGCATTTTGTAAACAGTACATTGCTGTAATATGAGACAAGTTATTATTTTTAATGTCCAAGGAAATCACCTCAACAAGTAACTTCAATTTAAAAAGACGCCAACCAAATATCGCGTGTCATTAGGACAGCTCTTGAGTAAGGACACTGCGGTGTGCGTGCACTTGGGAAACCTTCCATGATGCCTTCAGGCAGGTTAATAGAGTTCTCTCCAATGTTCCCCTGGCATTCTGTTGGTGCCAGTAATATAGCCACTGTCTTACGGGGCATTAATGTTTACATGACGGCCTCCCTCACCTGACAGGATGCTTCAGGGGAGAGACATTTTATTCTTCTTTCTATCCTCTCCCCTACCTGTGGTCTGCAGCCTCCAAGATGGTCCCCAGTGATCCCTGCCTCCTGGAATTCAATCCCTTGTGTGTCCTCTCCCACATTGTCACAGGCTTGGTCTAGATGACCAATGGCATACAGCAGAAGTGATAAGCCATCACTTCTGATATTTAGGATATTTTTATAAAAAGACTACGGCATCTGCCTTAGTCTCCTCACTCCCCCTTTGCTTTGGGAATGCCTAGGGAGACGCCCACGTGGTAAGCAACCGAAGTCACCTGCCATCAGCCATGTGAGTGAGCTTGGAAGTGGATCCGTCAGCCACAGTCAAGTACTCAGGGTCTGCGGCTCTGCCCAACAGCTTGACTGTAGCCTCATGAAAAAGCCTAAGCCAGAACCACCCAGCTAAGTCACACTCAGATTCCTAACCCTCAAAAATGGTGTAAGATCATGGATGTTTTTGTTTTAAGCTGCTTAGTTTTGGGGAAATTTGTTACACAGCAATAGATAATGAATGCACCATTTCAGTTTCAGAGCAAGGTCCCAGAGAAAGAACATGTTCTGAGAATGCAGGAATTTAAGATTAATATATCCTTATAATATAATGAATATAGTAATTACTATTGAGTACTTAACAATGTGCCAGGTATCTTACATAAATGCCTCCATTTTGCAGATAAAGAAATATAATCCCATTGCTAATAAGTGACAAACCCAGAATTTGAAGCCATGTTGGTTTATCTCCAAAGACTGCACTCCTTCAATTCGACTAAGGGGGATGGATGGATGGATGGATGAAATGAGCACATACAGCAGAGATTTGTGACAAACACTTCAAAGAAGATATCATAAATTTCTTTAACATACCCTGCAGTTTCTGCCTTGACATCCATTTTGTGGTCTAGCATAAGTTATTTGAAACCCAGCCATACCACATCGCCTTTGGCCTAGTTAAAACTTTTCCTCCCATGTGGTTGTTTGTGATACTGCCTGCTTGTTGCTCATCCCACGGACCCAAAACCCAACACACCCACAGCTGCTGACCACAACAAAACCTAATCACCAACACCAGAGTCTGTCTGTCTCTCTTCTCTCTCTCTTTCTCTCTCTCTGTGTCTCTCTCTTGCTCACTCACTCGCTCTCACTTCCCACTCGCTGGTTGAGCTCTCTGTCCCCTCCAGACTTCCAGAGAGTCCCCAGTCAATGCCCCTAAACTCTCTGGATCCTCTGAGTAATAAATTTCTTCTGTTTCACCTCCTCATTGTGTCTCATCTGACACACACCCAAACCTAACTTTCCCCTTGGTCAGGGCTCTCCTGGAGACTGGCTATCTTGGCCTGTGGCCATGCTCAACAGAGAGACCTCGAGACCAAATTAGAAAGAACCCATAACAATAAAAATCATAAAAGAAAAAACATAGCACAGGAAAGTCCAGAAGAGGCCAATTAAGACAAAGAAAGAACTAAGCAACTGCCCTTCAAGAGTGGACAAAAAAAAAAACTATCACTCTTCCTCAATCGAGAAAAAAAGCAGACTAAGAAAATACTGGTGGAAATTGATGAAATCCTGGAGGGTGTGACCAGATGGAACACAGTTCTATCTGCCAAATGTGAGCACATCAAAAGAAGGCATGTCCCTTTCAGGCCTGAAAGAGGGAGGCCCGCTCACTTCTCTGCCTTGCTGCTCACATCTCAGTGAACACCATTGCTCCCCAGACAGAGGAGAAATTCCACCCCAACTGAGGGGCTCAGGAAGACTCCAGGCTCACTCTTGCCTATGGAAAATGGAGCTGGTGAGAAAAGTTTCCCCATGCCAGTGAGGGACCAGACAGCTTCCCGACTGCAGTGTCTTTGGATGGGGCTGGTGGGGAAGCCCACCTGTGGGAGCAACTCCAAGCCTGTTTCCTCGATGGGAACAATAATGTCGACTTGACTGGGTTATTACAAGGATTAATAGTATGTTTGGACCACCTAGCACGGGGCCTGGCACACAATGCTTGATGCATAGCAGGTGTTCAAAAAATGCTGGTTTCTTCTTCTCTTCCATTCTTTCCTATCATTCTTCACCTCATACTTATTGACTGATAAGATTTTTAAAAACTCTTCCTTCATCCATCTTTCTGTTACCCAAAAGAGCTAGGAGATGGGGGTGTTTTGCAGGACTAGCCTAAGTTTAAATGTGCACATGGTACAATCAGGGTATTAAAGCCATGTGAGTCTTCATGGGTAGGCACGTAACCTCTGGAGAAAGCCCACAAGTGCAGAAAGGCTCCTTCCCTCGAGTTCAGGAACTTGGATTCAAATCTCAGCCCTGCCAACTATTAAGGGCCTGGGTTTCATCATCTGAGAAAGATGAGTAGCAGAGCCTCCCTCACAGGGGATGTTGTAAAGGTGAAAACAACCGCATAGGTGAAAGTCTGTTTGTGAATGGCCTGGCAGACAGTAGGAGTCAAATTAGTCCAATTAGAGAATATTGAGAGCAAGCCTCCTGGATTATTCACCTAATTAAGTCCCTTGGTGAGAAAGGCAGAGAGGAAGAGTCCCCAGACATGCCTGCTGGCAGAGAAAGCAGAAGCTGGCCCTCCACAAACCCACCTCAGGAAACACAGTCCATCAAGCATGGCTCTGGTCCACCAGGAATCCAGCAGCTGGGTCGGGGTAGAGGCAGATGTGTCGACACATCTGCAAACGCACTCTGCGTGTCAAAGTGCTGTGTGAGAGCCCAGAGGGAGGAGCAGTGGTTTCTGGTCTAGATGAGAAAAACTTAACCAAGGAGGGGCCACTGGAGCAGGGCGTGAAGTAGGCCTTCGCAAAGGAAGAGACAAAGGGAAATCAGGCAGAGGACTATAGGACAGCAGAGACGTCCCACGTGCCTGAAGCCTGGGGGGCAGGGGAACAGCCAAAGTTGGAGAGGTCCACGCAGCCCACACAGCCCACACAGATCACGGTAGGCTCACAGGGCAAGCTGCGGAGCTGGAGCTTGACTCTGCAGGTGGAGGAAGTGCCCAAGCAGGGCTGTGTCAGACCAGGGCAGAATGGAGAGTGGATGAGGAGTAGAGAGAGACTGAGAGCAGCCAGGACCATAAGGAAGCTGACCTAGGCTGGGAGAAAGGGGAGGGAGCATGGGTGGGGACTGGGCCCAGAAAAAAGTATGCGCAGGGAGCAGGGCTGGGGGAAGGCGTGGGAGAGTAAAGGCAGTCATGGCTCCGCGTGCAAGGACTGCTCTGACAGTTCACACACTTCACAGTGCCCTTCCCTACTGCCCGTGGGCTACCTTCCTGTCTCACCTCCGCCAGGTTCCTAGTCGTTTGGGAATCTGAAGGGAGAGGCTCCCACGGAGATAACTAGCGCTCTGAAGAGCCTTCCCATGTAATAAAGGCGCCGTCTGGCTCCAGTGGGTTTCCCGGGAACACAATAATTACTCATCCTCTAATAGAGCCAATAAATATAGCAAGAGGATAAGTAATTAACAACCTTTTGCTGGAAAGTAGCAATTCTTGTGATCTATGAAGTTTCCTTTTCCTGTTCACTTCTTCTTCATTATTGCAAATATGATACCCCGGGTAAGCGTGCCATTCATCCTTCACTGAGTTAATCACCAAAGCATGTTGTATTTTTTATTAAATCCATTCATTATAATTGACTCATATGAATGGAAGCTGGAAGAGCGGTGGTGAGGCCCATCGTCCGCCTTGCTTCCGCTTGTGATTGCAATACTTTTAATGAGATCAAAATTGTTACCAAACAATTTAACAATGGGGAGGAAAAAAACCCATTAGTAGGAGGGGAAGATAACCTTGCCCCTTTCATAATTTCAGCGTACCATAGCAATCTCCTCCAGTTATTTATTCTGCTATCTAATTTCCCACCCATAAAGAATCTTTATTAGTAGTAATTATATTATTAGGCAACAGAAAAAGAAAAACTTCACAAACTTCTAAAGCGATTTACCTCTTGGCTTGCAGTTTTAATTAAAATTCCAGTTTATTTAGCAAATAGCTCTGAAAAGATTAGATACCAATTTAGCACTATGTTCTCTTTCCACTTTCCAATTCATGAGGGTGATACAAACAACAAAATAATCTCTTTAAATGACTCTTACTCCATTCCATCATAATTCAGCCCATGGAAAAGAGCCCCAATATCAATTATAAATTATAAATGAACTCCATTATACCCTGCAAATTATCAACAGTAATCTCCCAGTTCTCTACTTTCTCACAGTTGGTAAATTACATCAATTCACCACTAGGCCTCAAATTACCTAGACTCTTCCACATCAAAACTTTAAATGGTTTATTAACTGAAATGGAAACAACGCAAATCAGGTTTCCGTTTCAGCAACACTTACCTCCCACCCAGGATATCAGACAACTTTATCCAGAGTCGCACCTGACTTCTCTTAGGGCAGCTTTTCCCCAGCTATCCAGGAACCCAGTCCAATTCAGTACTTTCCCCAATAAAAAGTCCCACCAGAGCATTGGTCTAAAGGCACCACGGTGTTGCCAGTCCATAAATTCATTTATTCAACACATAAGCAAGTCATGCCTTTGAGCCAGGCAGTATGCTCGGGGAATGCTCAGACATTCCACACACAGGAGCAGAGGGTTAGTGGTGACAGGCAAAGCTGAAGGGGGGATGTATCAGTCTGGGTTCTCTAGAAAGACAGGACTAATAGGATAGATAGATAGATAGATAAAGGGGAGTTTATTAAGTATTAACTCACATGATCACAAGGTCCCACAATAGTCTATCTGCAAGCTGAGGAGCAAGGAAGCCAGACCGAATCACAAAGCTGAAGAACTTGGAATCCGATGTTCAAAGGCAGGAAGCATCCAGCATGGGAGAAAGATGTGGGCTGGGAGGCTAAGCCATTCCAGGATTTTCACATCTTTCTGCCTGCTTTATATTCTAGATGCCCTGGCAGCTGATTAGATGGTGCCCACTCAGATTACGAGTGGGTCTGCCCTTCCCAGCCCACTGACTCAAATGTTAATCTCCTTTGGCAACACGCTCACAGACACACCCAGAATCAATACTTTGCATCCTTCAGTGCAATCAAGTTGACACTCAGTATTAACCATCACAGGGGAACATAGGAAGATGAATGAACCAGTGGACCAGTCAGATAAATAAGGCCTGCAGTCACCATCTCAGCCAAGCTTTTTACCTATGCTGTCAAATTTCCAGTCAGAGCTCCACACCACCTTGTAAACAGCCATCATATCCTCATTTCACAGAAGGAGCAACCAAGGCTCGGAAAGGTTGAAGCCATTTGAACTGACTCCTGACGAAAAAAAGGGAAGTTACCAAAAGACTGGGAGGGAGGGTGTTCCCTCAGGAGGAAGCAAACCGCATGGGCAAAGACTGAGCGGCGAGAAGCCAGGAGCCCAAGCTGCTGGTCCTGTGTGTGGCCACTAACTTGCGGAGCTGCCTCGGGCATTCACAGACCTCTTCAAGCCTATTTCCCCATTTGCCATACGCAGGATATCCCCCATTCTGCAAACCTGCAAGGGGCTGCTCTTCTTTTCCAGCAATCGACAATGACTTGTGCTGAGCCTGATGTATCCACTGCTGCCAAAATAACGTACCCAAGGGAGAGAGAAGAGGTCTCCTAGAGGACTAACTAAAGGTGACTGGGCTCTGCCCCCTCCAAATTCATTTGCTCCTCCTGATCCCAAAACCCAGCCTGAAATTCCCAGAGATGTGCCACTGCCACAAGAGACTCCAGTCATACAATCACATATTAACAAAAATTAATATTGTACCAATAATTTCTGTAATAATAATGAAAATGGTAGCTAATATTTATGTGCTGTGTATATTACACGTGCTATCTCAATTCACTCTCACAACAACACTACGAAATAGGTAGATATATTATTTTCACTTTACCTAAGTGAAAAACCTAAACTCAGAGCAATTAAATAACTGGTTTATTTAACCCTCTGGTACTGCATCCACTAAGTGGTAGAACAAGGACTAGAACCCAGCCTCATTAAATCCTTAGGCCCCATGGAACTGAGCCTAGGAGAAATGGATGAGATTCCTTTAACTGTCATAGAACTGCGGTGATGATGGGGTGTGTACTGAGTTCCTAGGCCCATTCTTGGGAGAAGAGTCAGGGGAGGGACCTGGCCCCACCTAGGAGCTCTCCAGAGTGCTGAACAGACTGCCACAGCATTCCCACTCAAAGCACTGCATCTTCCACCTGGGTGTCCATGCCTATGTCAAGCCTCACCTCCTGATATCAGTGACCAACAGAACCGCTAATGCAATAGTGTTGGGAATGGGAGTATAAACGGGAGAAAAAATTAACTTTTAGAAGAACTGAGCTAGAGGGGATAACAGGACATCAATCAGAGGTATCCCACAGGAACTGGAAATTCAGGAATGGGAGTAGAGAGAAGCCAAGGCAAGAAGGGCACGTGTCTGCTTCACAGAGGAATCATAGAGGAAAGAAGTGCTGAATGGGTGGATGTGTTCTTGGAGTGATTGCTGAGAAACAGCAAAGCCAGAGGCGGGAAGGGAAGGAGACTCCTTTCAGCTGCCCTAGACAGTGGGCACCAAGAACAAATATTGCATTAAACCCCACTATTGTATTAAAGGTGTTCAGGGAGGATGGCATTTTACTGCCTGTAGATTTAAATCGGTGAATAAATTCCCACTACCACTCCTAAACCTCCAGTAAGAAAGAACAAGAAATGACAAAGTGTTCCAGGGAAAAATAGAAAATAGAAAGTGATCTGCTGTAAGGTGACACGATTCAAGCTCAAATCCACATTTTTTTTTTTTTAACTGAATCTCACTCTGTCACCCATGCTGGAGTGCACTGGAACAATCTCAGCTCACTGCAACCTCCAGCTCCCGGGTTCAAGCAATTCTCCTGCCTCAGCCTTCGGAGTCAGTAACTGGGATTACAGGCACCCACCACTACACCTGGCTAATTTTCATATTTTTGGCAGAGATGGGGTTTCGCCATGTTGGCCGGGGTGGTCTCCAACTCCTGGCCTCAAGTGATCCGCCTGCCTCAACCTCCTAAATTGCTGGGATTACAGGTGTAAGCCACTGCACCCCGCCAATCATATCCACTTTTAATTGAAGTAAAAACATCTTAAAATTTTGAGAAGTCACTTGGAAAGGCCCTGAGCTTCTCTTTGGCCTTGAGACCACAGAACCAAAAGGCTTACATAAAGGGATATTTACAAACACACCTCTCCCTCTGGTGGTAACAGAGGTATTTAAAAAGCACATTTATTCTCTGGCTCCATCCCCACCTCCACCCTCCTACAGATCTTACATAAAAATAGTTATGCCCTTTTATGAACTTAGTCTCTCATTCAAGCCCACTTTATTATGCATCAACTCAGTGTCAGGCACTGAGGGGTTCAGAAAAGAATAAGGCTCAGTCCCTGTCTTCAGGATGGACTTGTAAACAAATGATAATGCAAATTCACCCACGTCCTAGCAGGTGAGGGCCAAAGGGCTACAGGAGCATGAAGCAGAGCATGAGTTATTCTGCTGGAAGGAAAGGTGTGGTTTGGAAGAAATGTCAAAGGTGAGGTAGAATTTGCCAAGTCTAGAAGCCAGGAAAGTGGTGTGGGCACGGGACCATGAGGAGCATGATCATAGGTTTCCTCGAGGCAGGAACACCTTCATGATTTCCATACTGCTGGTGCCTAGCCCAGTGCCTGGGAGGGAGTAGGCATGAAACAGATGCTAGAGGAATTAATGGCATGTAGCTCCATGTGGAGGGAGGAAAGCCTGCCCACGGGGCTTTGCAACAGACAGGGAACTCAGTGGAGACAGAATCCATAAGCCTCAAGACCAATTTTAATGTGAAACTGCTCAAGCCTACAGCTGTCATGTTCAGATTTGGTCCTTCATTTCTCCAGGCAAGGATTTAACAATAACGTTCATGTCCACCTCACCACAGGGGAAAGGAAATATATGACTACAGTGGGGTCTAATTTCAAGAGGGATGGGCCAGCTCCCGGCTGCAAGAGGGAGAGTCCACTCTGCTGTTTAGAATTTTAAAAGGTATCATCAGCAATAACTGATCAAATATGATGGGAGAGGGGACTAGCGCGTATGGGCACCTTTATCAAATTTTGGAGCCTCCTTTTGTTTCTGATGTTGAGCTATAAGTTCCAAATCTTCTCATTTTTCACAGCTCAACACAGCTAATAGCTGTGGCCAAATCCAGTGCTTTCACTAGCTCCTTAACATGAGAGCTGTTACTCCTCTACTAAGTATTTAAGCAATATCTTTTAATTTACTTAATGAACTCAGAACAAACTGATTGATGGCCCAGCTCAGTGGGCAATGACAGCTGGCATTTCCCTGGTGACCAGATAATGAGGCAGTTGCATTAAGTGTGTGTCACCCTGATCAGCTGGCGTGGTCTATTAAGGCAGAGCTAGGCCACGTACGGCTTTCAGTCAGCATCCACAGCCTGCAGGTCCTTAAGCACTCTGGGACTGGCTCACACACCTCTGCATTTCCATGCTGTGATAAATCTGATGCTTTCTCAGTGCACCTTGAAGAAACCAAGCCAGTCAACTTAGCTTTGGAAAAGCCTGTGTCCTGTTGCAAATAATGATTAATAGAAACATTGCGGGATCACGACTCAGGAAACTGAGATTCCAGTCCTAATTAATTCATTCATCCACTTGACAAACATTAATCGAATGCCTATCACGTGCTAGCTACTGGGCTAAGTGCTGGGATATAAAATAAAATCACTATTGCCATGTTTGCTGAGCATTTACTATGTGCCAGGCATGGCTCTAAGCACTTTCAATGTATGAAGTTACTTAAAACTCCTAACAACCCTACAGGTAAGCGCTATTATCATACCCATTTAACAGATGAGGAAACTGAGGCACAGAGACGTCAAGTAACTTGCCTCAGTTTTCAACCTCATAAGTGGCAGAGCCAGGAACAAACCCAGCCAAAATGACTCTAGAGATGAATGAGATGCAGCTCTAGCCCTAGAGAAGCTTGAAGTTTCTTGGAGGGATACACAGACATGTACACACGTGCACTTAATGCTCTGTGATCCAGAAAAAAAATGTGTAACCTGTATTAGCTTTCTATTGCTGCACAAAAAATTAATACAAATGTGGTGCCTGAAGACAACACCTATTTATTAGTTCACAGTCCTTTAGGTCAGGAATCCACCGTGGTGTAACTGGTTTCTCTGTTCCCTGTTCCGGTTATCACGAGGCTCAAATTAAGGTGTTGCCGGGTTTGTGGCACTCATCTGGGCTCAGGGTCATCATCTGTGCTCATTGGTTGTTGGTAGAATTCATCTCCTTGCAGCCGCGGGACTGAGATCCTTATTTTCCTTCTAGCTGTCAGCCAGGGACCACACTCAGCAACTAGAGACTGCCCACAGCTGCTTGTCATAGTGACCCCCATAGGTAATTGATAACATGGGTATCTGCTTTCTTCCTGACTGGCTGGAATGCATCTCTCAGACTTCCTCTTCTGCAACCAGCCAGAGAAAACTCTTCCTTGAAAGGGCTGGCCTGATTAGATCAGCCCCAGGGATATCTCCCTTTTGCCCTACAGTGTAATATGGTCACAGGGGCGATGTCTTATCACAGACACAGGGTCCACCCACACTCAAAGGGAAGAGGATTATACAAGGCAGAGTATCATTCAAGGTCATCTTACAATTCTTCCCACCACACTTGCTGAGTTTTCACTTTCCTGAGGCTAGACTAGATGACAATGATGATAGCTACTGTTTGTATAGTGATTCAAAATTTAATAAATACCTTTTCACATGTAGTCTGTTATATGAGCCTTGCCATCCAGAAATCCCAGTGCTCTAGGAGAAAAGGTTAGCTTCACTGCTCAGAAGAGGAATATAAGGGTTAGAGAAGTTACATAGCCTGCTCCCTGCCATGCTGGTAGAGCATGGGAAAGCCAAGACGTTAACTTAAGCCTTCCAGTTCCAACATCTGAGCTCCTTCCTCTAGCCCGTGCTGCCATATAGATCCAAAAGGACCAGACACAAGCTAGTGCCAGTGCCTTGACTGAAGTGGGAAGAACACAGGAATCAGACCTTGGTTTGAATCCAAGTTTTGCCGCTTGGATTCAAACCCATTAGTTCCAGGTCTTGTGCAAACCACTTCCTCTTTCTGGGTATCCTCATCTGTAAAATGGGGGGAGAAGTTGGACTACATGGTCTCCAAGGGCTCTTTCAGCCTCAAATCAGGACAAGACTGTTTCAACTACACTGTGGGAGATTATTAGCTCCAACGGTCCATTTTCTTGTTGAAGAAGAACTGTATAACTATGCCCTCTTCCAGGTATTCCTGGGGTATGGGAGAAGATCAGTGTATTAGTTTCCTAAGGCTGCCATAACAAATTACCATGAACTTGGTGGCTTAAAACAGAAATTTATTCTCTCACAGCTCTGCAGACCTGACATCCAGGATCAAGATGTCAGCAGGGTTGATTTCCTCTGAAGACTCCAAGGGAGAATCCATTCCATGCCTCTTCCTGGCTTCTGTTGGATGCCAGCAGCCCTTGGCATCACTTGCCTTGTTCACACATCACTCCAATCCCTGCCACCGTCTTCACATGGCCCCCCTCTCCATATGTCTGTCTTCTCCTTTTCTGTCTCTTATAAAGACACTTGTCATTGGATTTAGGATGCACCCTAAAACCAGGATCATCTCATCCCAAGATCTTTAATTACATCTGCAAAGACTATTTCCAAATAAGGTCATATTCACAGATACTGGTTAGGGCTTGGACATATCTTTTTTGGGGGGGGGCACAATTCAACCTCTATACATAAATTGATGTATGCATCCCACTAGTGATGGAATTTCAGTGCTTTCCAATTTTTCCATTACACAGAACACTGTAATAAGCATCTTTATTGTATCTCATTGAGCACACGGACAATAATTTCTCTAGAAGTGGAATTTTTGGGGTTGAAGAGTAGATACATTTTTAACACCACTAAATATTGCTAAATATTTTTGCCAATTTGATGGATGTGAAATGATAGCTCATTGTTATTTTAACTTGCATTTCATGATTAGACTAGTAAAACAAAACGTTTTTTTCCTTTTTTTGTTTTCTTTCTTTGAGATGGAGTCTCACTCCATCACCCAGGCTGGAGTGCAGTGGTGCAATCTTGGCTCACTGCAACCTCTGCCTCCTGGGTTCAAGCGATTCTCTTGTCTCAGCCTCCTGAGTAGCTGGGACTATAGACACCCACCACCATGCCCTGCTAATTTTTGTATTTTTAGTAGAGATGGGGTTTCACCACATTGGCCAGGCTGATCTTGAACTCCTGACCTTGTGATCCACCCACCTCGGCCTCCCAAAGTGCTGGGATTACAGGTGTGAGCCATTGCGCCCAGCTGAATTATCTTTTTCAAGTGTCTATTAGACATTCGGGTTTCCTCTTTGAATTTCTTTTGAAAATTCTGAATAGGTGGTTCTCTGTCAGGTAATCCTGTCAGGGAACTGGGGATCTGAATGTTAAAATACTCACCAGGGGAGTCTAAGGCACAGCCCCATGGGGGCACACCCTGGGCACATCCCGCTATATTAAATATAGTAGCCAATCTCATGGGCACTTTGTTATTATACCTCAGAGTGCACTGAGGGGCTCGATCTCTTACAAAACCGTGACGCTGCACTGATCAGAGGAGGCTGTTGGAGGATGCTATTCACCACATCACACAGGGGCTCTTTTATGAAGCCCTCTGGGGGAGTTTCTCCCAGCCTCAGTGCTAGGAAAAGCCAAGCTTCTCTTCAACATCTTCTATTTGATCTGATAGATATGACTTACGACTTGGTACATTTCTGTTTTTCCTTGGTAACCAGAGAGCTCCAAACCAAATCTGTATCCCATTATAAGAACTGTGCAAGATCTTTATATTATGCTTTTTTCTTTTTGAGATGGAGTCTTGCTCTGTTGCCCAGGCTGGAATGCAGTGGCATGATCCTGGCTCACTGCAACCTCCATTTCCCAGGTTCAAGCAATTCTCCTGCCTCAGCCTCACAAAGTAGCTGGGTTTACAGGCACCCACCACCATGCCTGGCTAATTTTTGTATTTTTAGTAGAGATGGGGTTTCACCATCTTGGCCAGGCTGGTCTCAAACTCCTGACCACAGGTGATCCACCTTCCTCGGCCTCCCAAAGTGCTGGGATTACAGGCACGATATATTATGCATTTCTAGATATTAACTTTCCCCAGATTTTTTTAAGAGATGGAGTCTCACTCTATTAGCCATGCTGGAATGCAGTGGCACAATTACTGTTCGCCGTAGCCTTGACCTCCCAGGCTCAAGCAATCCTCCCACCTCAGCCTCCCCCATAGCTGGGACTACAGGTGCATGCCACCACGCCTGGCTAATTTTGTTTATTTTTTGTAGAGACAGGACCCTGCTATCTTGCCCAGGCTGGTTTTGAACTCCTGGGCTCAAGAGATCCTCCCACCTTGACCTCCCAAAGTGCTGGGATTACAAGCTTGGGCCACCGCACCTGGCCTGAGTTTATCTTATTATATCATCTTAATTGCTCCTTTGCCCGAATTTTTTTTACCTGAATGTCAAGAAACCAAAAACTTATAACAATGTGTGTCTTTTTGAAAGCCATTTTACATACTTTTGGGGAACAAAATAGGCATAAATACATATTAAAATAATTTTACATTTTACCTTGTGAGATTTAAATAATATAAAACTTAGGTGAGTTAAGACCCTTACTTCAAAATCGACCTATTTGAAGATCCATATATGATAACATCAGATCTGTTGTTGATTTTTAACTGGAAGAAAATACTTCAAACATGAACTATTCAAAACATATCAGTGAAAATTATATTAATGCTAGAAAACAAGTCACTAGCTGTAGCCATTCAGGTACAGAAAAAATAAGATTGCGTTTTAAAATACAATACTATTTATTTTGAAATCACTATTATTGAGTTCAAAAATGGTGCAAAAACCATTACATTTATTTAAGATCACCTGTATTTCGTTTAGTGGCTTTAAAAGCAAAATTTATTTTCAAAAACTTTCACAGAATTTCTTAAAGGCAATTTTAACTTCTTATGGTTCCTGTTTTTTTCTTAAAACAACAGAAAAGCATGCTAATGCTTAATTCACTGTTGCTCCAATTCTTTCTCCAAGAACAGGATGGCCAACCAATCCATCCCAGTTTGCCCAGGACTGTCCAGGTTTTAAAACTGAAGTCCAGTGTCTTAGGAACCCCCTCAGTCCTGGGCAAACCAGGACAGCTGGTCACCCTAGCAATGGGGCGGCCTCCTTTTGCCAATGTATGGAAGGAAGAGCCTATTAACAGCAAGTCTTTCTCATACCCTTTAAATTTCAAAGGCAGTCATATATCTGAAAGGTATTCCTAAGTGTTAGGAAACAATAAAATTCTGAATTTTGTTCACTTAATATCAGCCTGGATTTCATAATGGATTAGAGAGACTCTTCACACATCAATGTTCTTATTCTCTTCTAAAGAATTCCAGGAAAAGAGATTCCATAAACCTATCTTTCATATCCATTCTGCCATTCATAATCTTTTTAAAATATTAAGTTTAATCTACAATTATATCATTTTCCTTCTCAGCACCAAACTGAATAAAGAAATCTTAAAGATATGCTATCCACAGGAAATCAAGTAAAATTATTAAAGACCTCAAAATGGGTCACCAGAACAAAGTTAGAAGACAGTGAAAAACTTTCTTTTGACTTAGGGGGAGGGGAGGAAAAGAAGGCTAAATTCTAAAATGTTAAAAATACTGGAAACTTTTTAGGATAGCGGGTCAAGCAAAGACCCTCAAAGCCTTGGTTATAATCCATTCTATTCAGCACAATAATCATAAATGAGTTCCTCAAAAGAAGGCAAAAACTAACATTTATTAGATGCCTACGGTATATTGGTTGCTCTCATGCTCAGTATTTTAATCTCCCTATACGCCTGTTGATCAATAGCGTTTATCCATTTTACAGATGAAACAAATTAGACTCTGAGTCATTCACACTGCACTGTGCTAGGTGTTGGGTGTGCAATAATAAACATTAGAGCCATGGTTTCTGCTTTTGTTGAGCTTAGAATCTAGTGGGGGATGACAGACACAAGAACTCATGACAAAAATAATTACGAGTGACCCAGCTTGGGAGGAATCAAGGAATGCTTTCCTGAAAGCTGAAGAGTAAGAAGACAAAGGAGGAGGGAAGAGGTGGGGAGAGAAAGGAGAACAATTTTTTCTTTCTAGGCAGAGGAAATGGCACACAGAGGTCTTAAGATTAGAACACTCAGTCATGTGTCCAAGATTAACCCAATTTATAAGGGGCAGCTTGGGGTTCTCAGACCTGTGCTTTCTGACTCCAAAATTCATGTTCCCTCCACTGTAAGACAATGTGAGCCTTGGTGCTTCAATTCTAAAGAGGATGGTCCACAAAGGGGACCAAATTCCCAGTGGTGACGCTCAGTGTCTCCCAAACTAGTTGATCAGAAGAATCACGTAAAGGGGCTTGTTAAAAAAAAAATAAATAGTCCCTAGGTCCCATCCCTACTGGGAAATCACATTTTAACAAATGCCACAGGTGATTCTTAGGATCAGACAAGTTTGGGAGATGCTAAGTTATGGCTTCAGGAAACCTAAAACCCAAAACAATCGTTTACTTAACTGCAATCTCCTGGCCAATTTTAAGAACTGGGTAGAGTTCCTCGAAGTAATTTAGCCTTGCAAGAAGAAAAGGAATGGGTAAAAAATAAACACCTCTAGAGGTCAATCAGCCAGCCAGTCAAATAAAAATGCTGCCCCTCCTTTCTTCCAGGTTTCCTATGGGTTTTTACAGTCTCTCATTCTGGATTAAGTAATGTCTCCTTAGTATAGGTTATGTGACTTCTGTCAAAACAAAACTGATTCCCACACCAGGAGGCTCAGTAACACACTACTAATTTCCAGTCATCACTAATTAAGGACTTGAGTAGACTCACGGAAGCAGCAAGATAATAAGAAACTACAAGCCTTGGCTTTCAGCTGGGAGAGGTTATGGATTTAGAATCCAAACAACCCGGGTTCAAATCCCAGACCTACCACTTACTAGACAAACATAGATAAATTAATGAACCTCTCTGAGCTGCATTTTCCCAAACTGCACATGGGGCTAATGATTACCTCCATCATAGGCTTATTCTGAGGAATAGGTGAGATAATGGAGGGGGTGGCCTGACACTATCAGGTCATTAACAAATGTTTGTCAATGAATAATAAAACTAGAGTGAATTTATAGCCCAGCAAGAGAGGGACTGTACTAATATGCAATCAGCAGTTAATAAAGACATATTAAATCTTAAAAAGAGACATTCACAGCCACAAAGTACTGATTCTAAGCTATACTGCAGAAAAACAGGCCCTTCCCAGTGTAGAGTGAATTGAATTACAGTTTGGTTCTCTGGGTAGGACGTTCTTAAATGGGGGTGGAGTAGAAGGAGGGGGAGCGTTAATGTGCTAATTTTGTTCTTAGGTAATAGATTTCCTGGAAGCTGTAAGAACTGAATGCATGTTCCAAAAATGATAGCAGACTACAGACTGAAGTGACACCAGCTCAAAGGCTGGTGGACTGGGGAGCAGAGTGTTGTTGTTGTTGGTGGTGGTGGTGGTGGTAGGGTTGTAGGGTTTATAGGTCATCTTAGTAATAATAATGTCATCCAATTTAAAAAGTGCTTTAAATGATTTCCCTTTACTAAGAGAGAGAAGACACAAGAGAAATTTAATCAAAGGTGCAGGGGGTGGAGTGGGAGACAACAGGGAAGGACAAAAAAAAATCACTGAGCCAGAGTCCAGGGTCATATAGACAGCAATCTTGCCTTAGAACTAAGGGGTGGAGACCATGGAAAGACGGAAACCAGCAGAGCTGACCATGAAGACAGGACTGGTCACCTGAGAATTGCTGGATCCATGACTTTAGGACTAAGCATGCTAAAAACCAAGTTTGGGGCCATAACAGACATGACTCCCTTTCTCCACTAAGCTTAGAGAGGCCACAGAATCTCTCAGAAGCACTGCAAATCAGCAAATGTCTACACAATCAGTAAAACTTATTTGATATCCGGGAATGTTCTGCTGAATCCCCTAATTAAGTCCAGAGTAGTATGGTCCGTTTTCCTACTGTTATCAAGAACTGCCCCAGACTGGGTAATTTACAAAGGAAGAAGGTTTGACTCCCAGTTCAGCATGGCTAGGGAGGCCTCAGGAAACTTAAAATCATGACAGAAGGGGAAGCAAGGCACCTTCTTCATAAGGCGGCAGGAAGGAGACGTACCAAGCAAAAGGGGAAGAGACCCTTATAAAACCATCAGATCTCATGAGAACTCACTCACTATCATGAGAACAGCATGGGAGAAACTTCCCCCATGATTCAATTACCTTCACCTGGTCTCTCCCTTGACACATAGGGATTATGGGGATTACAATTCAAGATGAGATTTGGGTAGGGACACAAAGCCAGCCCATATCATAATGACATCAAGACTTGAGTTCAAATCCTAGTTCTGCATACCTTGGGCAAGTCACTCAAGCTTTGTGAACCCATCCCCTTCTTTGTTTGGAAAACAGGAATAATAATTGCACCTCAAAGGATTTGCAAGAATTAATAAAATAACCTATAAAAACTCCCTAACACAGAAAAGTCCCCAAATGTGTTTGCTTCTCTACCACTCAAAACAAAAACAAAAGAGGCACTTTGTTTCTATTACGGTGAATCCGACTTCTTTGACAGGTATGGGCTTTGGAAAGCTGGTAGACAACTTATTCATGTGGGAAGATAAACTCACTAAGAGTAGGTTTGCATTGGTTTATAAATCTGCCAATATTACTGCTGCAGAATCTGAATCCAAGGCACCATGAGAAGAGGATACAAAACTCTATGTGAGCAAAAGATTTTTTATTTATTAATTTATTTGAGACAGAGTCTTGTTCTGTCACCCAGGCTGGAGTGCAATGGCGCGATCTCAGCTCACTACAGCCAAGATCTTCTGCCTCAGTCTCCCAGGTAGCTGGGACTACAGGCACCCACTGCCACGCCCAGCTAATTTTTGTATTTTTAGTAGAGACAGGGTTTCACCATGTTGGTCAGGCTGGTCTTGAACTCCTGACCTCACGTGATCCACCCACCTCTGCCTCCCAAAGTGCTGGGATTGCAGGTGTGAGCCACCATGCCCAGCCTGAGCAAAAGGTTTTAAATGTAAACAATGTACTTAATTTCCCACTTCTTATGACAAGCCAAATCTCAAGTCCTAATTCTTTCACTCCACAATAGTTACCAGAGTGAAAACATTCCAAATTTTATACCTTAGTTTTGAAGAGAATTAAATGTATGATGTCATTCCTAGATTTTCATCCTACGATATTGTTACACAAGTACACAAAGACATATATACAAGGATATGGTCATTGCAGCTTTACATACGGTGGTAACACCCTGTAAGTAGCCAACGGTGTGTCAATAGGGCATTAATTAAGTAAATGATGGTACATTTGTATTATGGAATGTGATGTAGCCACGAAAAAGGATGCAGTAAATCAATATATAACGATACAAAACAATAGCTAAGTTATGTTACTAAATTATATAAAAGGTACAGAATCGAGTGGATTATATTAAAACATTAGGTACATAAAAAGGGCTATTTATACAATATATACCTAGATATGTATATCTCTGGAAACAGACCAAGAAAACTGCTCCAGGTGGTTTGCCTCTGAGGAAGGGAACTATAGGTGGGATGTACTGGTCTACTATGTAAATTCATTATCACGTGCATGTTATTAAATTGCTAATCAATAAAACTGGGATATACAGTAATAATAAAGATAAAAGTCCACATAGTATTAATAGTAATAGTTATACTGTTGGATACTTATTATGTACCACTGAGACTGTTCCAACATTATCTCTCAACCCTCCTCTAAGGTGGGGGTTATTATACCCCATCACTCAGCTGAGGAAACTAAGGCTCAAAGAAGTTAAATCGCTCACCCAAATGCACTCAGCTAGTAAGAAGCAGAGCCTGGGTTTGAAGGTGATTTTGGCTGACTCCAAATCCTGCGCTTTTTCTACACTGCATTGTGGCAGATACTGGGGGGTGTTCACTGAAATCCATTTCCTCTTATTCCTGGACAAAACACTGGGCTACATTCCCCAGTCTCCCTGGCACTTGGGTGTGACCAAGTGCCTGAGTTCCAGTCAGTGGGATGGGGACAGAAGTGACATGCACCACTTCCTGGGCTCACTTATAAAAACCTCCTGTATGTGCTCCTTCATGCTCTGTCCCCTTTTGCTGCCTGGGTGTGGGTGATGCAGAGACCCCAGAGAATGACAGAGCCACAGATGGACGGATCTTGGGCCCCTGAATGATGAACCTGCCAAGGTGAAAGTGGTGCATATCACAAGAGTAAGAAATAGACTTCCAGATGTTGAGACCTTACACATTTGGGCCTACTCGTTACAACTGTTTATCCTACTCAAGTGAATACACACAGTGAACAAAGAAAACAAGAGACCAAGAAATGCAAAACCCCTTTGTGTTCAACAAATCATCATTGAGCAACTCCTGTGAGTCAGGCACTGTTCTAAGGGGCTGGGAATACAGAGATGAATAGCATGGTCCCTACCTGTGCAGTGGGAGACTCCCCAAGTACTTAAGCCCTACCTCCTCAGGCTAGGTCAGAGACATTTCAAAGCAAAGCGTGCGTGTCCAGTTTTCATTTGTTCACTGCTAGTCAGCCAGGGGTTCAGGACAGAAGACAAGAAAGGCTGGAAGGGGCTGGGCATGGTGGCTCACGCCTGTAATCCTAACACTTTGGGAGGCTGAGGCAGGCAGATCACCTGAGGTCAGGAGTTTGAGGCCAACATGGCAAAACCTCGTCTCTACTAAAAATACAAAAATTAGCCGGGCGGGGTGGAGCATGCCTGTAGTCCCACCTACTCAGGAAGCTGAGGCGGGAGAATCACTTGAACCCAGAAGGTGGAGGTTGCAGTGAGTGGGATCGCGCCATTGCACTCCAGCCTGGGCAACAGAGTGAGACTCCGTCTCAAAAAAACAACAGCAACAACAAAAGAAGGGCCAGAAGGGATGGGACTCCGAGGTAGTGCAGTCTGGTCACTCTCCCAGGTGAGGGTAGATGAACACCCCTGCTGGACAGCCCCAGAGAAGACCCAGCAGTGTGACCCCACACAAAAACAGCCTTTCCTGGAAGGAGGCCAGAGGACAGAGAGAGGAGAATAATAGGACTGGACTTGCTCCTGCTCATCATGGCACCGCTGGCCCCACCTTATACATTCTCACATTCTCCTGGGTCACAATCCCTTCCTGAGCACCTACTCTAGGCCAGGCATAGAGAATCTCACACACACACACACACACGCACAACAGAACACTATCTCTGTCCTCAAACTTCTTAGGGTTTAGTGAGAGACACGGCTCTTAAGCAAATCATTATCCCCCATGAAGAGCAACATATAGAGGGAGGGACACACCAAGGGCTCTGACAAGACAGGAAGAAGTGGCTCCTTCTGCAGGGCAGGTGAGGCTTCAAGATGGATATCATAACTGAGCTGGATATTGAAAGGGGCTCCAATTCAGCCAGCAGGGAGTCAGGGTAACAAAAGTTATTCCAGGCCAAGAGCTCTGTGTGAGCAAAGGTTGGTGGCACAACTACCTCGGGCTGTTAGGCCACAGCACAACAGGGGGTGGGGGCAGTGGCAAGCCTGGCAGGGGTGAGGCTGGCTAGGGAGGGCTTGAGGTGCTTTTCCAGGACACGAGCAAAAACTGAGTGTGAGAACATCAACTCTACAGCCCTCATCCCACCTGAGATACCTTGTCCCCTTGGCCCCTGCAGACAAAGTTGTCATCCAGAGTCTCCTTTTAAATGTGACACCCCGAGGAAGAATCACAACCTGATTCATCTACCTGCTCATTACTACCCAGCAAACGTCTTGGGATGGACTCAAAATGATCTTCCAGTAGGGCTGGACGAGTGTCTCTGAGGGGACAGAGGAATGAAGGAGACGGAAGGACAGACAAAAGGAATGTGATGAGAGGGTAGCAAAGGCCAGCGCTCCCCTCCTCAGGGCAGGAAGAACCTACCAAACTTCATCCGGCTGTGTGTGCAGCATCGTGCCAGGGTGTGGAGGCAGACCGAGGGGTTCCTACCTTCGGGCGGTGTACGGTGTACACGGGCACAGGCTGCTGACCTCCCTGCCATTCAGCCTTGGCACGAAAAGCAATCACTGCTTGTCTTATGGAGAGGACAGGCTCCACAGGAGGGCAGCATGGTATCATGGAAGGAGCAGGCACCGTGTGATCAGAGACCAAGGGCTGAGAGGATAGTTCTACCTCTAACTGGCCGGTGTCTCGGGCACTCCATTTCCTCACCTACAAAACTGACAGCACAGTCTCTGCTTGTCAGTGTTGCTGGAACTTTTTAAGCAAGAAAACTAATGTGAAAGCATCTATCCAGTGCCTGGCTTAGAGTGGACCCCATGGCTTGTTCCCTTCCCCTTAGGAGAGGGTGTGCATGTGAATAGTCTCTTTAGGATTTTACTTCCACACGGTCTGAATTTGATTTAACTCTGCGTTTTCCTCCTCGGTGAGGTTGAAATATGTCATTGGTTACTTAATGGCCCTTCAAGCAATGAGGCCTTTATTAAATAGCAGCATGATACCCAGGCAATGAGAATGCGAGCCGCACACAAATCTCTCCCCGCTGCTTTGGTGAAGACAGCTTTCGGCTGCCCCCTGGGTCTCCGTCTCTCTCTGCCTGGAAGGAGATGCAAGAAAGGGGGCACCACTGCCTGGAGGGGACATGTGAGATGGCCCTCTGTGGCTGGAAACCTGGAGATGCCTCTTTGGGCCGCTCCCTCAGCAGAAAGGAGGAGGGTGGTCCCTAGAGAGGAGAGACACCAGCAAGCCTCGCCCTCCCCAGCACTGCTGCCGCCCCCCAGCCCAGCCCCTAGGTGCAGCACGGGATGAAGGAGAAGGTGCTTGACCTGCCACCCACAAAGATTGTGTGACCAGGGACATGTCCTCTGGTCAGGCCTGATCAGGTACCTGGCCTGAAAAGTGGAACTAATGCTATTCCCCTACTCACTCAGAGGGTTGCGGGAGACTCAGTAAAGTGACAGCAGTGATTCTGCTGCCATTCTGCAATAAAGGACTTTTGAATCCTACCTTGCTGTCTCTGCAGATTGACTCCATCATAAAGCATCACTTCAGTGCTTACTGGACACCAGCTACTCACCAGATGTTAGAGACTGAGGAGGAAGCAATGCTCTCTGCCCTCAAGGAGGGTGTCCCCACTTCCAGCTCACCACTGCAACCCCTAAATACACTCCACACCATAGCCCGATGGGTCTTTCTAATATACAAATCAGATTTTTCACACACACACACACACACACACACACGCACACACACACACACACACCCCTGTTTAAAACCTTCCAGTGTAGGCCTGCATGATGGTATGCACCTATAATCCCAGCTACTCAGAAAGCTGAAGCAGGAGGATCACTTGAGCCCAAGAGTTCGAGGTCAGCCTGGGCAATATAGCAAAACCCAGCCTCTAAAAGTTTAAAATAGATACCTTCCAATGGCTCCCTAGAGGTCTCTGCTTGCAGCTTAGTTCTGTATGACTTGGCTCCTGCATACCTCTCTGATCCCTTCCCTTCACTCTCCTCCCATATCCTGTGATCCAGCTGGAGTAAAATGTTAGCAGTCAGCCAGGCGCGGTGGCTCACACCTGTAATCCTAGCACTTTAGGAGGCTGAGGTGGGTGGATCACTTGAGATCAGGAGTTCGAGACCAGCCTGGCCAACATGGTGAAACCTCGTCTCTACTAAAAATACAAAAATTAGCAGGGTGTGATGGCACACACCTGTAATCCCAGCTACTCGGGAGGCTGAGGCAGGCGAATTGCTTGAACCCGGGAAGTGGAGGTTTCAGTGAGCTGAGATCGTGCCACTGCACTCCAGCCTGGACAACAGAGCAAGACTCTGTCTCAAAAAAATAAAAGTTTGCAGTCTCCTAAACACCCAGTGTTCTCGCTTGCCACCATGCCACAATCCATGCTGAGCCCCTGCCCCCTGCTCCCTGGCTCACCCCTCATCCTCCAGATCCAGCTCAGAGGTGCATCCTAGAGGAGAACCCCTCTGACCCTTAACCTAAGCCAGCCGTCCCTCCCCTCCTCCTTCCCTGTAACATCGCGCTTCCTACACCGGATAGTAATAAGCAGAGAGGGAGCTCTCTGGGGAAGGGACACGCAGGGTGTCATTTCTTTGTTTGCCCAGCTTTTGGCAGGGTCCATGGCACAAAGTAAGGGCTTAGAAAATGTTTGAGGAATGAATGAGAAAATTACTTCAGCCAATATTTATCAAAATCTGATTATATCATCTATCAGGCACTGTGCAGTATGAGGATCCAATAATAACAATAATGAACAAGACAGATGTGGCCCTTGCACTTGTTGAATTTAAAACCTGGTGGGTGGCCAGGGGTGGTGGCTCACACCTATAATCCCAGCACTTTGGGAAGCTGAGATAGGCGGATCACTTGAGATCAGGAATTTGAGACCACCCTGGGCAACATGGTGAAACCCCATCTCTACTAAAATATGAAAAATTAGCCAGGCATGGTGGCATGCACCTGTAATCCCAGTTACTCGGGAGGCTGAGGCACAAGAATCGCTTGAACCTGGGAGCCAGTGGTTGCAGTGAGCCAAGATTGCACCACTGCACTCCAGCCTGGGCAACAAAGTGAGACTCCATCTCAGAAAATGAAATAAAATAAAATAAAATCTTGTGGGAAAGAAAGAAAATCATACAAGCAATCACCACAATAAAGTTGATTCATGCTATGATGGGGTCTGAAGGAGCACAAAGCAGGAGCATCAACCCAAGGTGGGGAAGGAAGGAGCCGGGAAGGCTTCTTAAAGAAAGTGAGAATTAAGCTGAGACCTGAAGACAGGGGAAGCTGTAGGCAGGCAGAAAGAAGATCAGACAGTCTATCTAAAGATAGAAACACCTCACCAATCTGGAACACAGCTATCTCATGTATCCAGAAAGTAGCCAGAACCAGGAAAGAAGGCTTAAAGGCTACTTACAGCCAAAATATGTTAAAAAGGCCATGGACCTTACTTGCCCAGAAGCCTCTCATTCACACAAGCCTTTCTCTACCTCCAGGCTGACCTCATCTTGCCTTCCTCTGTCACCCACCATATTTGTACATACTTCCAATAGGGCTCTTAGCAGCCCACAGTGGACTCATCAGCTACGTCTGCTTCCCCCAGCACAGAGCATCCAAGGCCACCATGTGTGGCTTTTTAAGTCATGTACAAGAGTGCCATGATGCTGGCTGGGTGCAGTGGCTTACACCTGTAATCCCAGCACTTTGGGAGGCTGAGGCAGGTGGATCATTTGAGGTCAGGAGTTTGAGACTAGCTAGGCCAGCATGGTGAGACCCCATCTTTACCAAATATACAAAAAATTAGCCAGGTGTGGTGGTGTGCACCTATAATATCAGCAAGTTGGGAAGCTGAGGCAGGAGAATTGCTTGAACCTGGGAGGCGGAGGTTGCAGTGAGCCGAGATCGTGCCACTGCACTCCAGCCTGGGCAACAGAGCAAGGCTCCGTCTCAATTTAAAAAAAAAAAAAAAAAAAGAGTGCCATGATGCTGTTCACAGGTAAACATCTTTAACACTTTAACATATGGAATATTTTTATAATTATAAGCTGTATAACAAATGGATTATTCATGATAACAAAGTAAGTTATTGTATAACACATATTGTCATCATGAAGGTACTTGTTGATTTAAACTGGGAATTGAGAAATATTTTGGTTTTGTAAACTAACATCAGATGATTTTATATTTGGGTGGTTTTTTTATTTACAACAAGAATTTTCTGGCAATGGCAGTCATGTCTTATTTTAATAAGCCAATATGTATTGTTCCCCTTTGACAAATTCAATAATCAAGAGACCATGTGCTGGGCATGGTGGCTCACACCTACAATCCCAGCACTTTGGGAGGCTGCGGCAGGAGGATTACTTGAGACCAGGAGTTTGAGCAACCTGGGCAATACAATAAGACTTTCGTCTCTACAAAAAAAAAAAAAAAAAAAAAAAAATAGCTGAGTGGGTTGGCATGCGCCTAGTCCCAGCTACTTGGAAGGCTGAGGTAGGAGGATGGTTTGAGCCCAAGAATTTGATATTGTGCCACTGCCCTCCAGCCTGGGCAAGACAGCAAGACACCCTGGTCTCTTAAAAAAAAAAAAAAAGACCTTGTTGATGTAACCATATCTAAAATAGTCTGTGTTTCTAAATAGGGATCTGCTTTGACATTTGATAGATGATTGATGAGTCCCTTTAAATTTTTTTAAAAATCCCTGATTGGTATCAGATTCACATTCATATTGTAATTCAATAATCTGCTGTTTGCTTACTGTGGCAGAATATTTTTGAATTTCAAGTTCAAATCAACAATGCTACATAAATATTAATAACCAACATTTATTTATCATTAATAATCCATTGTTGTAACAAATTTGCTATTGATATGTAAGTACTATATTGACGAATTTAATATTCTTTCCTTGAGGAATGGTGCCTTTTTCTAATTCACACAAAAGAACACGATGGGCGAGTAGGGATCACAGGGATGGTGTCTGATAGTGATGACCCGTGCCTTGCACAAGCCTTGGGCCACAGCAGACATTCAACACATATTTGTTGAATGAATAATAAAGAACTTCCAGGCCTCAAAAGTTAAAAATCACATATATATGCTTTATTTTACCATACCTTCTAGAAATACTTCTGCACAGTTAATGGAAAAGTGTTGCATACATTCTTAGAATAACAGTTCTTAGTGACCAGCTAAAGCTTATTAAACTGTCACACAGCAGGAACTACTTGCCTCTCCCTTCATTCTCTAAACACAGAGCATTTTTCCAAAAAGAACGCCTTAGGAGGAAGAATTTTTCATAGCTGTAATATATCATTAGAGGAACATCTTTGCTACCTGCCTAGAGAGTCATAAAGTTTAGTAATTTCTAAGAAAATGCCATAAAAATCCAGTAAGATGGTAAGGTTTTGTGTAAGTAATCTCAAGCAGAGTCTGAGACTCCTTAAGTAAGGAACAAGTGCACAGGCTAAAGAAAGCTATGTTATCATGGAAAGTAAACCCTTCCAAAACCTAAGGCTTTTGGGCTTACAAACAGCTGGCTCTCTATTTCTGGACTGGGCTTCGCAATGCCAGAGACAGGCATGAGTTCACTGCCTGGAATCCCTTCATGTAATTTCCCTTTAAGGAAAATAGTCATTTAGAAGGTAGAAAAAAATCAGCTCTAGAACCATTATTGATTCCACAGTTCAATTCAATCAGCATCTGTGAATGCCTTCTCTGTGCCAGGCACTGGAAGGACTCAGAGATGAAAAACATCTTTGTGATGATACTCACCCTGAGGCTGGGTTTCTTACAGTCTATGGGAAGAGACAGATCATCTTAATCAATAATCTTCCCCATCCACCACCATTCTGTCTGTCCCAGGGCCAACACCTCTCTCCTGAGGTTTATAATCGCATCCTAACTTGCCTCTCTGCCTCCACTCTTCAAGCCGTCTGTAAGCCATCCTCCATAAGGCAACCAGAGCGATCTTTTTAAAAGTGTAGTTATCTTGCTCCCTGTACATGTTGGCAGTGGTCTGGCCTCTGCATGTGGTCTGGCCCCCGAGTGTCTGCTGGCAAGGCAAGAATTAGACTGGAAATTCCCATACCAAGCCAGGCCCTCTGAAATGCCACATCCTCAGTGGGTGAAACTGGAAGCAAACCTTCTGTGTTTTGGCCTTGCCTCAGGAAAGGGGAAATAAAAAGAATAAGTCTCTGCTCAGAATGTCTAACCATGATACCTTCCTATCCAAGTATGGAGTCAGAATTCATCCTACACCTATAACCAAAAGAAAAGTCTAACACCAAAAAATGTAGTTTTAAGTGTTCTGGGTAGTAAAGCCCCCTGAGGCATCTGTATAAAAGGAAGATTCTAACTTGAAACCTAAGCCTCAAAGAATGATCAGCAAGTAAAGTTCCAAGGAACATAAGATCACCATCAAAAAAAAAAAAAGGCCTAACATCTAAATCAGAATTCCAAAAAGACAGAAGAGAAAGAGTGGATGAGAGACAGTATTTCCATAATTGATAAGATACCAAACCTCAGAGACAAGAATCCCAACAAATCCCAAGAAGAATAAATCAGAAGAAATCCTCACCTAGAAATGTCTTACTGACAGCGAAGACATCTAAGACAAAGGGATTTTAAAAACAGCCAGAAGGAAAGACATTTTACTAGCAGAAGAAAAAGTTAGACTGACAACTGACTTCTCAACAGCAAAATGGAAATGAAAAAACAGTGGCATATCTTCAAAGTGCTGAGACCCTATAGCTATCAACTTAGAACAGTATGTACAGCAACACTATTTTTCAAGAACGAGGAGAAAATGAAGGTAATTTTGGACAAATAAAAACTGAGTTTATTAAAACATACTTCCAAGAGAAAGGAAATCACCCCAGAAGGTAGGTCTGAGTTGTAAAATAGAACAGCAAACAAAGAAAATGGCAAATGTGGGTAACTCAAAAGGACACAGACTATATAAAATACCAATAACGCCTAATTTGTGAAGTTCAAAAAAGAATAAGATAGGACTAAAATATTGGACAACAAATGCATATATGTCAGAAGTGATGTGGCCAAAATGAAAAAGCATACTAAAGATCCTTGTGTTGTTAAAAAGAGAATAAAGACAGTAACCTTAGGCTTTGTGAAATTATACACACATATTAAATTTTCTAGAATAATCAATAGAAGAATAAAAATAGAATATGTAACTTCCAGACTAGTGCAGGGAGAAAATGAACAAGAAAAAAAATCAACTAAAAAAGATATGAAATCACAATCACAGAAGAAATTTTTAACATAACTCTTAATAGATCAGACAAAAATCAGGGCCATAAAATTTATATAACACAATTCACAAGTTAATCTAACACACATATGTAAAATATTGGACAAAAATCAGGGCTACAAAACTTATATAATGCAATTCATAAGTTAATCTAACATACATATATAAAATATTGCTTTCAATAACTAGAGAATGCATGTTGTTTTCAAGCACACATGGAACATTTACAAAAACTGACCATGTATTAGGCCATAAAGCAAAAACCTGCAAAAAAAAAAAAAAAAAAAAAAAAAGATGGGAGGAAGGAAAGAAAAAACATCCTCTAACCACAATGAAATTAAGTTAGAAATTAATAACAAAAAGATAAGTAGAAATAACCTTATTTGCTTAGAAATGTTCTTGAAACACAAATCTAAATAACCCATGGGTCAAGGAAGAAATCTTCATGAAAATGTAAAATACATAGAACTACAAGGTGATTTTTTAAATACTGCATAATAAAACTCATAGGTGTAGCTAAAGCAGTAGTTAGAGGCAAATTTGTAGTCTTGAGTGCTTTTATTAGCAAAGCAGCCAACTTAATATTGGAAAAAGAATAACAAAATAAACCTCAAAAAGTAGAAGAGAAGAAGTAATAAAGAGCAGCAAGCCATGAAATAGAAAAAAAGATACAATGGAGATGATCAATTAAGTCAAAAGTTGCTTCTTTGAAAAAACTAATCAAATTGAGATACATATAAAATACTCTAAATGACCCAAGGAAGGGGACTTAGCCTAGCCTGGGGCATGTGTGTGGGAGTCAGGGAAGATATATGGAAAAGATGAGGTAAAACTTAATTCTTGAAGGATACGTAAAAAGGTAGCCAAACAAAGGGAGGGAGCATTCAGAGGAGGAAAAACATGAACAAAGGTCAAGAGGAATAGCACAGCATGAAGGCTCAAGCAAACCACATGCAGTGTGGTGTCAGTAGTGCATAAAGTTCAAGGAATATGGGAAATAAGCCTAGAGAAGGTTAGGGCCAAGTGTTAATTTTTTTAAGTATTCAACTGAGTCTTCATTATGTACCTGGCACTTTACATGATTATAGCTTTTTATGCTGGCAATAAATAACTCCATGAAATATGGTTGTATTATGCCCATTTTACAGAAAAAGAAACTGAGTTTCAGAGCAAAAGATGCCAAAAGTTACACATTGAGTTGTTTCAAACCCCTATCTGTGTAGGTCTAGAGCTCATGCTTACACCCACCAAGACATAATGCATCTTGGGTTGTGAAAAGCGTCATATGGAGCCTTCATAAGGAGTCTGAACTTTGTTCTTCAGGAAAATATTCAAAATTTCCCTGAAAAAAACAAAGGTCATTCTTATGAAGAAAGTTTAGAGTACTGTTACAGCTTCCATCAGGTTGCATACTACCTTATGGTGGACATTTGGATTGTTTCCACTTTCTGGCTATTGTGAATAATGCTACTATGAACATTAGTGTACAAGTTGTTTTGTGCACATATGTTTTCGTTTCTCTTGGGTTTCTCTTGGGTATATATCAGGAGAGAACTGCTAGGATGTTTAACATTTGAGGAACTGCCAAATTGTTTTTCAAAATGGCTGCACCATTTTACAGCCCCATCAAGAGTGTATGAGGGTTCCAATTTCTCCACATCCCTGCCAACATGTACTATCTGTCTTATTTATTATAGATAACCCAATAGGTATGAAGTGGTATTTCACTGTGGTTTTGATTTTCATTTCCCTAATAGCTAATGATAGCATATGACATTTTAATGCAGCTCTTAATGTACCCCCCCTTTTTTTTAACTCCAGAAATATTTTGACAAAACCTAAGAAATCACCTATCAAAACTGGCTGGGTGCAGTGGCTTACGCCTGTAATCCCAACACTTTGGGAGGCTGAGGCGGGTGGAGCATGAGGTCAAGAGATCAAGACCATTCTGGCTGGCACGGTGAAACCCCGTCTCTACTAAAAATACAAAAAATTAGCTGGGCATGGTGGCGGGCGCCTGTGGTCCCAGCTACTCAGGAGGCTGAGGCAGGAGAATGGTGTGAACCCAGGAGGTGGAGATTGTTGTGAGCTGAGATCGCACCACTGCACTCCAGCCTGGGCGACAGAGCAAGACTCTGTCTCCAAAAAAAAAAAGAAATCACCTATCAAAACTTTTGGCAATAAAACTGCCAAAGTATGTGAAATGCTTAAGCCCTACCTCTGGGTAGAAGATCAGGGATGACATAAGGAGTTAGAACTAATGAGAAGGTCAAGGATGAGCCAGGCACAGTGGCTCACACCTAGAATCCCAGCACTTTGGGAGGCCGAGGTGGATCACTTGAGGCTAGGCGTTCATGACTAGCCTGGGCTACATAGTGAGACACCACCTCTTTTTATTTTAAAAATAAAAAAAGAAGGTCAAGGATAAAGAGAAAGCCAAGCATGTCTACTGAATACATTATTTGAATGTTAAAAAGAGTGAGTTTACATTGTGATATGGCTGTTTCAAATTAGGCATAATGGCCACACCAAAATAGCCATATCAAAATGCCCCACTTTGAACTATGCACTGATGATTAGAATTAAGTATTTGGTGAAGACAGGGCCCATAGGTTGGAGAAGATTCATTTGTTTCACTCTCTTCTCCAGTATTTGTCATTATATTCTTCAAAAGTAAGTATTTATAGGAACCCTCAGAGCTGAGCATAAATTGCTAAGACTATTTTGGAAAGCAATTTGGCCATATATTCCAAAAGCCTTAAAATGTATATTCCGTGTGGTCTAATTATTTCATTTTTGGAAAGTTAGCTTAAGAAAGTAATATGAAATAAGCTGGGTGCAGTGACACACACCTGTAATCCTAGCAATCTGGGAGGCTCAAGCCAGAGGATCGTTGAGGCCAAGAGTTCAAGACCAGCCTGGGCAACATATGGAGACCTCATCTCTACAAAAAAATATATATATATACAAACATTAGCTGGCATGGGGGCGCACGCCTTTAGTCCTAGCTAGTTTGGAGGCTGGGGTGGGAGGATCACTTGAGGCCAGGAGTTCAAGGGTGCCGTGAGCTATGTTCATGCTGCTGCACTCCAGTCTGGGTGACAGAGTGAAACCTTGTCTCTAAAGACAAAAAAAAGAAAAAGAAAAGAACATGAAATATAGGAAGGAAGCACATTCCTGAATAATTTTTAATAGAGGGTTCAATCTAAACATTTAATACCAGGAAAATAAATAATGAAATACAACCCACTGAATGAAATATTTTGCAGCAATTAAAATGACATTAACAAAAAGTTGTATAGCAAGGAAAAATGTTTAAATTATAATGTGGGCATTAATGTTAATGATACAATAAAATTGTATCAGATTTGTAAAACAAAAAAATATATATGCCCAGAAGAAATACTGGAAAGAAATGCTTGAACGTGAAAGCAGTCATTCCATCTCAATGGTAGGACTATAAATGTTTTAAAAATATTTTTTCCAAATTTTTAAGCAATGTACAAGGATTATTTATATAAGTGAGAAATGTGCTTTTTAAATAAAACCAACATCCAGGCTCAAAGCCCAGTCCTGCACTGAAGGACTTATGTAAACACTAACTCTGATGTTCTTATTTCTAAAGGGGCCAGGAACTCACACTCTCTTCAGAGGAGCAATACAGTCCACCAGAAAAAGACCTGGCCTACGAGCCAGGAGAGCCAGCCTCTAGATCTAAGCTGTGTGTCTCTTAACACCTCTGAAGAGTGGAAGAGTTGAAAGAGAACAAACACTGATTGCGTACTGACTTTGCCATACATGTTACATATATGATTAACATGGAATAACCCCCTAAGTACCATGATGCCCCATGTGACAGAACTAATACCTGGTGGGGATTCAAACCCAAATCTATAGATGCAGGGACATCTGTACAACAGAAATAATGAAATCTACCATACTTACTGCACAAAGTCAAAGTCATGTTAGATAAATCTATGTGAAAGTTTCATATAAAATATCCAGTTCCATGGATATGGAAAACTCTAAGCCTCTCCACACAATCTCTTAATTCACTAGGTATTTCATAGCACCTGAAGGCAGAATTATGTGTTTCTTCTGCCTTCATGAGCTAACAAGTCAAAAGTAATTAAGGACTGTTTTTAGCGAATGAGAAGAAGAAATTTTTTAATTGTAATGTGGATCATGCAAGGCAAATGAATATTTGGTAGACATTTAAATAACCAACAGGGGGAAATATTTACAATGCATATGAGATAAAAAGTAACCATAATATTTACAAACCAATAAGAAAAAACATAAACAAAACAACCCAAAAGATAAAATGAACAAAAAATAGATTCAGTCATTTCACAGATGAAGCAAGACAAATGACAAATTAACTTATGCAAAAAGTTTAACCTTGTTGACAATCAGAGAAATGTAAATTAAAAGAACACATTTGTACCTGTCAGTCTGGCAAAGATACACAAGATGAATAGTATATAGTATTGGAGCAGATATGCAAAAACAGGCAGTCTCAAACCCTGCTGAGGGCAATTTGATAGTAACAATCAAAATATAAAGCACATATGCCCTTTCATCCAACAATTCCTAGGAATTTATTCTACAGAAGTATTTGCACAAATACACACTTAAAATGTCTGAAAAGGCCAGGTGCAGTGGCTCACGCCTGTAATCCCAAAACTTTGGGAGGCCAAGAGGGGGCAGATCACTTGAGGTCAGGAGTTCAAGACCAGCTTAGCCAACATGGTGAAACCCCATCTCTACTGAAAATACAAAACTTAGCTAGACATAGTGGCACACACCTGTAATCCCAGCTACTCTGGAAGCTGAGGCACGAGAATTGCTTGAACCTGGGAGGTGGAGGATGCAGTGAGCCAACATAGTGCCACTGCACTCCAGCCTGGGTGACAGAGTGAGACTCTGTCTCAAAAAAAAAAAAAGAGTCTGAAGGGTGATGTTAATTGCACCACTCTTTGTAATAGCAAAGAAAACACGTAGAAACAACAACTGTCAATAAATTGTGGTATATAAAATGGACTATTAGGTTGTTAAAATGAAATGAATCTATATATACTAACAGAGAAAGATGTATATGAGGTACTGCTAAAACAGCAGTTGCCAAACACTATCTATATGGTATAACTGCAGCATTTTAAAAAATGAAATAGCTGCTGGGTACAGTGGCTCACATCTGTAACCTCAGCACCTTGGGAGGCCGACGCAGGAGAATCACTTGAGCCCAGGAGACTAGCTTGGGCAACATAGCACAATGCTGTCTCTACAAAAAAATATAAAAAGTTAGCTGGGCATGGTGTGCACCTGTAGTCCCAGCTCCTGGGGGGCGAGGGTTGCTGAGGTGGGAGGATGGTTTGAGCCCAGGAGGTGGAGGTTGCAGTGAGCCGAGATTGCACCACTACACTCCAGCCTGGGTGACAGAGCAAGACCCTCTCTAGAAAGAAAAAATAAAATATGTGTATATTTATATTTATATACAGCATATATTTGTATCTCTACATGTGATATCATGGTGGTAATTAGCACAGTTTACCAAATAGCCTGATTCTCCTCTTTACACCCTCACGGTGGGATTGCACATCCCCCATCCCTCTGAGGTTAGCCATGGCCCTGTAACTTGCTTCAGCGAATCAAATGTGAGCCGAAGTGATGCATCACTTCTGGGTAGACGTTTTAAAAACCAGTGCAAATTCACCACCACATGCTCTTTCCCTCCCTCAGTGACTCATGAAAGCAGGTGTCACAATGGGAGACCACGATCTCAATAACCAAGATGATGAGAGACCCCTGCTCCCCAACCCCACCAGCCCCCATTGAACCCATAGCATGGGCAAGAAATAGACTTTGGTTGTATTAAGCCACTGCTATTTTGTGGTTCTTACCATAGCACAACTTAGCCATCCTGATATGTACAAGAATAAGAAAAAAATCTGGGCCAGTCACGGTGGCTCACACCTGTAATTCCAGCACTTTGAGAGGACAAGGAATGCAGATCACAAGGTCAGTAGTTCAAGACCAGCCTGGGTGACATGGTGAAACCCTGTCTCTACTAAAAATACAAAAATTAGCCAGGTGTGGTGGCATGCACCTATAATCCCAGCTACTTGGGAGGCTGAGGCAGGAGAATTGCTTGAACCCGGGAGGCAGAGGTTGCAGTGAGCCAAGATTGCATCACTGCACTCCAGCCTGGCTGACAGAGCAAGACTCTATCTCGAAAAAAAAGAAAGAAGTCTGTAAAGATACATATCAAATTGGGATTCTGGTGTCACCTCTCAGAAGTGGAATTAGAGGGGAGGATGGAAAGGGAGGGGGATGGGGTAGGTGGTTTGTTCCAGTTTTTATTTTATATGCTTGGGAACAGTATAAATTTTTATAAGCGTATATTATTTCTGGAATTGGAACGAAGTTATGTATACATAATCTAAGATGTCCAAAAAATTGTCCACTGTTTTTTAAAATTCCAATAACCCACAGTTCTGACACAATGAGAAATAGAATCTCCCTATGAGTATAAAGAACAAAATAGGAAAACTGGCCTTCATCAGAGTTCTAGGCAGATGTACTGAGGAACTTATTTGAAAAGCAAAACCGTACCCAGGGAAGACTACACAGGAGATAAACTGCCCATTCTTCCAGCTTCATTAAGGGTGCGAAGGTTTTATTCAGATGACAGAGAAGCATATGGGAGAGGGAAGGAAGCCGCCAGAAATGCCTGCAAGGACTTATAAAGCATTTATAAAAATTACTAGATAATGGTTCAGAAACACCCAGGGGAACAAACACGCATGCAAACGGCAGCGGCAGCAGCTGGCAAGGCACGATTTGATACGAGGAGGAAGGAGAGATGCAAGTCCTCCTGGAATAGAGAAACCTAATCGTTCTCTCCAGCAAAACAATAACCTCTGTGGAGGAATCTCGGGGACGTGACTCGGCTTCAGAGGAACAACCACAAGGAAAGGAGGGGTTCAAACCTAATTAGAGGATGGCAAGCTGATCTGCCTGTTCACACCATCCATTTTTCTGTTACAAAATTTAATTAAGATGTCATAGAGATTCACCAGAGGGAAAGTCAAACCAACATGTATTCTTACTTTAAAGTGCCAGGCACTTTTAAGATTTTCTGGCTTCATCCTCACAACAACTAGCTAGTATTTTATACTCAGTCTTAGAGATGAGGTAAAGCAACTTGTCCAGGGGCACGGAGCCACTGTGTGACCCAGAAAATTTGTATCTTTTCCACACAGCTGGTGGGTACTTTCATGTAGAAGAACATCTGTTTTCCCTGTGAAACCCAAAGTCAAGATACTGATGTCACTTAAACGGCTAAAATGAGTTTCCCGTGGTGATGTACATAATTAACATACCAAAGTATGAGACAGGCCAGGCGCGGTGGCTCACGCCTGTAATCCCACCACTTTGGGAGGCTGAGGCGGGCAGATCATCTGAGGTCAGGAGTTCGAGACCAGCCTAGCCAACATGGTGAAACCCCATATCTACCAAAAATACAAAAATTAGCTGGGCATGGTGGTAGGCGCCTGTAGTCCCAGCTACTCAGGAGGCTGAGGCAGGAGAATCGCTTGAACCCAGGAGGCAGAGGTGGAAGTGAGCTGAGATCGCACTGCTGCACTCCAACCTGGGCAACAGAGCGAGACTCCATTTCAAACAAACAAAAAAACAAAGTATGACATAGGCACCAGGTCCAGAATGGAGACTTTAAAACATTCAATTAGACTCAGGAAACTTTAGAAGTATAATTGATTTAAAAAGAAAAAAACATGAAATCAGTGTTATTTTTTAACATCTTAAGCCTAGACTACATCAAGTTGACATGCACCCAAAATGCAACTGTCCCTTACGCTGCAGCCATCTGTGAGTGGCTGTGTCATCTGCTGTATCCCCAAGATCCCAAATACAGCCTGGCACAAAGTAGATCTCAAAATATCTATTAGATAAGTCAAATTAGCTGGTCACACCTGCTCTGACTAACCAATAACATACATATATGGACTACATTTTATATTAAATTTTCCCCCTGTTTAAGAAAAAATAGATCAAATAACCAAGCCTGTAATTACATGATAGAAAGAAAACAATCAACACTGAATACCTACAGTGTGCCAAGCATTGGATTAAGTCAATTTACATACATTCCCTCATTTACTCTCACAAAAATTCTGTGAGATAGATAGCACTAGCCCATTGCTACAGCTGAAGAAACTGAGTCTCAGAGAGGTTCTGTATTTAGTACAGAGCTTAGTCACACAAGCAATCAGAGGCAAGGATTTTAACCCACATCTGTCTGATTTCAAAGCCCATGCCAACTACAAAATACAACACTTCCCCTTGAGAGAAGGCACTTAAACAGTGGTCAATTACTTTTACAATATGTTCAAGAACAGATTTAAATAAAAAATAAAATGCATGATTAAATTTTTCCCTTAAACTTCTGCTGATACAAAACCAGAATCCAAAACACTACCAAAATTGTGGCACAATACACTGTATGTTTTATAACACAGAAAACAGCCTAACCATTACAACACCTGCTTAAAAACACACAGACACGAGTTTAATTTATAGGAGTTATAGAGCTTGAATGTGAGCCCCTTGAATTTATTGTCTTTTAAAGGATTGTTTAAGGAGTTGGTGTGGATTCATGAAGCTATTACACGGATTGTATCGTTCAAATAACAGTGGTAGTGAATTGTGATTTTTATGTTATGACAAGTTTAACTTGCAAAGGAAAAATTCCAATAGATTAGACATTAAAATAATGTATCTGTGGAAGGAGAACATTTGATGGAGTAGGGCATATAGTGTTTTAAATATGGTGCTTCTTTTTAAAATGGGCAGTAAGTTGCAATGGCGATCATTGAAAATAGAAAGGGAGGAAAGATTAGACTACCCAATATTTCACTTTATACTCTACCTTCTTCCAGAAGGAATCCGAGACAGAAAGATTCAAATAGCAGGCTCACATTCCACAGATGAGGAAGGCAACCCAGCTAGTCAAATGGCACAGGAATTGCATCTCCCCTGTGGGCAGCAGCAAGACAAGATTTGGAAGGCGCAGGAACCAAATGCTCCCTCTGCCAGGCAGGATATATTTCAGTGTGCTTTATTTTAAGTCCTATTTGCATTATTGCTCTCCTGATTCTGACCAACTCCAAGGTGACTTGAATTATGGGTCAAATGAGGAATGGGAAGGTTAAGAAGTAGAGAATCATAAAACACTTAAAAGTGGGTTTTGGAACAAAAAAAGGCTACCGTTTGAACCCTGACTTTCTCACTTACTTGCTGTGCCCACCTCAGTTTCTTCTGCTGTTACTTGAGAATAGTAATGATGATAGTGATGATAATAGAATATCTCCTTGCACAATGGTTTTTGCAAAGGATTAGCAAAGAAGAAGGTATATGATTGAAAACTGGCTACAAGCCCAGGCCCTGGATGGCTCTGCCACTGGTTATCTGTGTGGCCATGGGCTGGCCCTGTACCGGCCCCTCTCTAAGCCTCAGTTCCCTCATCTGTAAGTTGAAGATGACAGTGCAGTCTATTTTAGAGGGTTGTTGCAAGGATTAAATAAATAATGCATAGTAAATACTCAATACAATTTTTTTTTTTTTGAGACAGAGTCTCACTCTGTTATCCCAGCTGAAGTGCAGTGGTGCGATCTCAGCTCACTGCAACCTCCGCCTCCCGGGTTCAAGCAATTCTTGTGCCTCAGCCTCTCAATACAATTTTTCACAAGCATAAAACAGTACAATGCCTTGCACATAACCCCTATTTAATAAACAGTAACTAATATTATACAAGTTGTAAGTAGGACAATATAGTAAGTGTATACTTGTTCTAAAGAAAGGCTGGATAAATTTCAGGGAACAATGCATGATTTGGAGTCTCTGAAACAAAGACTTTATACTGTAATAGATCTCGGGACAGGGGCTTATTCAAACTATCATCAACAAATGTCCCGCTATGAAATCTCTCAGAGCCCTCATTCACATTAGCTGGTGGCCATGGCACCACTGTGCACATAAACACAACCTACATCTCCAAAGAGGGCAGCTCACAACAAAAGTGGCGTCTACTCTCTATGGTGTCTTTCCTCTAAGGTGTTTTTTAATGAGGGTAGCAAAATGACAGAAGAATCCACGGGAGATGGGGAGTCTTCACAGGACGGGAAGAAGACCATACAAATCCATAAACATTGAGCATCTGTGGTGAACCAGAAACCATGCCTTTCTTTCATGTTGCAACTTCAGTGGTGACTCTGTAAACATGATTTTGCTATTTGAGAGTAACTCCAGTCTTGTCTACAAGTTTACAGAGCTAACATCTGTGATCCTTCCCTTTCAGAAACAAATTTAACATTGTGGACACAGTTAAATTAGACCCGGCCAGAACGGGTATGACTGCAAACTGAATCATCTGAGGGCTGGCATGGTTCACTTGGGACTGAAGGAGAGTGGGCAAGGGAGGCCGGGTCTATATAAGGCAAGCAATCTGTGATTAAATTCAGTCAGAAGCGCAAGCTTCTTGGCATGGCCTTCACCATGCTCTGTGATCTGGCTTCTTCATCGCTCTCCACTCCCCTATATGCTCCCTCAGCTGCCATCATCCCATCCTGCATGTAAAACCTGGTCCATACTGCCTGCCTTGTTGTTCCTACTCTGTATGGAACATCCTTGACTCACTCAACTCCCAGACCAAACTGTAACTGTCTGTTTGCATGTATTCCTCCTTCTACACCAGGAGCTCCTGGAGGGCAAGGAGTGTATCCTGTTCACATCTACATCTGCGACCTCCAGCCCAGTGTTTACCAATAGAGAGCACACAACTGAAGCCTGGTTTCAAATGGAATGCATATTTCAAATGCTAGCTCTGTCCCTTACTAGCTATGTGGCCTCAGGTAAGTTAACCTCTGTGTACTTCCATGTTCTCATCTGCAGAATGGACACAATAAGGCACTTACTTTACTGAGTTGTTGGGAGAATCAAATAATTGTATATACGTAGAGCACTTAAAACAGCACCTGGAACAGAGTAAGAGCTATATAAAGATTTATTATCATGTTGTTGTTGTTGTTAAACATATGTGGAATAAGGAAAAGTGAAAAAGGAGCCAGGGGTGGTGGCTCACGCCTGTAATCCCAGCATTTTGAGAGGCCGAGGCAGTCAGATCACTTGAGGTCAGGAGTTCAAGACAAGTCTGGCCAACATGGTGAAACCCCATCTCTATTAAAAATACAAAAACTAGCCAGGGATGGTGACACATGCCTGTAATCGCAGCTACTCAGGAGGCTGAGGCAGGAGAACTGCTTGAACCTCTGAGGCAGAGGTTGTAGTGAGAGTGCAGTGAGCCAAGAGAGCACCACTGCACTCCAGCCTGGATGACAGAACGACACCCTGTCTCAAAAAAAAAAAAAAAAAAGTGAAAAAGGAAGCGAGATTGTGTGCCCTGCAGCTGAGCAAACTTCTGAATTCACATGCTGGCTCAGCCCTACCCTGTTAAAGTGGACGGTGATATACAGCTCCTCACTATGCACCCATAAAAGGAGACACAGCTTTCACTCTGGTTGGTGTTCATGACCTTATTTCTTACCGGGGCTACTCATCCACTCCCACCAAAGCCAGCCACCTGAGTACTCCCCAAACCCACAGCAACACAGCATGGCCTGCAAGAGATACTGTTGCTCACACCCTTGCACCACAGCCCCCAGTAGAAGTTCTTGCTCCTAAAACAGCGCTGGGAGTTCAAGATGATCTCATCCAATATCACCTCATAACAGATGGGGAAAGGCAGGCATAAGAAGGTCATGTGTTTGCACTTTGTTAGTACCAGGGATATATGTATATGTTAGTTTTCATACAGTCAACTTTGTAGGAGGTACTAAGAATACTATAATCATAGTTTAAAGCAGGAAGGAACTTTAAAGTTTAGCTACTCTGGCACTTTTCAACCTCCACACTAGGGTGTCAAGATGTGATGTAAGCTCTGTTGCAAATATTCCATAATTCATTTGATGAATATTTATTGAGCACCTAGAATATGCTGTGCATTAGGGACATAAGTCAGATACCACCCCTGCCCTCAGGACTTCATGCACTAATGAGGAAGGGTGACAGTAATAATCAAAAGCCTAATAGTAGAGTCTTATTGTTGCAAGTGAATTGTTTTTTTAATTTTCAATATTTTTTTGAGAGATAGGGTCTTGCTCTGTCACCCAGGCTGGTGTGCAGCGGCACAATCATAGCTCACTGCATCCTTAAACTCCTGGACTCAAGTGATCCTCCCACCTCAGCCTCCCAAGTAGGTGGAATTACAGGCATGAGCCACCACACTCAGTGAATTATGTTTTAAAATATACTAGAATAAACGTCTCCACCTATATGCCAATGTGCTCTCTGAGCGGGAAAAAAAAGGCAGGGTTGGAGGTGGAAGAAGCAGTTACAGGTAGTGCCTTGGAAAAAGCCTACCCACTGGGGTCGACCAGTGCAACAGTCTCATGTAGATCAACATTACCATTATGCGGCTACTGAAGTAGAAAGACTGGAAACCGCTGAATTAGCTCTGCCCACCCCTACTTTACAGATAAGCAAACTGAGGCCTCAAGGGTTTAACTGACTTGCCCTGATAAATGGAAGAACGTCAAAATTCTGTTAATGGCTCACATAGCCTTCCTCCCCCAAACAGGTCCAAATCCCATCGCATGGCACATGATCTGATCCCTGCTCATTTCTGAAGCCCCATCTCTTACCACTCCACCTCCCAGGCTATGATCCGGCCATACTGAAAGTCCTGAAAGGGCCTCTGCTTTGCCCATACCACTCCTGCAACCAGGGATCCAAAGTCCATGCCCCTAAATAACTCCAGTTCATTTTCAGCACTCACAACTCAGCTCGGGTTTATTTCCTCCAGGAAGTCCTCCCTGGGTGCCCCTCCTCTACCTCCCGCAGCATTTCTACTTTCACACAGAAACACTCATCACATAATGTATTCATTCATTCAACAAATATTTATTGAGCAGCTTCTATGTGCCAAGTACCTGCGGGTACAGCAATAAACAAAACAAAGCCCCTGCCCTCATGGAGCTTACATTCTAGTGAGGGAAACAGACAATAAACAAGCAATACATAATATAATGCCTGGCGAAGTTTAGCACTATGGAAAAATAAATAAATACCAAGGGCTGGAGATTGATGGGGAAGGTATCATCTAAAGAAGTGACAAGAGTAAGCCATGCAAATAAATGAAAAGGGAGCATTTCAGGATGCAGCAGCAATGTAATGACCTGTAATGACCGCAATTATTCCTTTACTTGTGTTTTATTCCCTATTGAACTATGAAGTCCTTGGGGGCAAGGGTCACATCTTAAGTATGTTTGGTTCCCAGGGCCCAGCAAAGAACTTGGCACCTCCAAAGTGGACATTTACGGAATGAGTGAACGAACCTGGGCTGGGATGTATTAGTCCATCTGGCCCCATCTCTCCTAGCAAACAAGATCTGGCCTGCTTCATGTCTCTCTCTCCCACAGGGATAAGCTAAGTGGAGGCCCCACTTGGGCCAATCTGCCTAGCCTGACTTTATAGCTTGGTTTCATTTGCTGGATTCTCCCTTCGTTAAGACCACGGCACTGACAACTTGTCCAGTTGTGCCTTTTCTAGCCCTCATATCTCTGGCCTGGACCTGGGACCCTGCCTAGAAACCCAGATACTTTAGAACTGAGAGCCTGCCTTTGTTTTCCCCAAGTTTCCCCAGCATGAAAGTTCCCCTCTGAATCCCAAGCCCCAAGGCTGGGGGCCCAGACACTTGGAGTCAGACTTCCCCAACGGCTACCCCCTATCCACCTGGAAGTCGGTTCTGCCTGATCCTTGACGTCCCTCCAAACCAAATGCACTTTTTCCTATTGGGACATCAACCCTCTGACCACATCAGTCCTTTCTGTGGCCATCTCTCTGTATGTTCCAACTTAGTGAAACCATTACCAAGCTTCTACCATAGCCAAGGCACAGGGCTAAGAACCTGAGTCCTCTGTTACCTGCAGCAGATCCCTGTTACCACTGGCTGTGTCCACACTCAGCTATCCTTAATCAAACTCCTGACACTCCTGAAAGCACATTAAATACCCAATATGCTGCAAATAAAGTCAAATGGCTTTATCCACTCAGCCAACTGCAACAGACACCTCTAGAGTCACTGGTGCTACATCCCATCCCCTGCCAGTCTAAAATGGGCTCAGGGATGATAACTCATGTCTTCATTCACCCTTTCATTCACTGCTTACTGACACCTGCTGTAAGCCAAGCCTGGAATATAAAATACAGTGCCTACACTGATGATGATGACAGTGGTAGTGCTGGTGGTGGTGATGGTGATGATGGTGGAAGAAGAGAGAAAGGAGAAGGTGGTAACGTAAGTTACCATTTATTGCAGACTTGTGCTATAAAACACTAAGCAGTGAGTCTTCTAATGCTAACAAGATGATGAGATAAGTATAATTGGCCTCACTTTACAGAGAAGGTAATAGGCCGAAGAGGTGAAGCAACTTACTCAAGGTCACACAGCTAAGTAGCAAAGTGTAGTGAGACCCTAGGCCTGTCTGCCTCCAAAAGAAAAACTGTTCCTCTGCCCAAGAGTCACACAGCAAGTGCTAAACAAATATAACTTCAATGAAGAAGTGAGAGAGCGGGTCCGGGGCCCCAGGGGCTCACAAGCTGGTGGAGGAGACAGACGTACACATATCTACAAGCAGAGGCAAATGCTGATGGCTGAGACATAAAAAGAGCTGCAGGGAGGCAGAGGAGTGAGTGGCTAACTTGACCTGGAGGGGTCTGGGGGGCCCTCTTGGAGGAAGTGATTTTGGGGGGTAGGCCTTGAAGGATGAGCAGTTTGCGGCTGACAAGCAGGCCCGAGCGTGGTGCACCGCAGGAGCTCAGCCCTCGCCCGCCGACCTGACCTGGGCCGTGCCGAGACCTCTGAGGTCGTCCTGTCCACCCCACTGTGCCCACGCGGCCGGGTCGGGCCGGGCCTCACCTCTTTCCACTTGAGCTGGCGGATGCTGATCTTCAGGGCATCCAGGGAGGTCCTGGCCTTGGAGCTGTCCACGGTGACCGGCCGCTGGGAGCCGTTCTCGCTGGAACCGTGGCCCGAGCTCCGCTTGCAGCTTCGGCCCTTGCCCCGGGGCTTCCCGTGCGGGCGGAGGCCCTGCACCGGCTTCGGCTTGGACGGGGGCAGCGTGGGCGGCGGCCGCTGAAGGACCTGGGTGTCCCCCTCCTCAGCCGCACTGGGCTGCGCCGGGGCCAGGGCCGGAGCCAGGGCCTTGGGCTGCTCCTCCCCTGCCTTGCACTCCGGTTCCCCGGCCGTGCCCGCGTCCACGCGGACATGTTCCGCCACCGTCTCCGCTGTGGCCTCGGCCTCAGCTTTGGCCGCCGCTTTGGCCGCAGCCACCGCCTCCGCCTCCCACCGGGCCGCCAGCTCGCTCTCGGAGCTGCCCCGCCGCATGGCGCTCAGGGCCGGGGCCAGTGCCAGTGCCACCGCCGCCGCCGCCGCCGCTCCGCCGCCCCAGCCCGCCACCAAACTGCCGCCGCTGCAGCCGCTGCCACTCGTTCCCCGCCCGAGCCCGTTGCCATGATCGCTCAGGCTCGGGTTGACAGCGGCAGTCACCGTCTCGAGACGGGGTCCGGGAAGGGACAATCGCCGGCCGAGCCCCAGCGACCTCATAGGCGAGGCTGCCCACGTGACCCTGCCTGTCACAGACGCAGCGGCGGCCATGTTGGAAGAGGGCAAAGAGCCGCCAGGACCCGCCCACCCCGCGGATGCGCTGGATCTCGAGGGCGCAGAACTCGGAGTGGCGAGGAGAAGCGGGAGGGCAGATTGAGCGCGCGTGGGGCTCGTGAGCCTGGGGACTGGGAGTAAAAACAACTACCTCAAGCAGGAGGCTCAGTCCCCGCCAACTCTCGCTGGGATAACTCGATAGGACGGAGGAGGCGCCCCCCAATGGGACCCTCCTCAGTGCGATGGATGTGAGCAGCCCAGGCCCTAGGGGAGCAGAGAGTGTTCCGCTGAAGAAACCCTCTGCTGGTCCTTTGAGCGCCCCCAGATAAGAGGGGAGGCACTTTTCCCTGTTCTCAGGGAGCTCCCGATGGGATGGGGAAGTCATGGGCATGGGTAAGCCCCCTATAGAGTCCCACTCGAGTTGAGGATATTAACGATTTTTTCTTTTTCTTTTCTTTTCTTTTCTTTTCTTTTTTTTTTTTAGACAGGGTCTCTCTCTGTCGCCCAGGCTGGAGTACAGTGGCGCGATCCCGGCTCACTGCAGCAGCCTCAACTTCCAGAGCTCAAGGGATCCTCCCACCTCAACCTCCCGAGTAGCTGAGACTACACGAATGCACCACCACGCCCGGCTAAGTTTTGTGTTTCTCGTAGAAACGTGGTTTCGCCATGTTGCCCAGGCTGTTCTCAAACTCCTGACCTCGGGTGATCTGCCAGCCTCGGCCTCCCAAAGTGCTAGGATTACAAGCAGAACCACCGCGTCTCTTTTGTTTTCTTTTTTGTTTTTGTTTTTGTTTTGTTGTTGTTGTTGATGTTGTTACAGAGTTTCGCTCTTGTCGCCCAGGCTGGGATGCAATGGTGTGATCTCGGCTCATTGCAGCCTCCGCCTCCCGGGTTCAAGCAATTCTCCTGCTTCAGCCTCGTGAGTAGCTGGGATTGCAGGAGCCGGCCACCATGCCCGGCTAATTTTTTGTATTTTTAGTATAGACGGGGTTTCACCATCTTGGCCAGGCTGGTCACGCCTGTAGTCCCAGGGCTAAGAACCTGGGACGCACCTGTAGTCCCAGCTACTCAGGAGGCTGAGGCAGGAGAATCACTTGAACCCAGGAGGTAGAGGCTGCAGTGAGCCGAGATCGCACCACTGCACTCTAGCCTGGGCGACAGAGCGAGACTCTGTCTAAAAAAAAAAAAAAAGGAGGTAAAGGGTTTCCTTTTCAGGATGATGAATATAGATCGTGGTGGTGGATACAGTCTTGAATATACTAAAAACCACGAATTGTATATTTTAAACACATGAATTGTATAGTATGTGAATTATATCTCAATAACGCTGTTTAAAAAAAAAAAACAGGCACTGGGGCACATTTGGTCCACCCACCAAAGTTTGCTGACCCCCGGTACGGAGTAGTCAGACTGCCTGGGTTGGAATCTACACTCTTCTTTACAACCCTGGGCAAGTTTTATAACTTCTCTGTCCCCTGCTTTCCTCGTCTAAAAAGTGGAGTGGGGCCGGGTGTGTGGTGGCTCACACCTATAATCCCAGCACTTTGGGAAGCCAAGGTGGGAGGTTCACTTGAGCCCCGGGGTTCAAGACCAGCCTGGGCAATGTAGGGAGGCCTCATCTTAAAAAAAATTGTTGTTAATAAAAATTAAAATTGTGGTGATAACAATAATACCTCAGAATGATGTTGTGCAAAGTTAGTGAGTTGAAATACATATGGCACCTGCACAAAAACGCTCTACAAATGCTGGTGATTACTACGGTTTCCATTTTAGAACTGAGGAAACTGAGGCTGAGACAAAGGAAGGCTTTTATTCAGCCACGCAGTGAGTAAGTGACAGATTTGAAATTCAAGCCTCAGTCTGTCCATGCTAAGTCTGTGTTTTTTCCATTCCACCATTGTATTATACAGTCACCTCCTGGCCATGTCCTAACTCACTGAGAGACCGTGGCCTGGCCCTACACCCTCTGGCCTTTCATTTCTCCCATGCCAAATGAAGAGTTTGGCACAGATGCCCTTTGTATTAGTCTGTTTTCACACTGCTATAAAGAACTGCCCAAAGGCCAGGCACAGCGGCTCACACCTGTAATCCCAGCACTTTGGGGGGCCGAGGCAGGTGGATCACGAGGTCAGGGGTTCAAGACCAGCCTGACCAACATGGTGAAATCCTGTCTCTACTAAAAATACAAAAATTAGCTGGGCGTGGTGGCGGGCGCCTGTAATCCCAGCTACTCAGGAGGCTGAGGCAGGAGAATTGCTTGAACCCAGGAGGCGGAGGTTGCAATGAGCCGGGATCGCACCATTGCACTCCAGCCTGATGGACAGTGAGACTCCGTCTCAAAAAAAAAAAAAAAAAAAAAGAACTGCCCAAGACTGAGTAATTTATAAAGGAAAGAGTTTTAATTGACTCACAATTCAGCATGGCTGGGGACGCCTCGGGAAATTTACAATCATGGCGGAAGGCAGAGGGAAAGCAAGCACCTTCTTCACAAGGTGGCAGGAAGGAGAATGAACTCAGGAGGAACTACCAAATACTTATAAAACCATCAGATCTCGTGAGAACTCACTCACTATCATGAGAACAGCAAGGGAGAACTGCCCCCATGATTCAGTTATCTCCACTTGGTCTCTCCCTTGATACGTGGGGATTATGGGGATTACAATTCAAGATGAGATTTTCAGTGGGAACACAGCCAAACTGTATCACCCCTTAAGAGCTCTGTTATCTATACCGACATTTTACAAATCGGTAAAGAAGATGATAGGGAAATGTGGCGTCTTTGGCCAGGCTCCATGCACCAGGCATTCCTGTGCCATCACCACTAAGCCTAGGGGATGATTTCCCGTCTCCCTCACTGGACTCACATGCCAGCCACTGGAAGAAGAGGAGATGCACCATACTCTATCTACAGGTAACAGAATAAAGGCCAGGTTTGTGCAGCAGTAAGCTAGAAAGAAAATAACTGACAACACGATACCATCTTAGATTCTCCAAGGACTCTGTGAAGGCAGAGAATAAACATTAAATTTCAAACAACTTTTCCTAAAAGGTCGAGAGAAATTGAAAGTAACCGCACTCTCCTAACAACAGCCTTCTCTCTTGGAGAGCTGTCAGGGTTTAAAAATATTTTACAAAGCAATCATCTGCATGCAATCAAGAGAGATGCCTCACTCAGGTCAAGAAGCAGGGGCTGTTGAAATGTGTCAGTGGAATTGTGCTAGGAAAAATCCACCACTGATAGCTCAATTCTAACCTAACTTTGGAAAGCAAGTTAAAAGTAAAAATAAAAATAAACAAAGGAAAATCAATCCAAGTGTTCCCAAGTGGCCCAATTTGAGAAGAAATCCTTTTCCTTGTTGGTTTAAGGGGTGAACCGGATGGACAAGATAAAGGTACATAATGCATGCTCCTGCACCAGTACCTGGCCTTCCAGGTGCCTCAGGCTCAACTGACGCTTCCTTCACTCCGGCCTTCTGTGCCAAGGCCTGTGCTGGGAGCTCCACACAGGGATGAGTAAGACAAGGCCCCTGGGGCCTGGTGATTTTCTCTGTCCACCGAGAGGCCAGGTGCATCCATAAATAACGGCAGAGCTTGAAGTGATATAATAGACAAACAGGGCAGTCAAGTTGGGCCTCTTAGCCAGGGTGACCTTTGAATGGGCATCTGCAGCAGGGAGAGCTCACCAGGCAGATGGGGAGAGGTGGGGAGGCTTTCTAGGTAGGGGGGCTGGCTCGTGCAAAGACAGAAGTGTGAATCAGCCTGGTGCAGGTGGCCAAAAAGAACAGTGTTATGTGGGACATCCATATAAAGCAGTGGACGGGGGAGGCTTCAGAGGCAGGCAGGGCCAGCAAGTGACACAGGGTCTTGCAAGCCTGGAGAGTGAGTGTGAGCAAAAGCCTGCACTCAGCGGCAGAGCACTGCAGGTTTGGAAGCAGAGCGGGACAGGACTAGGTCGAGCTTTTCCATGTGTTTCTGGCTACTGAGTAGAGAAAGACTTGGAGGGAGGGAGTCTGGAGGCAGCTGGCCAGAGCCTGAACTAGGCATTCATTCATTCAACACATGTTCATGGAACACCCACTGCGTGCCAGGCACTGCTTCCAGTGTGGGGTAGTTTGGACCGTGGGGATGGACAGAAGGGCACAGACCTAGAGATGTGGGAAGTAAGGTGGGAGGTGAGGAAGGGGTGGAAGTCCAGGGGACTCCCTGGCTGTGGCTTGCCCAACTGATGGATGGATGGTGTTATTGGCTAAAATGAAACCAGAAGGAGAAGCAGGTTTGGGAGACAACAGTGAGCTCAGTCTTGGAGTGCTGGTTTGAGATGTCTGCGGAGCAGTGGAGACCTCTCCAGCCTGCATTTGCTTCAGTGCTGTGTGACAATAGCCTGGATGTTGGGGTTGTCAGATATTGTCCCTGTCTTCAACTTTCCCTGGTCTATATTTCTGGAGCCAGAGAAGCTCCAGGGAAATGCCCAGGCAGAGTAGGGAAAACCTGTGGGAATTTGCTTGTTCAGAGGAGACAGGATGGGAGAGAGAGGAAGCCGGGTGTGGCTGAGGAATCTCAGGGAGGAGAGGGTCTTTGACAGTCTGTATGCCTCCAAAGGAAGCCATGGAGCAAGGGAACAGACTGACCTTCCAGCTTCGATTTTCTGTCTGTAAATAGGATTGATAAAATTGTTGAGGATTAAACCAGACAGTTCAGGTAAAATTGTTAGCAAGAGGCCAGGTCCATAACATCCGATCTCTAAGTGACTGATGTTTTTATTAGTTTGTTGGGCCCTGGATGCAGCTAGGGCCCAAGTCCAGAGGTTTGGGGATGCATATTCAGCTCCAGGACAGGAAGAATCTTAAAAGGCCAGGTGTCCCGGGAGGGAGCGAGGAGAAAGGAGAGGAGTCAGGAAGGCCAGAGCAGATCAACTGGGCACCCCCCACCCCCAGCCCCCACTCCTGGTGAGTGCCTGAGGCTGCGTGCTGCCACCCACTGATCCTCTCTTCCCCCAACCTGGGAGCCAGGTACCTGTGCAGGGTGGGGCAAGGAGGTGGCAGGGTGTACTGGGAGAGCCAGGAGGCAACAGAGGCCGGCAAGAGGAACGCAGCTGGAGGGCACTGGCATGCGAGGGAGGAAGCCTGGTGAGGGGACAGCTTGGGCACCCCAGGGGTGAAGGTCCCGTCTTTGCACCAGGAGGAAGAGGTCCAGTGAGGAACTGCATAGCAACCAAGGCCTGTCCCACCTGGCCCTGCCTCAGGCAGGCTGCCCTCAGGCAGGGGGAATTGACTAAGCCCCCAGCACCACCACCTTCAAGGATACCCAGTCCCAGAGTCCCAAAAAGATAGGCCAGGTCGGCAACAACCCACCACCACCACCTCAAAATACAGCCTTTCCAAGAAAACCACCCCAAACCAGTTCAGGACACGTCCCCAACAGGTGAATAGAGACAGCTGGCCACGGGCTTCCTGGGCCTGGCTTTGGCCTGGTCCCCAGGGAAAGGGTGCTTGAGGGCTGGGGTTTCCAACCAGCCCCATGCTATTGCCCACCTGTCACTCCCCATGGAGTGTGGGCGGGGCTTGAAGGGGAGCCCTCTGCACAGGGGATGCCAGTGACATAGGGGCCTGTGTCTGCTAATACCTCTCACTTTCTCCACTCCCCTGACCTCATCCCATTTCTGGTTCTAATATGAGGGTCAAATCTATTTGGAGGTCAAAGTGAGGCAGCATGAGAGACCTTTCAGGTTCCTCCCAGCATCCCAGGCCTCTGTTGCATTCAGCAAGCACAGACTTGAGCCAGGCACTTGGACACAGACAAATCCTCTTGCCCACACTGGCCCCCAAGCATCACACTTCCATTCTCCTGGGCTGCCTCCACCAATGTCTGCCTGTGGGAGTCCTATCCACCCTGCAAGGATAGGCTTCAAGGACACCACCTCCAGGAAGCCTACCCTGACTGCACCTCCTTTTCTCTCCCTATGTCTGCCTGAGCCAGAGTGATGCTCCCTCCTTTGAGCTCCTGCATCCCTTTCTCTGACCCTGGTCTCAGGTTTATTCATGGCAGGGCAGGCTCCCCCAAGAGGCCATGAGCTCTGAGAGCAGACCCAGTCTGAAGCAACAGGGGATGCTTTTTGAGCACCTCCTGGGCACCGGGTGCTGTGGTAGTGTGACGGGCTCCACCTCATTGACATTGACCCTTCGCTCAGTGCTGTGAGGTGGGCACCGAGACCATCGCCATTCTACCATAGAGAAACTAGGCCACTGCTTGACAAGCCAGTCATGGGAGCAGGGACTGTATCTGCCTCGCCCAGAGAAAATAAGAATGAGCGGGGCCCGGCCAGCTGTTCTGCAGCTCTGCCCAGTGCCAGCTGCCCGGAGCCCACTCTGCTGCCACCAGCTCTGCTCCACCTGCCCTTCCAAGCTTCAGCCTCTGTTTTCTGACGGGCCCCTGGCCAGCTGGGAGCCTCCCTCCCACAGCACGGTATAACCTGGGATTCCTTTCAGCTGGGGTCCTGGACGACCGGGTCTGGGGGTTTCAGGATCACCCGACCTGACCCATGGCAGCCAAGGTGGCTGGCCAGGCTGCAACCCCCGACCCCACATCTATGTATGCCCCGCTGCCCGGCCCTGGAGCTGCCACCTGCTTTCAATCTTCAAATGGCTTGTGCTTTGAGGACCCCAAGTTCAGTTGGTCACAACCCTGGCCCCCAGAAATACCTTAAGGTGGCTCATGGGCCCTGGATGATCTGCTCCCCCACCCTCTTCAAACCCCATCCTCACATTCCATTTCCCGGCCGTTGCTCCAAACACCACTTCCTCCCACATGCTGGCCTCTCTCCTCAAGGTCATGACACCCAAAGCTTCCTCTTCCTAGCCAACTCCATCATCCTCCCTAGCCACCTCCATCATCCTCCCTGGCCAACTCCATCATCCTCCAGGTCTCTGCTCCAAAGTCCCCTCCTCAGGGAGGCCAACCCTGAACCCCAGAGTAGATCTCCCAGCGCCCTGGGCCTTCTTGTTGTCCTCATCACACTTGACATGGCATTTGAACAGCCTCCCACATTGGCATGAGAGTGAGCTCCATGAAACAGGGCACTGGTTCCTGCTCTGAGCCCAGCACAGTGCCTGGCACACAGTAACCATGCTGAGGACAGGACGTTCAGGCTCCTGGGACACCTGGGAGGGAGGGAGAGAACATTTTTAAGTGAAGGTTGGAAAAAGCAGCCCACAGGACTGGCATCTGAGCTCATACCCAGGTGGGCAAGGCAGGAAGGGCATTCCTGACGAAGGGAGCAGCCTGAGCAAAGGGATGAGGGGGCCCCGTTATGGTCCCCAGCAGATGAGAGACCTGAGCCTTGGCTGGGTTCCACGACCTGCCCAAGCTGGCCCAGTTAGCAGCAGGGCCTGAGTTCAAATTCAGTCAGTCTGATTCCACAAGCTACGTCTCCCACCCTGGCCCATCTGGCACCCTGGCCCACTGCTGGTGCCATCCTCTGGCTGCAGTCCATAGAATGACTCAGAGGAAAGTGCCTGAGCCCCCATGAAAAAAAAAAAAAACGATATTCCAGACTGAACCCCAGACCACAGCTGCCGAGGAAGCTGAACAGAATTCAGGGAGAGGGGAACCTCTGGCCAGTGGGCTGTGGTCCAGGCCTGGCAAAGGGATTGGGGCCCCTGGGTGAGGGACTCCTCTGTGCTTCCCCATCACAACCCTTCCCTACCCTCCCCCAGCCTCAGTTCCTTCACCTGTTAAATAGGACCAACCATGCCTACCTTGAGTAGTTTTTATCAAGGGAAGAAATGGAAATAAAACACAAAGTGTCCTGCAAATGTCAATTGCTGACATACACATTTTTATTATAATGACTGTTAGGAATACTATTGGTTTCTGATTCCCACTTCGCATTGTGCTTTGATTGTCAGAGGCATTTCGGATTGTGGGGGAGACCCCTCTTGGCGGCAGCAGCCCTAGGCCAGGGGCTACCCTGAGACAGACTCTATCATCCCTACCCTGTCCTTTCTGTCCCAGCCGAGCGGCCCCTCCCCTTTCCCAGGTTTTGTGGTCTCCATCCTTCTTGGCCAGTCCTCCACCCAGTCAACTCAGGAACCTTTGCAGGCTGCCCACCATGGGCAGGGTTTTCTGCTGGACGAGCCAGAATACCAGGCCCTGTGGTCAGGGAGTTACTGGGAAAGACAGAGGACACCAGGAGAAGAGCCAGGGCCATGCTGGGGGAGGCACCGGGTGCCCAAACAGCACAGAGGCCCCAGTCCGGCCTCTCTCCTGGCCTGGTGTGGGTGGGAGCTGCCACTTGCCAGGGCCCTCCATCTCCCCTGTTCTGATCATCCGCAGCAGCTGTAATTCGGGGCTCAGTCTGGAGTTCTGGGTTGTCCTGGCCTGCTCTCTCTGGATGTTGGGGCCTGTGGCTCCCAGCTTCATCACCTCCCCATCCTTCCCCTCCTCCCATCCTGACATGCAGGCTGCTCCTTTGGGGAACTCTCCAGGTGTTCTGCCTGAGGGAATCCCATTAGAACAGCCTTGGGGGAATTCAGTTCCCCTCAATAAACATTTACAAGCATAGTTAGAGTGCGTGTACTGAGAGTCAGCAAAAAGCAAACTTTGATCATACCCACAGCTGCCCTGGGAGGGCAGAATTACTACTACCCCCAGTTAACAAATGAGACATTCAACGTTCCATTCAGTCATTCATCTGTCCCCATGTGCTGGAGATGCAGCAGTGACCACGCACTCAGGACCGCCGCCCAGAGGGAGCCCAGGGACCCTGAGTGAGTCGTTCCTAAAGAGCAGATGAGAGGAAAGGGAACCCTGGGAAGGTGGACTTTGGGGAGGGTCGGAGACCTGGAGGACAAGGGGATGGTAGCCAGATAGAGGTGGGTCAGGATGGAGAAGCAGCACAAGCTAGCGATTTGCCCAACGCCAAGTGAGAGCCGCAGCTGGAACTCACTAAGCTCCAGGCCCAGTGCTCTTCCCATAACGTCATGCTGCCATGCTGACCGCCTGTATGGCCATGCCCTGTCCTGGGCACAACATGCCATGAGTGTTACAGCGTGGACATGGCTATGAGAGCCCAGGGAGGGAAGTTTGCCTGGGAAGAGTGGGAAAGGTCTAGGAGTGTTACAGGAAAGGGGCCCCAATCCAGACCCCAAGAGAGGGTTCTTGGATCTCACGCAAGAAAGAATTCAGGGAGGTGCGTAAAGTGAAAGCAAGTTTGTTAGGAAAGTAAAGGAATAAAGAATGACTACTCCAGAGATAGAGCAGCCCCAAGGGCTGCTGGTTACCCATTTTTATGGTTATTTCTTGATGATATGCTAAACAAGGGGTGGATTATTCATGCCTCCCTTTTTTAGGCCATATTAGGTAACTTCCTGCCGTTGCCATGGCATTTGTAAACTGTCATGGCGCTGGTGGGAGTGTAGCAGTGAGGAGGACCAGAGGTCACTCTTGTTGCCATCTCGGTTTTGGTGGGTTTCAGCCGGCTTCTTTACTGCAAGCTCTTTTATCAGCAAGGTCTTTATGACCTGTATCTTGTGCCGACCTCCTATCTCATCCTGTAACTTAGAATGCCTTAATCATCTGGGAATACAGCCCAATAGGTCTCAGCCTCATTTCACGTAGCCCCTACTCAAGATGGAGTTGCTCTGGTTCAAACTCCTCTGACAGGAGGGCTTCACAGAGGAGGTGACATGGAAGCCGGTCTTTGCAAGATGGGTAGGAGTTTGCCAGATAGAGGAGGGCTGTCCATGCTGAAGGAGTAGGGTATACAAAAGCTCAGAGATGAGAATGTGATTTGCATTCTGGAGACCTCACTATGGGGAGATGAGTGAAGGAAGGGGGCCTAAGAAGTCAGCTCTCAACCCCTGTGGCTCCATCAGGATGTGAAGGAATCAGGCAGAGGAAGGAAGAACTGGAATTGAGAAGGAGAGCTAGGAGCCAGGCTCTGCCGCACGGGGAGGGGACCAGCTGCCAGTAATTGAGGCTCATTGTTGGCTCCTCCATTCATTCCTGTCTCTCTCAGAAGCTGATTAGCAATTGTTCTTCCAGCTTCTTAAGAGGCCAGGGGATTGCAGGGAGGGAGGGGGCACCTGGAGAAGCTGCCAGGCTTCCGTGGAAGGATCCAGGCACAATTTGGAAGGCACAGGAGGCCCCTCGACCTCAGACACCTACTCCTAACCCCTCCATGTTCCCCCCCTTTCCAACTAAACCTGGGAAATGGGAGAGGAGAAAAACACCTGAAAATACTGAGACAAACCAAAGCATTCTGAGGCAGAGGCATTTAAATCCATGGAGCAGTGGAGCAATAGAAAAAAAAAATCCTTGGATCACACCTGGCATGGTGGTTCATGCCTATAATCCCAGCACTTTGGGAGGGTGAGGCGGGTGAATTGTTTAAGCCCAGGAGTTCGAGACCAATCTGGGCAATATGGTGAAACCCCTTCTCTACAGAAAATAAAATTAGCCAGGCATGGTGATGTATGCCTGTAGTCCCAGCTACTTAGGAGGCTGAGATGGGAGGATCGCATGAGCCTGGGAGGTCGAGGCTGCAGTGAGCCAAGATTGTACCATTGCACTCCAGCCTGGGTGACAGAGCAAGACCTTGTCTTAAAAAAAAAAAAAAAAAAAATCCTTGGATTGTCAGCCAGATGTGAGTTTGAGTTTTATCTCAGGATGAACTTGCTGTGTGGCCTCAGGTGAGCAGCCTAACCTCTCTGAGTCTCAAGTTCCTGACCAAGGTTATTTGGAAGGCTTAAGGAGGCAAAGTTGGCATAGAGGTTAGCAAACAGTAGGTGCTCAATAAATTTGTAGTTGAAAAGACAGGGCATTCAATGGATATCTCCATTTTCAAATCTCAGTGGGGCTATCCTGGACAGAGAGGGTCCTGATGGGGAAGAGGCACCTAAGGAGGCATGGGCTAGCTCAGCGCAACACAGAGAGGAGACAGCAGTCCCCGTCACCACCCACCAACATACTCCCGATGCAGAGGTCCCGGCAGGGTTAGCATCCTCGGCTGGAGGAGTGGCCAAACAGCAGCCCAGTCTCTGCCTCTCTCAGCAGAGTCTCCATGTGCATCCTTGTCTGCATCTCTGTCTGTGTGTCTCTGTCTGTGTGCCTCTATCTCTCTCTATGTCTCTCTCTGTCTTTGTGTCTTTCTGTCTCAGTGTGCTCTAGAATGTTTTGAGCAACTTATCTTTCTCACTGTGTTGCCCAATGTGTCTGTGTCTGTCTCTTTGTTTCTGCCTCAGATTCTGTTTCTCTCTTATTCTTTCTCTTCTCATTATTGTCACCTTCTGTTCAGCCAAAAAAGCAGAGACTGCCTGAGTCTAGTGATTGGAAAACCACCATTTTCTCCAAAATGTTCCAAACCCCTACCCCAGTCCTGGCCATGGTTCCTGGCCTCTGAAGTTTGGGGGAGGATGGACCCCTCGCCCCCTCTGCTGCAGAGGCCAGGTCTTGGTGAGAGCAGGGAGCACTCCATTCTGGATATGACCATTTTCTGCACAGCCACCATGTGCCTGATAGAGAAGCACTCTAGGCTCCTATCCTCCCCTACTGCGGCCTTGAGTCATACATCCTATGAACTCAGCTCCCCTCTTCCTGCCCTTGCCCTGGGTCAGGGTTCATCCTCCCAGCCCGATGTGCAGTGCCAGCCTCCTCGCTGCCCTGCTGGCCTGGGGCTGGTGCCTCCCACCCATCCTAGCCTGCTCCATCACAGGATGAGCTTCTGACCTGCTTATTCCTGCTCAAGAACCTCCTGTGGCTCCCACCTCCTTTAAAATAAGCCCACACTTGCTCACTGGAGCCTTCTTCAGCACCTGCCTCTCCAGCTGCCCACCTTCTGTGCAGCCATAATAGACTTCCGCTGCCCCAAACATGCTCCTCCCTCTCCTGGCTCTTGTCTCAGCATTTGCCGTTCCTTCCAGTTGGTATTTCTGCTCCACTGCCACTTCTTGCCCCTCAAGCCAGCTCCAGTGGCCTCTCCTCAGGAAAACGTGAGTTGTTCTCAGCTCTGTGCTCCCCAAACCCTGGCTGTCCCCTTGCATAACCCCAGTCCTTCAGGCTTGCTTCCTGGTCTGTCTCCATCAGACTGTGAGCTCCCTGTTCCTGGGGCTGCACAGAGGAGGCACTCAGCGCTTGGACAGATAAGCCCACCGAACCCTGCGGGGTCTGTCTGCAGCCCTCCCACCAGCCAGCCCAGGACAGAAGCACCATGCCAGGCCAATTTTCCTCTGCCAGCTCTCTGGGGCTTGTGGCCCAGGCTGCTTACGGGAGGAAGGCATCTTCTCCCTGCCAGCTGTCCAACCAGTGACCCCAGGGCTACCATTTAGCCAGCAGCCCCTTCAGAGCCACTCACGCCCCACACAGAGGCCCTGAGTCAGTGGGCCTGCGGGAAAAGCATCACTCTTGCTGTGCAAAGCTCTCTCCACATGACTGGGTTTGAGATACATGGTAGAGGGGGTGGGGTTTGCCAACAATGGGGTAGGTTACCTCATGCATTCCATGAATCTCTGCTTCCTGGTACCTGCTGGTCACTGTAGAAAGGGAAGGGGCTTTAGGGAAAGGTCTGGGGTGGGCTTCCAAAGCTGGGGTTCAATCTTGGCTGAGCTCCTGACCTTGGGCTGTGTGACCTTCTTTTGGAGCTCTGTTTCTCCATTGTCCCATGAGAACCGGATGGTCTCTCTGATGCTTGCAGCTCTGACATGCTGGGCTGTGAGACCTGGACTCCCCACAGTCTGCCCTCTGGTAACATCAACCCTAAATACCCACCTTCTGCCTCACCGAAGCCCCTGTGTGCAGAAGCAATGCGTGTGAGTGAGGACTTACGCTGAGGATTTGTGACTACCCCAGTCCTGGCCTTCCAGAAGCTGGCACTCAGCTCCAGACAGTGCTGGCCTTGCCCAGGACTCACCCTGGAGGGAGATGACAAGGGCGGTAGAGTGCAAGGTTGGAGCCCCCAGCTTGGGTTCAAACCCTGATTATGTCACTTTTTGGTTGCATTACCTTAGATCAGGGCTTCTCAACCTCAACACCAGGACATTCTGGGTTAGAAACATCTGTGCTGCCGGGGTGTCCCATGCACGGGAGGGTATTTAGCAGCATCCCTGCAGCACCCCCTGAGATGTGACAACCACAATGTCTCCAGACATTGACAAATGGCCCCCCAGGAGTACAATCACCCTTGTTGAGAACCACTGCCTTGGACAAGTCGCTTATTTTTCTTTGACCTCAGTTTCTCCATCAGTAAAATGGGAATTAATTGTGATAAGGACAAAAGCTAACTTGCATTGTTTACTGAATGTGAGAAATTGTTCTAAGTGCTACACATGTTTTAAGTTTAAATTCATTGTATCGTTGCTGCTTCCCTAAAGGTGGGTATTATTCTCCCCATATTCTGGGGAAGGAAATAAAGACACTCAGAAGCTGAGTAATTCTCCAAGGTCTGACAGCTAAGAAGGCTGCTGTATTAGTCCGTTCTCACGCTGCTATGAAGGACTGCCCGAGACCGGGTAATTTATAAAGGAAAGAGGTTTAATTGACTCACAATTCAGCATGGCTGGGGAGGCCTCAGGAAACTTACAACGATGATGGAAGGGGAAGCAAACACATCCTTCTTCACATGATGGCAGGAAGGAGAAGTGCTGAGCACAGGGTGGGAAAGTCCCTCCCATCAGATCTCGTGAGAACTCACTCACTATCATGAGAACAGCATGAGGGTAACCACCCCCGTGATTAAATTACCTCCCACTGGGCCCCTCCCACAACATGTGGGGATTATGGGAACTACAATTCAAGATGAGATTTGGGTGGGGACACACCCAAACCATATCAGCCGCCCAGCTCAAACCTTAGGCCCATAACCTTAATGGCTGGCCTCCAGGGCTTGAAAAGTGCAGGACTGAATGGGGTAATGGATGTAATGTGCACTGTATCTGGAATTATCTCAGTGCTCAATAAATGGTATTATTAGTCTCAACAAACCTCTGCAACCCAAATGTTGGCCCTCTATGCAGATACAACAGGTTGTATCTCCTGTTGTTTCTGGGTCAGCTAATGGTTATGGCAGTAAGGCACAGTGGCTGATGCCTGTAATCCCAGCGCTTTGGGAGGCCAAGGGTGGAGGACCACTTGAGGCCAGGAGTTCGAGACCAGCCTGGGCAACATAGTGAGACCCCTCTCTCTAAAAAAAAAAAAAAAAAAAAAAAAAAAAACCATGGCTGTTGAATGACTAGTCTGTGCCAGTTATCACATCTAATCCCATGAGAAATTTCCCTGCCCAGGTTGCAGAGGGGAAAAGAATGACTGAGGGAGGGGAAGGGACTGGCCCAGAGTCACACCACCAGGCACAAGGCCAGCACCAGGCCACGGGGCTGTCTGCTATAGCATGACCCTCAGCGGGACCTGAATGCCCAATGGCAGGCTCTCTCTGCCTCTGCAAGAAATGTCAGGGAGAAGATGACCAAGTGGTATTGGACAGAATGGCAGTGATGCTGAGGAAGAAACCAAAGGTGAGGGCCCTCTCCCTTTGTATTAAACAAAACTTTCCAGGCTCAGGGCCTGCAGCCTGTACGGTGTCAAAAAACAATTGTCATAAGTTGTCAACACTTGGAAACATTTAAACTTATGAGGTTTCACGTTAAAATCTGTATTACTGCCTTCCTTTACAAATCTGGAAGAAGGAATGCATCTGTATAGGTGGGTAAGAGCAGGGGCTCTGGAGTCAGACTACCTGGGTTCCAATCCTAACTCCGCCACTAGCTTGCTGTGTGTCCTTGGCTGAGTTACTTAACCTCTCTGTGCTCTGCTTCCTTCATCTGCATAACGGGGATAATTACAGCACTTTCACCAAGATTGTCATGGAGATTAAATAAGAAAGTGCCTATACAGCACTTCTTTAGAACAGCACCAGGCACAAAAGAAGCATGCAAAATGTTAGCTGGTGTTATTTGTAACTTTTTTTTTTTTTTTTTGAGACAGGGTCTTTCTCTGTCACCCAGACTGGAGTGCAGTGGCACAATCATGGCTCACTGCAGCCTTGACCTCCTGAGCTCAAGTGATCCTCCTGCCTCAGCCTCCCAAGTAGCTGGAACTACAGGCTTGAGCCACCGTGCCTGGCCATTTGTATCATTATTTACAGTGTTTAGTATTAGGCAGTGCTGACCCTGGATTCTGTCCCAGGCAGAGCTGAGTAATAGCCGCCCCTTTAGATGAAGTGTGACCTCTTCCATTGTCCACAGCCCACAACCCCAGGGACCAAGGCTGAGGTCCTAAAAAAGCCAACACTGTGTAGGGGCCTGACTCCTGGCTGCTATGTGACTTTGGACAGTCACTCCCTCTGTCTGGGCCAGTGTCCTCACTTATAAACCGGAGGCACAGAGCCCTGAAAACATTATGCTAAGTGAAAGAAGCCAGACACGGAAGGCCACATAAGGTCTAATTCCATTCCTACCAAATGCCCAGAATACGAAAATCCATGGAGACGAACAGTGAATTAGTGGTTGCAGAGGCTGACGGAATGGGGAGTGACATCTCATGGCCACAGGGTTTCTTGTGGGGTCACAAAAATGTTCTGGAGCGCCATAGTGGGACCGGTTGCACAACCTTATGAACACAGTCATGCGTTGCTTAATGATGGGGATACAACCGGGCACAGTGGCTCATGCCTGTAATCCCAGCACTTTGGAAGGCCGAAGTGGGCGGATCACCTGAGGTCAGTAGTTCGAGATGAGCCTGGCCAACATAGCGAAACCCCATGTCTACTAAAAATACAAAAATTAGCTGGGTGTGGTGGCACGTGATTGTAATCCCAGCTGCTCAGGAAGCTGAGGCAGAAGAATTGTTTGAACCCGGGAGGCGTAGGTTGCAGTGAGCCGAGATCATGCCACTGCACTCCAGCCTGGACGACAGAGTGAGACTCCATCTCAAAAAAAAAAAAAAAAAAAAAAAATATGGACGACAGAGTGAGACTCCATCTCAAAAAAAAAAAAAAAAAATATGGGGATACATTCTGAGAAATGTGTCACCGGGCAATTTTGGTGGGCAAACTTACATGAACCTAGATGGTGTAGCCTACTGCACAACTAGGCCACATGGCATAGCCTATTGCTCCTACACTATAAACCTGTACAGCATGGTACTGTGCTGAATCCTATCAGCAATTGTAATGCAATGCTAAGTATGTGTGTATCTAAATATATCTGGATGGTTTCCCTGCAGGTAACAGCTGGCTCTGATGTCCTAAGGAGACCCCAGCGCCATGACAAACCCAGGGATCTCTGATTGCTCTCAGCCTGAGTCGGTTCATATCCTACATGGGAGGCTGAATCCACAATCCCTCCTGCAGACGTACCCTCTCCTCTCCCTTGTCCCTGCAGAGGCCAGGGCTGCAGGGGATGAGGCTCGCCCCTAGTACTGCATGACCCTGTCTACAGGTTTGGAGGCTCCTCAGCTCAGCCTCGGCCCCTGGGCTCTTGTCTCGCTAAGCCCAGCGACCCAGCTCCCACTGGGCTTGGTGGCTGCTTGAAGTGGATCATGCCTTGCACCTCCCCCTCCTCTCCAGAATCTTCTGTGTGTGCCGAGACTCCCAGAACAGGAGACATTTGGCTACATCACCCAAGATGGTGCCCACTTTCCATTGCCATGGGTCTAAGAAAAGGTGAAGTTCCCTCCCCCAGCCCTTCCCTGCATGCTGAGGGGTAGGACATGTGTCCCCATTTGCTGTGGATGCAGGGAGGCCTGGAGAAGTGCTCTGTGCTCTGAGTAAGGCATGTTCCCCTGTAAGTGTGCCCATGACAGCTTGTGTATGCATATGTGCATATATGGATATGCATGTTTGTTGGCAGGGATCTGTGCACATTTGTAGGTCTGCCTTTCTACCCGTCTTGTGTTCCGGACTGTGCACATATCTGCCTTGACAGACTTATCAATGTTCACACATTGGCTACACCTGTACCTTGTCTATATGTGTGGCTGCATGTGTGAGTCTGCTGGAGCTTGTGTCTGCACTTGTGTGGCTGAGCTGTTTACACCTGTCTGAATATGAGGGGTGTGTTCACGTGTCCCCTGAATGCACACTAGTGCATGTATCCCTTCTGTGTGTGTCAAGGCAGGCCGCACCGCCATGAGGACCATAGCCCAGGCCTTGGAAGTTTTCCATGAGCTTAGACTCCAGCACCCACTGCACATGGCAAATGGCACCAGTGACCTGCCGTGGAAGGCACAGATGCCAGAGGGCACCACTACTCCAGCAGGAGCAACACCAACAAGGCCAGCACCAGCCCCACCCATGGCCTCCAGAGATCCTGGAGCCTGGAGGGCCCAGACGAGCTGGCAGCTCCAGGCTCCAGGCTCCTCAAGGTCCCACGGACAGGCCAAAATCCAGACAGCGGGAAGGGACAGCACAAGCCGGAGCCTGGGGACCAGAGGCAGTTTGGGGGTGCTCCATGCGGCCACACCCCAAGCCTGCTCTACATATTCTTCTAGGGCTCCAGAAGTGGAGAAAACCACAGGTGGGGAAGGCTGCCCCACAGATGCACAGGTACAGGTGTGAGGCTGACATAGGTGGGTGAAGGATCAGAATCAAGAAGAGGAGATACTTCCTGCCTGATGAGTCTCTAGCTGTCCCCTCCAGGGCGCTAGGCCCCAGCACCTCCTTCTCTCCTGTCTTTGGGGCACCCAGCCATGGCCCCAGCCCCTTGGGCTCCAGCAGCAGCAGCAGATACATGAGGCTGAGGCTCAAGTGAGAGTGGCTAGTGGGCAAGTGAGCTGAGCAGGTGGAGGCCAGACCACCCTTTCCCATCCCAGCTGGCCCGGGCCACAGGTGCCATTCGATGAGGCCTCAGCTAAGCACCGAGACAGTTGCCCTCAGACAGCCCATGCCAGCCAGCTCCCTGCACCAACCGGAAGCTCCTGTGGCACCTGGCACCACCCGAGGCCCACCTGGGAAAGAGAGGGCCTGAGAGCCAACTCAGCCTGGCACCCGGGAGGCGATGGTCTGGTGAGACTTGGGAAGCTGAAGGTCCTGCCCCAGGTGGAACTCAGAAAGATAAAGAAATGGCAGCTCAGAGATAGGAGGGGACTTGCATAGGCTGCCTGTCCAGGCAGCGGCCAAGCTCTTGTGACTGTAGAGTCCTTTATTACCCTTTCCCACTCCCAAGCCAAAATGCTGGTACCAGGACCCAACTGAGTCAGATCCATCTTCAGTTTCCCCTAGACACCCAGTGGGCTCCAAGAGGCCACATCCCGGGGACTGGACCCCTAGGACAAGTCGGTGACCCAGGGGTGCCTGCCCTTCTTTGCCCCAATACCAGGGCTGCCCTGGGCCTATAACATGCTTTCCTGAATTCTGGATAGGTCTCCCTACCATAGCTCAGAGAGGGTTGCCCACTTGCCCAAGGTCACACAGCCGGGGAGCTGGCACCGGACAACTGGCCCGTGGGTGCTCTCCTGTGTCACTGTCCTCGGCTGCCCTGGGCTGGCCCAGCTTCTGAGGGGAAGGGGCCCTCCACGGAGGTACTGTCTCCCCAGGCCACCTCTTGCTCCCGCCCTGGCTTCAGCTTCCCTGCCACCCACCAGCAGTGATCAACTAAAACCACACTTTGTCAGACATGGAAAGAGGCTCCAACCCTGACTCCTTGTCCCCAGCTGAGGCCACCAGCAGCCACCAGCACACCAGCCCCTCTGAAGATCTGATGGTGGCCCAGAGCCAGGAATCAACTGTCGTGACCCTCACATTGCCCCTCCCACCAACTGGCACCAAAGGACTGCAGACCCACAGGGCAGCACTGGGAGGCATCCCAGGATAGGGCGGGGCTGCCTCAGAGACCTGAGGACCAGCAGTGCTGAGGAGACTCTCATGCTCTTTCCCTCCTTGTCTCGATGAGCCCTGAGGCCCAAAGAGGGCACAGGTGCTGACATGTCCCAGAGAGGGCAAACAGTGGCAGAACAAGGAGCCTGGACAAAGAGCCAGAGCTCTGCCCTGGGGGCAGACAGAAGAGGCAGAGGCAGCCCCACCCCCACCCCAGTACTCCCCGTAAGAGGAAGCAGAGGCCACCTTCACAGACGTCGCTGCAGGCAGGTTTAACCCAAGCTCATGGGATGGTCTGTCCTCACTCAACTAACCTTGCACACGCCTGTAGGCCTCCTCGGGCTAGCATTCTGTATTCTCACTACATGCTATACCTGTGCCATTGACCTTACTCACTTTACACACTTATTGTGGTCAGATGGGGGGTGTCACATTGGGCTGGGAAGGCAGTAAGGGGATGCAAAATGAAGGGGATCCCAACAGAGTCCAAGAGAATATGATGTCCAACTGCCCCATTTTGCGGAGAAAGAAACTGAGGCCCAGAGAGCCCAAGGACGCATCAAGATGAAAACAGCATCTGGAAGCCGACTCCTTACAGAAGCCTGAGCCCATGCAGGACCTGTTTTTATGCTGCCCCCTTGTGGTCAGAGGAGGGACTGCCACCCAGAGGCGCCCCCTGCCTTGAGTCCACTGAAATATTTGGTCTCCTTTTCTCCTTCTGAGGTCAGCTCGCCTCAACCCTACCCCAGGGTCTTACTCCCTCCTTGTTTGTAGGTCCGGAGGCTCCTCAAGGGCAAAGGGCACCCGAGTGTCCCCACCAAAGGCTGGCCCCCTTGAGCAGAGATACGTGGAGAGGTGACCAGCTTTGCTTTACTGAGCCTGCCTGGCAGCCCCACAGCCACATCCGGGCCCCCTCTTCAGTCCTCATGTCCGTGCCTCCTTTTGTTTTCTACATGACTAATCATGTCCTCTTTCTTGGAACCCCCTCCTTCCTTGGCCCCAGTGATGCCACACTCTCCTGGGTTTCCTCCAGTCTCCCTGGGTGTTCCTTCTCTCTTTTGTGGGCATCTTTTCCCCCTCGGTCCCAGCCTGTTGGTGCCCCCTGAGCCTCCTGTTTTTGCCTGGATTTGGAGCTGGGCCACCTAGCCGGCAAGCAGGTAGACACCTCAGGGCACCATCAGACCAGGAGCATCAAACAAGGAAGACGAGGAGGAAAATGTGTTTCTGTGAACCCATGGATGTGATGATTGCAAAAGTTTTTTTGTTTTTATTTTTATTTTTATTTTTTTTGTTTTTTGAGATGGAGTCTCACTCTGTTGCTCAGGCTGGAGTGCAGTGGTGCGATCTCGGCTCACTGCAACCTCTCCCTCCCAGGTTCAAGCAATTCTCCTGCCTCAGCCTCCCGAGTAGCTAGAATTACAGGCATGCACCACTATGCCCGGCTAACTTTTTGTATTTTTAGTACAGATGGGGTTTCACCATGTTGGCCAGGCTGGTCTCAAACTCTTGACCTCAGGTAATCTGCCCATCTTGGCCTCCCAAAATGCTGGGATTACAGGTGTGAGCCACCGTGCCAGGCCAAGAGTTTTGTAAGGCATATAAGTGTTACATTTTATAATTTAATTTAGACTCCTTCTTTTTGACTCATGGGGGTGAGGGGAACACCATATCTTTGGTGCTTAGGGCTTCTGAGGAACTTTCCTGGGTGGCCTCAGCTGTGCACTGCCTTCAACCACCTGTCAGTAACCTTCCAACTCCCAAGTGAATATCTCCAGGCCTGATTTCAACTGCCTCCTGGATACCTCTCCAGACATCCCCTTGGCTCTCAGGCTCTAGGCTGATACCTCTCCAGACATCCTCTCCAGACATCCCCTTGGCTCTCAGGCTCTCAGGCTCTCAGAGCCACATCAGACTCATCATCTCTCCCCCAGGCCCCTTTGTCAGCACTGATATGCCCCAAGGTAACTTCATCTTCCGGCTCCATGCCCATCATGGCCAATTCCTCACCAAAGCCTGGCAAGTCCATCTCCTTAATAGCTCGGGATCTGCGTCGTTCTTGCCACCTCACTCCTGCCCCTGTCCTGGTCCAGGCCACCACATCCCTCCTGTCTGGCCCTCCTGCCTCCTTAGCTGGTGCTCACATGCCCATCTGACCAAGTCGCTTCCCTGTCTGGGCCTGTCTCCAGATCCCTGTCCCCCAGAATAAAGCCCACACACCTAATACTGGCCTCAAAGACCTCCAAGGGGTGGCCTGGCCACCCTCCACAGCCTCATCTCCCGCCACCCAGGATCTCACCCTGCTGTTCGAGGTGCTGAGATGCTGTCAGAGTTTGATGACTGACAAACAAACCAAACAGGAGAGTGGCTGGGCTGGGGTGAAGTAGGAGAAGACTAGACATACCTCCCAGGGCTCTTCAAGCTGGTGATGGCCTATGAAGTTGTCCACTCTGCCACTAAAGGCCACCAATCTGCAAGTGGTCCCAGCCCAACTCGTACTCCTCCCATGATAAGGAGCTCCGCCCCCTCACCATCCCTGGACTGGTCCTTCTGTGAGCAAGTTCTGCTCACATGTTCTGCAGTACATGCAGATTGGGGTAGGGAACTGGAACTCAAAAGACCCTCGACCCTAGGAACACAAATTCCTTTTCCTCCCTGAAATCCCACCCCTGGGAGTCCGCGTTCTCTGGGTCTGGGCCTGGGCACCCGCATCGTGGCTCAGCTGTGGTTCTAGGAAGCTAGCCAGAGCCTGACAGAGAGATTGCCAAGACAGCCGCCAGAGGGCAGTGCTGCCCCACACGCGCCCAGGGGCCAGCCTGCCTTTGTGTCTCAGGCTGCGTGGGTCTTTCAAGGAGAGGCTGCGTGTCTATGTTTGTGTGTATGTGACTGTGGGAGTCTATTACTTTGTGTGTCTCTGGCGGCAGGGTTGGGGGTTGTCTAGGCCAGTTGGTATATGTGGTTGTCCATTTTTGCTCACGTCTGAATACCCCAATTTCCATCCCAGGAAGGGGTGCAGATGCCTGGTTACTCAGTGGGGCCCCAGGCAGGACGGGGAGGAGCACGGCCATCCTCTGAAGAGCCCTCGCCACCATCACCCCCACCATGAGCCTCCAGCCAGACCGGGCCTCAGGTACCTGTCAGTTAAGTCAATGACCCAGTGACAAGGACCAGTTAGTTGTCCTTGTCACTGTCTGGAACCCAGGGCCAGTCCTGGTCTGTGGGGTCCAGGTGCTGCAAACCCCCAGTCCCTCCCTCCCAGCCTCCTCTCCCCTCCTGCCCACCGTCACCATACAGCAAGGACAGGGAGACTATACCCCCATATCACAGTGGAGGTGTCCGTTTGATCAGCCTTGAGCTGGACACCAGAGCTTCCTGGTGACTCACCGGCAGCCCCCAGGCTGGTCAGGCCCGGGAGAAGGATGCCAGTGTACCCTGCCTGCTGCTGTACCTGCAGGACATGCCTGGACACCAGCGTGCTCTGGGAGGGAGCTGTCCTGTTGCCTGCGGTGGTGGGGACAGGAGAAGGCTGCTCTGAGCTGTACTTGGGATGCGTCTGGGAAGACAGGAAGGGCGTGCCAGCAAGAGAACAGCATGTGCAGGGCAGGGAGGTGTGAGGGCGCAGCCTGGGCAGCCAAGGGGCCTGCGCCGCAGGCTAAGTGGGTCTGGTGGCATGCGGGAGGCGGCAGAGGCAGCGGGCAGGGAGGGGCCTCTCTCCCCAGCAGCTTGGTTGCGGGGACGAGCCAAGCCACCCCATGCTCACAGCCAAGGCAGGGGTCTTGAGACCCGCCTCATACCTCTGTGACCTCCAAGGAGCAGACAGTCCCCGTTACTGCCCCTGCTGTCCCCAGGGACCCAGGAACGCAGGGAATGTGCAGCTGGAGGGGGAGGGACAGCGACTGACATTCTAGACCGGTGATGCACCCCGTTAGAGGCCTAGAGCGAGGAGAGGAAGTGTGGGGCACAGAATAAGGAGAGAGAGAACAGAGGGAGAAAGAGACACCGGGAGGGGAAGGGAGACAGAGACGGGGAGTCGAGCGGAGAGAACTGAGGGAAGGGGGTGCCAGGAGGAGGGGTAGGGACAACTTTCTTGGCCTCCCTGCTCGCGCCCTCCCGGGCAATCAGGCCGGCAGGAGGCAGGTGGTCCGGGGCAGACAATGGCGCGGAGGAGTGCTGAACCTCGGACTAAATTTGGCGTTGCCTTTGCAGGGCGCGGGGCGCCCGTTCATCTCGATGCAAAGGAGAGACGAAATGAATATGCAGCGCGGGCTGTAATTGGGCCGCCGCCGCCGCCGCCGCCGCCGCCGCACTATAATTTTCCAAACAGGATCTTGCAATCAGGGCCTCATTCATTAGCGCATAAACAATTTTGTTTCTCGGCACTCGAGCCTGTCAATCACGCGGAGAGGGAACATCTTGGCCGGAGGCGCGGGCCACCGTGCGCGCTCCCACGCGCGCCCCCTCGAGCGCCGCCAGGTGGCTTTGTGTCCGGGAGGCCCTTGGGTGCTGGGGTGGAGGGGGCCCGGGGCACGCTTCGGGGTCCACACCCCAGCCCGGCAGATGGGGGTGGGCGGCCTGAGAGAACACAGGTTTGGGGGCCCACCGCCCCGGCTTGCAATTCTGCTTCTGACCTCACCAGCTCTGCCCTTGGGCAACCCCCCTTCTCCTCCCCAGCCTCAGTTTGCCCTCTGTAAGATGTGCTCAGCGCACTCACCCCGCAGAACTAGAGGGGGCATCGGGTGGAATAATGGATGCTTTGGGTGCTGAGGCTGGGGGGTGGGGTGCTGAGGACGGGGCCTTCTAGCTCCTTTTATTAAAGGAGGGGATCAGAGGCCCACAGAGAGCTTCTCATCCCGTCACCACCCCCACCCCTCTAGGACGGCTCCTGTGACTCTGTCTAGGGAGGCCTCAGAGTGGTTCTCTAAGAGCTGGGCTGGGTACAGCCCTGGGCTCACCCACACGCTGGGGTGGGCACGCATGCGTGATCTCCCGTGCTGGCTCCCAGGAGGGCTGTGCACGCGGGGGCACCTATAACTCTACAAGCCCATGTGTGACTGTGCCACAGGATTGGGCCTGTGTGTGTGTGTGGGCGGGGGCGCTGTGACGGTGTGTTCAGCTACTTGGCTGCTGGTGAGATCATGGAGCTGAGTGTGGCTGCCTAGCAGTAGCCAGGTGACAAGGACTGAAGGGGGCTGGTGAACAGAACTGTGGGGTCTTTGGGGCCCAGGTGACCTGGCAAGAACTGCAGAGAGGGCAGGAAGCCCTGAAGGGCTGTGTCTTTCAGGACAGATGACATCTCTGTCTTCTCCACCTCCTCACTGGCGACCCCTCCATCAGCCCCATGTCCCCAGCACAGTCATCCAGGGTGCCCAGGCTGGGGAGATAAGCAGCCTGGTTTTGCCCTACTGCCAGGCCTTGCAGTGGGGAGGGTTCACCTTCCCCACCTCTCTGACCCCACCCCCAGCCCCCTCAGTGCCTCCCTGACAGCACCGAGACTCAGCCCCATGCTCCCTCCATCAGGGAAGCCTAAAGGCCTCTGGAATTTCAGGGCCAAATGTTCTAATCAGCTCAGATTTACAGAGATCACAGCAGGTCAGAGCTGGATAGACCCATCGCATGGATGAAGAAACAGAGGCCTAGGACTGGAAACAGGAACGATACAGGCCTGGGACCCCCCCACCCCCAGCAAGTGGGGAGCAGAGCTAGGATCTGAACTCCTGTCTCTGGCCCCAAAGCAGGGGGCAAGGACCTGACTTCCCGAAGACACACACCGCCGACAAGCATAAGCACCAGCAGACCACGGAGGCCTCCCGCAACCCGCCATGCCCCTCTCCTGCCCCCACCCCGGCATCCTCCTCCTCTGCTGTGCCCAACCCCTGCCCCCTCCACAGTCCCCACTTCACACAGAGACAAAGAATTTGAGGATGTGCTGGCAGCCAACTGACAGGCCATCAGTCTCTACTCAGACACCCTCTTCACAGTTCTAGCCCCAGCCCGGATGCCACCCCACCCGCTAGTCAACCCCAGCACCGGGCCAGGAAGGGAGGCGGCCCGGGAAGGGGCTGTGGGGGAAGGCACGGAGTCCGGAAGCCCAGAGGAACAGTCTTCAACCTGTGAATCCGGCCGCGCCTGGCCCTGCTGCCTCCCCGGCCCGGCAGCCTCCCTGCTCCTGCGTGTCCCAATGCATGATGCACAGCTGACCCCTGTCTGTGAGGGACCCAGGCCGTCTGTGAGGCAGTTGCCATGAGTGACTCCTGGTGAACAGCCCATTGGCATCTCCAAGTGCTGGGCAGAGGCCAGAGGCAATGGCTTTGGACGAGGAGACCAAGGTTTAAAACCCAGCTCTGCCACTTTCTGGCTGGTTGACCTCAGGCAAGTCACCAGACTTCTCTGTGCCTCAGTTTCCTCATCTGGAAAGAAGAGCTATTTAATCACTGGGCACCCAGTCGGTACTTGGTGCTTAGTAAACAATAGGATGAAGGAAAGGAAGGCACAGAGACCCTCCCACCTGCAGGCCAGACTTAAACCCAGACCCTAGACCCCAGAAACGTGTTCCAGAGATTTCACACATGAGGAACCCTTGCCAGGCCCCCACCTGCTGGAGGCAGCCAAGTCAGTGTTTCTAAGCAAAACTCACGCGAGTTTGTCATTCTTGAAAAACAGTCCCTTTCCAAGCCCTGTTTGACCTTTCCTTAATGGACCACTTGCTTTCAGGGCCCTCATCCTGGGAGGTGGGTTACTCTGCCCATGTAATGGAGACAGAACTGACCCCAGAGGGTCAAAGCCTCTGCCCCAAGGTTCTTCCTCAACTGGGAAGAAAAAGAGTCAGGACTTGAATCCACTCTTTCAAGTACTCCTGTTTCTGTTCCCATTCTTCTGCTGCCTTGGTGGGGACGGGCCTTCCAGTTGGGGACACCTGGGCTGCTCCGAGTCCAGCCTCCAGAGCTGCCAGATCAGCAGTGTAACCAGTCACTCCACCTCCTGCAGGGTTGCTGGACTGTCATCTAGGAAGAAGATGGTCTAAATTCAAGTTCCTCAGGAAGTCTTGGTTCTGAGGCCCCCGGGGAGCATCAAAGCTCAAGCAGAGAGAAAACTGAGTGGGAGGGGGAGGAACCAGGTCTCTAAGGAGGTGTAGAGACCTAGAGGCATGAGTTTCCTTGGGGACATCCCTCTGTAGATCTTACCTCATCCCCAACCTCCTCCCTCTTGGAGGCTTTACTTATATCTCAGTTATCTATGCAACATGGAGCAGGAGAAAGAGCTCAGAGGGTTACCAGCTACGTGACCTCCAGAAAGTCAGAACTTCTCTGAGCCTAAGCTTTCTCATCTATGAGAGAGGAATAGTATCCTAATAAGAATTACTACTCCACGCCAATGCACTATTCCAGACCTAGCACCTAGCATAGCGCCCTGCACATAGTAAGTGTTCATTAAAAGTCTGTTGAGTGAGTGAGTGAGTGAACTGACAAAAGAGAAAGCAGAGGAAAAAGGCCTTCCATCGCCCATGTGGTTGCCTTCTCCCCAACCCCAGCCTCAATCAGCTGGTGCCCTGGAGGCCCCTCTGCAGACTCAGCCCCTCCCAGTGCCTCATTCCTGGCAGGTGGGACCCAGGGCCCAGGGCTGCCTTGTCCCATGCAGCAGCCACTGGCGCATGTGGCTACTGAGCACATGACATGTGGCAAGTCCAAACTGAGGTGTGCTGTAAGTGTAGGATACACAACAGTTTTTGAAGACATTGTACCCCCTAAAAAAGGAATGTAAAATATCTCATTTAATTTTTATATTGATAACAGGTTGAAATAATATTGTGGACATACGAGGTTCAGTAAAATATGTAGTTAAAACTCACTTCACCCATCTCTGTCTACTTTTGTAATGTGTTACTAGAAAATGTAAACTGACACGTGGCATGCCTCTGTGGCCTGTGCTACGTTTCTATTAGACAGCAGAGGTCTGGAACACACTACAGACCCCAGCCCCCCACCCTCCGCCTTTCCTATCCTGGTCCTCTCTCTTCCCATCCAGATGGCAGGGCTGCCAGGCTGGAGCAGTGTGGTGTTTGGGAGAGGGACCCCCTGGACTGGAAGCAGGGACTGAGTTCCAGTCTCTCCCAGTGCACTCAGATCCAGTGCACAGGATGGGGCATCTGCCTCAGTTTCCCCTATCCTGCCCCCAGTTCTGCATCTGGCCTGGTCCTGCCCCATCCCTCCCCACCTCCTGAGACCTGGCCAGGCCATCCTTTATGCTTTTCTCTTGGATCCTGGAATCACCCCATGGTCTCATTCCTGAGCCAGAAAAGCACCTGCATAGGGCCACAGCCGCCAACTCAGAAGCCCCTGGGGGGCTCAGCCGTGTGTCCACCACCTCCACTTTACCCCAACCAGTCAATTCGCCTTCCACACCTCACTCCCCCCTAGCACTTCTCTCCTTCCCTTAGGTCACTCCTCTAGTCCAGGCCTCATCCATTCATTCAGCAGGTATCTACTGAGCCCCGGTGTACCGGGCACTCTTGTTGGTCCTTGATACGCTTCAGTGAACGAGGCAGGCAAACCCCTCAGCTCTCATGAGCTGGCATCCCAGTGAGGAAAACAGAGAATAAACAAGAAACTGAAGACAAGTATATGGTATATGTTAGAAGGTGTAAATGCTAATGGGGAAAAAGAATAGAGCTGGGTAGGGAAGATCGGCACCACACTGACCTCCCTGCCTCTAGGCTGACCTCTGACCCATCCTCCGTGGGCTGCTGGAGGGATCTCAGGTCCAACCACGCTACTTCCCTGCTTCAAAGCCCTCACTGGCTCCCCAGTGCCTCCAGGTGAAGGTCCAAGCTCCTTAGCCCAGTATGCAGAGCGTCCCCATGATCTGGCCCTGCCAACCTCATCTTCCTGCCAGCAGCTCCCGGCATGCTCTCTAGCACCACCCTGCCTTTCCCTCTGCCAAGAACACCCTTCTCACATTCCTATGTCAGTAGGCTTGTTCTCACCCTTAAAGGCTCCTCGCACTGTCGGGCAGGTTTGCGCCCACACATGTGGGTCTCCATGTCCTAGACCTGTGTGCATGCTGCAGCTACACGCCTGCCACTGCCACAGCTCTCACACGTGTATGCACATTCTCTGTGAGCAGGCACGCCGCATTCCCTTGAGTGCTCCTCCTCCTCGGAGAGGCCCAGTCGGGGGCAGGGGCTGCCCAGGTATGTCTGACTTCCTAAAGCCTCAGCAGGAACAGGCGCTGCGGTTCAGGAAGTCACCATGGCAACCGCCGGGCCCTCCTGCCATCTCCTGCAATCAGTGCTGGGACCCGGCCACCCGCTGGGCTTCCTGGAGATTCGTTCCCTATGATTTGAGGCTGGGGGGAAGAGGCATGGGGGAATCTCTTAACCCCCTGGCCCCCACCCTTCCTACCCTGGTCCTCTCTCTTCCCATCCAGGATGGCAGGGCTGCCAGGCTGGAACGGTGTGGTGTTTGGGAGAGGGGCCCCCTGGACTGGAAGCAGGGACTGAGTTCCAGTCCCAAATAACAACTTGTGTGGCCTTGGATAGATCCCTTCCACTCTCTGAGCCTCCGTTTCCTCACCCATGAGATGCCTCTCTTACAGGGTCTCTGTGGGGTCTGGGGCAATAATGTGGCATGTATTAGATATTCAGCTAATGCTGTCATGGAAACTGAAGGTCTGAAACAATCCATTGCTTTTACCGAGTTTTAGGGCGCTCTCCCATCTGTTAGTCTGCAACAGCCCTTGAGGTGAGCTTTTTTCATGTCAATTTGACAGAAGAAGAGCCCAAGGTCAGAGAGGTGGAGAGAAGGAGGTGGTGGGAGAAGGCTGGGGTTGCTGGGGAGCTCCAGGGAAAAGACTGGGAAGGATGGTGCTTGGGATGGCTCTTTCTCTGCCAGCACACACAGGTGACCCTGCCTCCCTTCCACTTGCTGACAAGAATCTGGCCTTCATCTCAGGCTGGAGCTGGGGAGGTGGGGGGGCCTCCTATATCCCAGGTCCCTCCTCAATAGAAAGAGCCCTGGGCTGGAGGCAGGAGGCCTGTGTTCCAATCCTGACTGGCTGTGTGACCTGGGGGAGGGGCACTGGGGCAAGGGGTCACTTGCTGTGTCTGAGTCCCCTAGATTAGAGGATAAGCCAGATGACCCTAAGGGTACATCCTGCTCGCATGGGCTGGGCTGTGGTTCCTAGTCTAGATCAAGACAAGCTTTTGGGACATTGCAGTCCTGGGCTACGGTGACCTGTGAGTTTGCCCAATACCATGGCACAGACCTCTCCCACAGACAGATGGGCCTGGCTTCACGCATGCTCTTGGAGAGACTGGAAATAGAAGTGTCGTTGTTCTCCCAGCTCCATCAGGGCTTGAGTTTCTTCACCATGATGCTGCAGTGTCTATTTCTCCATCTCTCTCCAGTCCTTGGGAAAGTCACCCCTAGCGAGGGAAAAGGCACCACGTTTGCCACTAGCCTCAGGCCCCTTTCATGCCCATGGTTCCATCTAATCCTCACAACCACTCTGCAAAGTAGACCTTACTTCCTGCATTTCATGGGTGAGGAAATGAAGGCTCAGGGAATTGGAGTGACTTGCTCAAGGTCACACAGCTAATAAATAAGTGGCCGAGCTGGGAATTGAAGCCAGGTCCCTCTGATCCCAGATGCCAGTAGAAAGACCATTCTTGATTTCTGCTTTACCTAATTGCCTGGTGCCCCTCTCAGTGACAGCTCTGCTACCTGGAATTCCTCTCTCTCCTCTTTCTGGGACCCCAGGTACTGTCCATGGCACTGCTTCCTCCTTATCCAGGCAGGAAATGTGCTTAGACTCAGAAGTACAGAGGCAAAGAGCCCTTTGAGAGGACCCAGGCCAGTCCCACTTGACCAGCTCTGCCTCCAGACAGATGAGGAAACTGAGGCCAGGCTTGAGACCTAGAATTAAAGGTGCAGTCTCCTATCCAACCATGAGGCATGGTGGAAGGTGACTCTCACCCAACAGGATTCTAGGAGGCAGAGGCTCTCAGAAAGAGGGGAATCAGTGGAGAACGCATCAGGGGATGCGTTCTACGGCAGGCAGGTCTGCTGGTCAGGGCTTGAAGTTTTGGAATGGACTGGCAGAGAGGAGAGGGAACAGGCCAGATCTGAGGATGGGGGTTGGGTGGCTTGGCTGAGCTGAAGGGTCAGGCAGCCTTGGCCAGGCTCCCATCTCCAGCCCCAGGGCGAGCGCATGAGGTGGAGCTGCGACGTTCAAGCAGGTTCCTCCCCTTTGTTGGGAGTGATGTCGCCCATTTCCTGGATGTCCAAGAACCGGCTTCAAACAATAGCGCTGTCAGGAAGCCAGGAAGGGGCTGCTGCCCTGCGCCTGGTCCTACCCCATCCCTCCCCACCTCCTGAGACCTGGCCAGGCCATCCTTTATGCTTATCTCTTTGAGTCTGATGCCTCTGCCACCAGCCAGCTGTGTTTCTGCTGGCAGGCCACCTAACTTCTCTGGGCCTGAGCTCTCCATCTAAAACTTGGGGAACAGATTCTTACCTAGCAGAGCTGGCACATCGATCAAAGGAGGTAATAACATAGTAGGGCTGGTGGCCAACACACCACACGTAGATAACGCACGTGGAAACGCTTGGCATGTGGTAGGCTTGAAAAATGTGATTTGACAGTTTTCATGATTCAGAGTCAATTCACCTTTTCCAAATGCCTACTAAGTGTCAAGCATTTCCGCATGCATTATCTACGTATGGTAGGTTAAGACTTACGGTTTTGGAATCAGACAAAACTGGGTTTAAATCCCAGTTCTACCACTTACTATATATAGCTGTGTGACCCGCGATAATGAGATAACCTTTCCGAGCATCAGCTTCTTCATCCATAAAACGGGAATAACAGGAACGCCTATTTCATGAAGTCGTCGTGAGAAACATGTGGGCCAATAAACGTAGAACCCTTGGTGCAGTGCTCGGCAAACAGCAAGTACCTAATAAGCGCCAGTAATTATCATTTCCACCATGGCCTTCTACAGGCCCATTTCATATCTTTGCTCACACTGCTCCCCTGCCTCTGAGTCCATCCTCTCTAAAAGTTGTGCAGGCATCCAACTCTGCACAACTTTTAATATTGAGTTGCAGCCACACAGGTAGTCCACAGTGAGGGAGTCAGAAGTCTAGGCTCAATCCTAATTTCACTACTATCTGAACCCTTCCCATCTTGGGGCCTCAGTTTCCCCATCTGTGAAGTAAAGGGAATTTATGGTTCTCTGGGGGTCTCACAATTCCGACGCTCCATGAGTTAGTTCAGTCCTCTGACACCGGACCATTCCTGACACTGGACTTGGCAATGGGTCAGAGCCCTCACCCGGCACGAGAGGGCGACTGCCTGCTCACGTCACCAGCAGGCTGGAATCCTCCCCAAATGCGGAGAGCTGCACAACTGGTTCAAGCTGTGTCCAGGCTTGGAAGCTGGGTGGATGTTTTTGTCAAGAAACACGGCCTTTTCATTAACGCCCTTGTCCACCAATTAGCCCAAGGCTGACTCACAGGGAACACCGTGCTGGGGGCCTCCATTCAGACAGCCTGTGGCTGGGGCTTTGTGTTCTGCCAGCCCCTCCCTCTTGCCTGGAAAAGCTCTCTGCCTGTCCACCTTGCCTCAAAACCGCCTGCTGGGGGCACTTGTCAGTCTGAGGGGTCCCACTGGCCGCACACCTAGTGGTGCAAGGCAATGTATAGTCATCTTGTCATGGAATCTACAAAACCACCCCAGAAGGGCAGCACTGTTGTTATTCTCATTTCTCAAAGGAGAAAAATAAACTTCAGAGAAGTTAAGTGTGTTTCTCAAGTCTGACAGAAGACTCAACTGTCTCATGAGTCACCAGACAGAGTGGCTTTTTGGACTGTGATATGCTTAGAGCTGCATGGCCTGGGCGAGACACTTCACTCTCCACATTCTCTCCTGTCTCTCCTCATGCTTCCGTTACCAATCATCCAATTCACCAACTCGAAACTGATAACTAAGAGGGAAGCAAAGAGCCCGGGTTTTGTAGCCAAACAGCCATGGGTTATTTATTTATTTATTTAGAAACAGGATCTCGCTGTGCTGCCCAGGTTGCAGTGTAGTGGCGTGACCACAGCTCACTGCAGCCTTGAAGTCCTGGGCTCAAGGGATCCTCTCACCTCAGCCTCCCGAGTAGCTGGGACCACAGGCACGTGCTACCATGCCCAGCTAATTTTTTCATTTCTGGAGAGGTGGGGTTTCACCATGTTGCCCAGGCTGGTCTTGAGCTCCTGGGGTCAAGTGACCCTCCCACCTTGGCCTTCCAAAGTGCTGGGATTACAGGTGTGAGCCACCATGCCCGGCCTAGCCCTGGGTTTTAATTCTGCTTCTGCCAGAGATAAAATACACATAGTCCCTGCCTTGAGAAGCTCAAGTCAAGAAAGGGAGGTAAATAGAACAGTAAACAAATAATCACCATGTAATTTGACATACAAGACAGCTGTACCTCATAGAAATTTCCCATGTCAATAGAGTCACTTTCGTCCTTTTCACGGCTGTTCGGGATCACATTGTGTGGCTCTATTGCAACTTATTTACTGTTCACTACTAATGAACAGAAGCTTTTTCTCTCTCTTTCTCTCTCTCTCTTCACTTTTTTACAAGCAATGCCAAATGAACATCCTTGTACACAGCTTAACGTACTTGAATCAGTGCTTCTGTGGTATGAATGTTTACAGGTCAGGAATGGTACACACATTATATTTTGATAGATGTACCAAATTACCTTCCAAACATAATGTATCAATACAACAATTTATACTCCTCCCTGTAGCATAGGAGAGTATGCATTTCCCCACTTCTGGGTCAATACTCAATATTATCAACTTTTTACACATTTGCTGAACTAATTAAATGGCATCTTATTATGGTTTTACTTTGCATTATTCTAATTGCTGTTGAGGTTAAACATCTTTCACATGTTTATTGGCCATTCTGATGCTCTGTTCTGCAAACTGTCAGTTCATAGCGTTCGTAGATTTTTTTTTTTTTCTGAGACGGAGTCTCGCTCTGTCACCCAGGCTGGAGCGCAGTGGTGCAATCTTGGCTCATTGCAACTTTTGCCTCCCGGGTTCAAGTGATTCTCCTGCCTTAGCCTCCTGAGTAGCTGGGATTACAGGCGCCCACCAGCAAGCATGGCTAATTTTTGTATTTTTAGTAGAGACAGGGTTTCACCATGTTGCCCAGGCTGGTCTCAAACTCCTGACCTCGTGATCCGCCCGTCTCAGCCTCCCAAAGTGCTGGGATTACAGGCGTGAGCCACCGCGCCCGGCTGCCTTTGCAGCTATTTGTATTTGGGTGTTTATCTCCCAACTTTCTGCTTCAGTTCTGTCAAGTTTTTGATCCCACTCCTGCCCTTTAGGCTTCTGATGCTCAGGTCTCCTCCAAGGTCCCAAGCACTGCTCCCCACTCTTGTAGTTTAATCTTCCCGATCCATTCCTCCACACAATAGCACTAGCCACAGTTTCAGCCAGCCTGAATGCTGGAGGGCAGAGAAATTCAGATCGAATTTGGCCCAATCAAAAGGCAGTTCAAGTAGTGGATGATCTCCAAAAGGTTTCTCTTCTAACTTTTAAGATCAAAGCCCTCATAATAATCCTCTAAACAAACTCAGCCTCAAACGCCAACAAAGTTACATGAAACAATTTCTTTTCCTTTCCTTTTTTTTTTTTTGTTTTTTTTTGAGACAGAGTCTCACTCTGTCTCGCCCAGGCTGGAGAGCAGTGGAGTGATCTTCGCTCACTGCAGACTCTGCCTCTTGGGTTCAAGTGATTCTCCTGTCTCAGCCTCTGGGGTAGCTGGGATTACAGGTGTGCACGATCACACCCGGCTAATTTTGTATTTTTAGTAGAGATGGGGTTTCACCATGTTGGCCAGGCTAGTCTCAAACTCCTGAACTCAAGTGATCCACCTGCCCTGGCCTCCCAAAGTGCTGGGATTACAGGCGTGAGCCATCGTGCCTAGCCACATGATTTCTAATGAGGGAAGTGGTTGACAAAATCTTAGAATCTCTTCCATATCTTGTCCTTCAAATGTCAGTGTGGGTGATCTATTTAAAACAGAAGCCCAAAATGCTCTTCTCATTTTAATGAAATTCCCGGAATGAATTGCCCAGGTGATTAGGTCTATTTCAAGAAAATATGAAAACTCCACTGTCTCCCCCAGCAAGCTGGCTAATAGAGAAACTATGTTTCATATATTTCTTGACATGGAAAAGAGCTTGGATACCTACTTGGTCCAACTCTTTATTTTACAGCTAAAGAAACTGGCTGAAAGGGGAAAGTGGCTTGCCAAGGCCACATAACAAGGTCAGAGACGGAGCCCAGCATAGCAGCCCAGCTTGCTTTTCCTCTTTGCCCGGCTGCCCATCACAGTGATATGGAAGAAAAGATGCTAAAGGACTTTCTGGAAAGTTCTTTGGTATGAATTCACCACTAGGATCCTTGGAAACAACCACAGCAGCCCAAGGGTGCTGTGTGTTCAACAATCAAATAAATAAATAAAGCCTTTAAGTCAAACCACTGTCATATGACATAATACCTTAGTTTTGGAGAGCAAGGGAAAGGAACAGTATTATCATTTTCTTTCTAGCATCAACTCTTCCATCAGAGCAGCAGAATTGATTAAAACAAGGCTTCCAGAAAGGGCATGCCTGCTTAATTTGCATTCAACCCTCAAATTAAAGGAATACTGGCATGCAATTTATATTTCTTGCATGCAATTTATATTTCTTGCATGTAATTTATATTTCTTATTACCGCAGCCTAATTTGACCTTTTATGCAACCATCTCCCTTCAGTTCACAGACAGCATTTTTACTGAGACTGTGACACGGATTTCTGGGCTTCTTTTTTTTCCTTTTTGAGAAAACAAAAGCAAAAAGCTTGCAAGTTTCCCATCTTTTCCAATGGCGTTAATCATTAAGGTAAAATCCCGGGCCTCGTTTTGCATAGAAAATGCCCTGGTGTTTATTCTGTATAGAGTGATACACATTGAACGATTAACTAGGCTACTCTCTTTTGCAGAGGTGATGGCTGTGCTGCATTCATTCAACAAGCAGTTATCAGGCACTATGTGTCGGCTGCTGTTACACGAAGGAGAAGATACAACTGCAAAGGAGATGCAGTTCTTGCTCCCAAGGAGTGTTATACAAGGCAGGTCATGCGCAGGGTGCTTCTGAACACGGAGGAAGAGGTGATTCTCTTGCTGGGGGTGGGGATGTTGACAGCCGCTTCACAAAAGAGACAAAATGTGAGCTGAATCTCCAAGAAAGAGATCACCAAGAAGAGGTAGGGGAGACCATCTGAGCAGAGGACACAGCAAGAGGAAAGGCACAGAGTGGGGCTCAACACGGATGGAGTGTGGGGGGACAGTAGTGGGAGATGAAGCTGGAGCGCTCTGAGTCACACTGTAAGGAGACTGACTGTCACACTGGGGAGGCTGGACTTTACCCAGCAGACTGCAGAGACACCTATGGCAGGAAACGTCCCCATGAGAATAAAGGTGAAAGTATTATAGATAGGCTGTGACCTGCATTAGGCTCTTCCATACAAAACCACGTTCCAGGCAGACGAGTTTCCTCTCTGTTCCTGAAGCAAAGTGAGCCCTGCCCTGCCTTGGGGTTTTGCTCCTGCCAAAAGGTTTGTTCCTGCAGACTGGGACACTCTTCCATCCACTCTTTCACTGGCTGGCTCCTTTTCACACTCCAGGAGGAAGCTCAAACCGCGCTTGCTCTGAGAGTCCTTCTGTGGCCTGTCTTCTTAAACGTTCCCTCACCCCCTAGCTAGTCACTATTATATTAACCCTGTTTGGTTCCTTCTCAGGATTTATCACAACCTGAAATCATCTTGTTTTTGAATTGCCTGTTTATTGCCTCCACCAATGGAATGGAAGTTCCACGAGGGCAGGGCCCCTGTCTTGTTCACTACCCATGTCTAGAAAGGCAGGCTGCAAAATCAATGTTGATTGAATGAATTAACTACTTAATGTGCTTCCAGAGTTCTAGCTGCAACTACACCCCCTTTTCTCCAACTGAACAAAGTATTTATGAGTATGAATGAGCAAGAGCGATAGTACTTATTACAGTGCCTGTATGTCGAAGCCACACACCACACCAATTTTTATTTTTTCCTTTGGAGACAGATTCTCGCTCTGTCACCCAGGCTGGAGTGCGGTGGCATGATCTCAGCTCAATGCAACCTCCACCTCCCAAGTTTAAATGATTGTCATGCCTCAACCTCCCCAGTAGCTGGGATTACAGGCGCGTACCACTATGCCCAGCTAATTTTTGTATTTTTAGTAGAGACGGGGTTTCGTCATGTTGCCCAGGCTGGTCTCGAACTTCTGACCTCAGGTGATCTGCCTGCCTCAGCCTCCCAAAGTGCTGGGATTACAGGCGTGAGCCACCGCGCCTGACCCCAGACCAATTAAATCCAAATCTCTGGGGGTGAGATCTAGACATCAGTATTTCAGGATCCCCTTGGGTGATTCCAATGTGTATCCAATGCTGAGATTCTAATACTTTTGAAGGACAAGCACACAGACAATCTTCATTTTGTTTCCCAGATCTACCAGTTTTCATACATGAAGCCTGGGACATCTTACTTAGCTACTCCCTAGTCTCTGGAATCTGTCTTATTTTTTAGAAGTAAATAAATTTGCAAATTTCAATATCTTACTTAAATTACTTGTGACACACATCACAAATAATCAGGACACATAAAGGCATCACGACCTCAAACTGAGACTTCCTAAATAGGAGAAGCAGCTTTTTAAAGCACAAGTATGTCATGATCCATTTCAGGGCATAAAAAAATTCCTTTATTATATCCAAAGCATTTCAGCTAGGATTTGATATCTACAAAGATGGCAATTTAACCTCAAAGAGTTACTCGCATTTCTACCTACAAGTAATTTATTGTTTGTGGTTTTACAGCACGTAAAGGATTTGGAAGTCCTCTGGAAAGGTAAACTTCGTGTACAGTTAATCATTTCCTGGATGTTTGTCATATACTGGGCACTAGGATATAGAAATAGAAATAAGATAGAAGTCCAACTCTTGCAGCGCTGAGAACAGGAGAGGTAAGACACAGCCAGGGTCACGACAGGTGTTACTCAAATACAGTCTTATAACAATGCTACCATTTATCAACCCTCTACTATGCATTTTGTGTGTGTAACTCACTATATACTCATAGCCATCCCAGAAGGCAGGTACTATTACTGTCATCTCCTTCCCCTTCTATTTTACAGATGAGGACTATAAGGTACAGAAAGGTTAAGTATCTTCTCTAGGGTCACACAGCCATTAAATGACCAGAGCCTGGATTCAAATCCAGACAGCCCAACTCTAGAGCCCTCATGCCCAACCATCATACTACATTGTGTCATGGGAACAAAGGGGCAGGAAAGACCATTTTTGGCTGTAGGAAGGGGCTACTTCCTGGGAAAGACACCATTCGTGTTTGCCTTTAGAGATGGGTAGACTTTCAAGAGGCAGATATGGGGAAGGACTGTTTCCCGGCAAGGGGATAGCGTTCGTGAAGATCTAAAAATTCTTGATGAATAGCATGTTGTAGAGTATAGGCTACATAAGAAGAAGTAAGATAATGATGGGGAAATGGGCTAGGCTAGGGCCAGGTTATGGAGTGTCAGAATGCCAGTAAGGATTTGGGCTTTAGTTAGCAGCCATTTGTGAGCCCCTGAAGGCTTCTGAGTAGCAGAGGCACGTGGAGCAAACTTGAGGATGGACTGGAGAGGGAGATGGCAATGGGAGACCACTTAGGAAGTCATTTAATAATCCAGGCAAGGGGAACAAAAACAGCCTAGGAAAGTGACAGTGAGATAAAACAGGAAGTAGCAAATGAGAGCGATTACAGAAGAAACTCAACAGGACTTGATGTTGGATTGGAACTTGGAGTAAACGGAAGAGTCAAAGATGCATCTCAGGTTATTTGACACTGGGAGGATGGAGACACCATTAACTCAGATAGGGAAGACAGGAACAGGCTTGGCAGAGGAAAGGAGTCAGATAAATTTCCTTTGGGGATATAAGGAATTCATCTCATTATTCTCAAGCCAAACCACCAGGAAGAGTTTCTATTATTTGAAGTCCTGTTCAGGAATCCTTCCCACTAACTGCTTTCCAATTGTTCTGTGACCTTTTACCTACTGAAATTGAGACAGGCACTTGTTGTGAGAGACTTAAGAAATTATTATATTTAATTACTTAGACTCTTCTGTCCTAGAAGGCTATGATGTCGTGTAATCCCATCGAGAGTACAGGAAAGCCAAAAGTTAGTTTCTTTGTTCAAGGAATTCAAAGCAAGGTGGGGAGGGGGGAGGCAAGAACTGCTGTCCAACTTGGGCAAAAGTTACATCCTAGAATTGAATTTGAAACCATTAACAGTTCAAGATGCGTTGCTCTGGTTCTAAAGAGGTGAATTAACATTTGGGGAGTGAACAGTGCTAGAAGTTGCAGCAGGTAAATTAGTCATAGATCCTTCTCAGAAAGACGGTATGGTTTATTCCCTCATTACCCGTGTGATCTATGGACCAGTGCCCTTAGCACCAAGAAACAGCTTATTAGAAATCTCAGGACCTACCGCAGACCTACTGAATCAAAATCATTTTATTAGGATCTCCATATACACCCATTTATTTTGAGAGTAGGGGCTTTGGAATCAGATGTATCTGGGTTTAAATCTCAGCTTAGCCACTTACTACTTACTAGCAGGTAGCCTCCTGTACTTTTGCTTCCTCATGTCTAAAATCAGGATGTGGTTCTACACCTTGGCTTCACATCGGAATGGGCCGGGAGTGCTTTCAAAAATTCCAAGCTCAGGCCACACTACACACCAATTACAACAGAATCTTTGCGGGTAGGATCCAAACTTCAGGATTTAAAGGCCTCTCAGGTGATTCCAATGTGCACTCAAAGCTGAGAACCACTCATGGCTTTGAAGAATAGGAGTGTGGCCATTGGAACCAGACAATCTTCACTTGTATCCTGTATCTACCACTTCTTATATATCAGACTGGGGCTTCTTAACCTCTCGCTAAACTTTAACTTCCTTCATCTGTGAAATGAATATGACCTGTAGTACCTCGTTCAAAGGACTCTGGGCATTGAAGGAGGTGAAACATGTAAAGCACTTAGCACAGTGCACAATATTATTATTTATGCAAGGCGCAGCTTCCTTTGCAGAAGGAACCTAGGAAGCAACATGTGGGTTGAAGTATCATATAAACACCAATCTGCAGCCATGCTCATACCTTACCCACCAGAGGTGAATTCCAATTACTTGGCCACCAAAAGGTTAGTGGGTTTTGTCTCAGCTATTGAAAAAAATGCAAAAAAAAAGTATTATTTTTCATTAGAGAATCTGAGGCAAAAGTTGGTTGGCAAGTAACTTTTGCAGAACAGGTGGGGGTTCTGCTGGAAGCATCCAAAATGCTTCCGGCTGTGGGGTCAGCACCAGGTGCAGAAGCGGGCATGGCAGATCACACAGTGCTTTTTCTTTGAACTGTCCTAGCACGCCAGGCAACAGACCCTGCACCTCATCTGCCTGGTGCCTCACAGCAATCTCCCCACTTAGAAAATCTACAATGAGCTGGAAGGGCCTTCACAAAGACTCTTGTCCAACTGCTTTGCTTTTTAGAGTGCTGCAAAGAGGTAACCAAGGCCCAGGGAGCTGAGAAGACTTATGCGGGGTCACAGGCAATTTAAAGCCATAACCAGAAGGCATAAAATGACCCAGTCAGATGTGGAGGAAACAGCCTAGTAGTGAAAAAGGAATTGAATGAAAGGGGAAAAAAGACGTAATAGTGCTTTGAACCAAAGAGCTTTATAAACACTTGTGGCTTTAACCTGCCCAGGAGGTAGATAAGCATGTGCCCTTTAGTTTGTCCTCAAACTCAACCTCTCACAAGAGGTTAAGGAACACACCCAAGGTTGGAATTGACACTCAGACCTCCAGACTTCCTGGCTTTGGAGCTGGAAGCTCAGCCTCCACCTCCCTTGTCTATCAGGAAAAACATCTGGGTTATAATGCTTGAGGATGGGATATCAAGGGGAAGTGGTGGAAGTTTTTGAGCAAGACTGCATGAGACCCTGCTAGGGGCCCCTCCCATTCCCTGAGTCACACCTCAAAGAAGTTTCTGCACTTCTATCCTGGAGGCTCCCCTTGTATGACCTTTAGAGAAATCTATTTGCCTAAGACGTTGGATGGAAGGAAAGAGAGCTGAGACTTCAAAATGTGTGAACACAGACACACCCCAAGGAGCTGCCTAAAGTAACAAAGCCTTTCCTTCACATGGCCACTTCTGCCTGTTCTAACAGGGATCCCCAGCCACGTGAGCGAGTGCCTAAAGCAAAGCAAGAGGAACAGGCAGGACCACAAGAAGAAAAAGCAAGGGGAAGTCAGCTTTAAAGGCCAAAAGGTCACATAAAACATAATAAAATACAACCGTTTCCTTTAAAATTTTTAATGGACAGGAAATGGTATAGAATAACTGCCAAGTCACATAAATTAACTTTTTTGTTAATGTTTGTGAACCCAGAAAGAACACACTATCAGTCGATGCAAACTGCATGGGCATTTTCATCAGTCATTGTCTGGGCACATGACTGAGTGTGGGCCACGGACCCATCTTTACTTGGTCCAGAAATAAAAGCGGCTGCCATGTGTGGCAGGCTGCAGATCTCCCTCGATCTCAGGGCTGGGATCCGGTCTTGGTCTTGAGTGATAGGGATTCTCCGGTAAAGGTCGATCTGTTTTCACTGTGGTGACCTGGGAAGGGTGAAGAGGGCAAAAGCAAAGTTGAAAGCTAGGGTGGAGGTATCTGTAACCATCAACGTACCTCCTGGTGTCTCCTCATTGCTCCCACTGCTACAACTGCTCCCCGACTTAAATTCCCAGCAAATCACATTCAGACTTATTTAATCGTTGAACAAACACTCAGGAAAGCCTACTTTATGTCATTCCCTGTGGTAGAAACTAGGGATACAGAAGGGAACAAGATACTGTCCTCAAGGGGATCACAGTCTAGTGAGGGAGAAAGCCAGGAGTAACAACCAAGATTTCCAAATTACCCTGATGCCTAATGGCAATGATGGAGACAGGAACTGCCTCTATAGGAGCAAGGACTGTGCACATCTAACCCATCCTGAAGGCTGGGGGTCTGGAATATTTTTAAGGAGGTAAGACTTAGCTTAAAGTCTGAGCAGGAGCCAGTCAGAAAGGCAAGGGAGGAAAAGACTTTCCAAATAAAGAGTACATATGAAGATAGGCAGGCATGTCTTCAGAATGGCTGAATCAAAGGCTGCATGAAGAATGGAGGGAGATGAAGCATCTCACCAAGAACTTATTGCTAGAAATGATGCTGAGCACATGATTCCATCCCATTTTCACTCTTATGAGGTCATTCTGCAGGGGCTCCCTGAGGCCACCTAGCTAATAGTGGAAGAAATCGTACCCAAAGCCAGATATGCCTGCTCCAAAGCTTGTGCTTCTTAATACCACACTACAGTGGTGGACAGGCCACATGATAAAGGGTATTAAATGATATGCAAAGGTGTTTGCGTTTTAACCTGATGGTTAACAGGTGCCACTGAAGCACGGCAGTAACTAAATCCCATCTCTGTAGGCTGGGAAGTGTGAAAGCTAAACTGGAGAGAGGCAAGACCCATACTGGGGAGCTGAGCCAATAAGCCAGGAGAGTGGTGAAGTACTAAACTGCAACAGGGAGAGAGATAATTTACACTCACAGCATCCCCCAATGGTCACAAAAATCTCAACTGGAAAGCCAGCAGAAACTGCTGTCATTTTCAAGATAAAGAAATAGGCCCAGAGAAGTAAGAAGACATAAGGCCACAGCTGTCAGCAGTCTTCTGATTATTCCTCTACTGGTCTGAACTCTTAAGTCACCTCATGTAAAATGACCAGATTCATCTTCCTAGATGTATAAATTCAGAAACCTTTTATTGGGAACAGAGCTTTTGTGTATACAATCACACAATTATTATTATAACCACCTTATGAGGCATTATTATCTCTAGTGCACAGATGAAGACCAGGGAGGTTGGCATGCCTAAGATAAGATACACACTAATGTCAGAGCTAAAGCTGGAACCTAAGTCTTCAAGCCTACTAGTTTTGTTTGTTTGCTTTTGAAAGTTATCCCACCGCCCTGTCATAAGTACAGATGGTTCCTAATGATCCACTAGTGGTTCCCTGGTATTTGCAGCTCCTTTAAGGAATTAAAGACATTTATGAAACTGGCTGGGCACAGTGGCTCATGCCTGTAATCCCCGCACTCTGGGAGGCTGAGGCAGGTGGATCACTTAAGGTCAGAGTTCAAGACCAGCCCAGGCAACATGGTGAAACCCCATCTCTACTAAAAATACAAAATTTAGCTGGCCATGGTGGCGGGTGCCTGTAATCCCAGCTACTCAAGAGGCTGAAGCAGAATTGCTTGAACCCGGAAGGCAGAGGTTGCAGTGAGCAGAGATCGTGGCACTATACTCCAGCCTGGGTGACAGAGTGAGACTCCACTTCAAAAAGAAAAACAAAAAAAATGTTGCCCAGGCTAGTCCTGAACTCGTGAGCTCAAGCGATCCTCCTGCCTCAGCCTCCCAAAGTGCTAGAATTGCAGGTGTGAGCCATGGCACCTGATTGAGAAATACACTTTTGAAAAGAGTTAAGAGAATTTTTTTTTTATCTCACAGAGTTTTAAAAAATGTTAATACAAAGATTCAAGAATAAATATGCTTTCTTACTAGCATGACTTGTTATTTCTTCTTTCATAAGTCAGAAATGAGAAAAGGTAGTTTTATTTGTTACATGTATAAGTTCTACCACTTTCCAACCTAGAATTATCAACTATTTAAAATAATATGTTCAGTACATCAGAAAGTATCTGAAAATAATCAAGCCAGATATAAAAGACAAAAAAATTGCTACATTATTACTTATGACACCAAGCTTATAATCCAACCATTCACAGATGCTATACACAAAGAGAAGGGAACTAGACCGGGTATGGTGACCTGTAATCCCATCACACTGGGAGGCTAAGGTGGGAGGACTGCTTGAGCTCAGGATCTCAAGACCAGACTGGGTAATATAGCAAAATCCTGTCTCTACTAAAATACAAAAATTAGTTGGGCATGGTGGCCTGCACCTGTAGTCCCAGCTACTTGGGAGGCTGAGGTGGGAGAATCACCTGTGCCCAGGAAGTCAAGGCTGCAGTGAGCTGTGATTGCACCACTGCATTCCAGCCTAGGAGAGAGAGTGAGACCTGAGTTTTTTCCTCCATGCCTTGCTACCTGTGCTGTCCCACGGGGAACGGAGGGAGCTGAGGCTGAAGAAGCAGGGATGGGTCAGATCATAAAGGGCCTGCATGCCATGTTATGGAGAAGATGCTTTATCTCACCAGCAATGCAGAGTCCCCGTACAGTTTTTAAAAACACAGTGACGTAAGATTTGTTTTCCACACAGATCACTCTTCTTGTGGAGGTGTAATTTAATCCTCAATTCTTCAATTTCATCTAAAGCCCACATTGATCCACCCTCCTCTCCCAGAAATTCATGTACCCCAGGTTAAGAACTCCTGTCCAAGAATAAGATAACAGCAGCAGGAACAATGAGAGGATTAAAAAAAAAAATTCCAGAAGATGCTAATCTAAAGGAAGTGATGACTGCATGGAATCAGTAGGGAATGAAGAATTCAGGTTTCTAGCTCTGATGTTTCAACAGACGGTGGTGTCACAACTAAGATAGGAAATATAGGAGAAAGAGAAACACTTTTAAAACTACAAGAATGTAGTTTTTTAAAAAAAAATCTTAGATATGTTCCTGAAAAATGTGGCATAAGCCTGATCCTATTTCCCCAGTGAATTCCACAATAACCTCCACAATGTTTTCAACTGACAGTGTTTCACTAATACTTTATCTTTCTCTACTCCCTTCTGTTCTTTAATTAGCTAATTAACTAAAAACAAATCTGCACATGCTAGAAGGCCTAAAGAAATTTTTTTTTTTTTTTTGAGACGGAGTCTCGCTCTGTTGCCCAGGTTGGAGTGGAGGTAGTGGCACAATCTCCATTCACTGCAAGCTCCACCTCCCGGGTTCACACCATTCTCCTGCCTCAGCCTCCCAAGTAGCTGGGACTACAGGCGCCCACCACCACGCCCGGCTAATTTTTTGTATTTTTAGTAGGGACGGGGTTTTACCATGTTAGCTAGGATGGTCTCGATTTCCTGACCTCATGATTTGCCCACCTCAGCCTCCCAAAGTGATGGGATTACAGGCGTGAGCCACCACGCCCGGCCAGAAATATTTCTATTTTTAAAAATTCCTTTCTGGATTGTGCATAATCACTGCCTAATATGTTTGGTAAATCTGGTAAGTTCTTACATCATATCTGTATTTACAGAGACCCTTTGCTGACCACCTCCTGCCTTTATCCCACCCGAGTCAGAAAGTGAGACCTCCAGCAGAAGCCTTTTTACCTTTGACAGTTCTCCCAGGTCAGGCCGCACCCAGCCCAGTTTGTCCAGCACACACTCGTCAAACTTTGCCTGCTGTTTGCGACAGTGACGAAATAACTGCTGGCCAGTATAATCAATGCAAGTCCAATATTCTGTAAAAGGCTCTGCACAGTGACGTTTTATCTGCCTGGAAAAGAAAGCTGGGTTAGGGGCATCTCTTTGCAAAACAATGAAAAACAGAAAAGTGAGAAAAAAATAGGTACAGATCTCAAATACATAGCCTTGCTTTTTGAAAGGTATGTGAGTACATATTCTTACCTCACTTACAAGACAACTTCAGGATCCTCAATTTGAGAACAAGTTAGTAAACAAAAAAGATTTCTGAGGTAGAAAACCTAATTTCTTTATATAGTAAGAAGAAAAGAGCGTAGCCTAATGCACGCCTATTTTACTCAGAGGGGAACTCCTTACTTGGGGCCTATTTATTCTTTTCTTCAGATCCAATTCCTCTAAGGGTATCAGCTTAGCAAATTTAGAAGAGAAGGAGGCATAATTAAATCATGGACATGCTGATAGAAGTCAAACGCGACAGACAACGGCAAAGGAAGAGACAGAATTATAAAAAGCAAATACACAAACTAACAAGCAGAAGATCCTGGGATCATTCAGTATAAAGACAAACTGTACTCCACTCCTCAAAAGCTCAAGGTCCTCATTTTATTTACGCATTGAACAAAAATAGATATTAATCCTTGCTATCAAGAACAAAGTTATATTATATTTGGTATTCTCTGTTAAGAAGCAGGCTAGCATATAATTCATTCTGTGGCCATCAAAAATCGCTAGAGAAAATTTAACTTCTGTGTATAAAAAGAATAAGTTTCAGTTTTTTGCAAAATCCTCCTTATCTTATCATTCAACCCTGCTAGTATGCATGTTCAAGCAAGAATAAAATACCATCATTTTATGTCAAAGCCATACTTGAGGCAGTGAAATTCAGAACACCTCTTTCTCCCAATGAAATAATAATTTTATTATTTAAGTGCTTACCTGTCATACTCCAGAAATCTAGCTACACTCTCACATGAATCTTGTTTAACATGGATCAGGAAGGAAGGATCTCAGAGATGGCTTAAGGAAGTATACAGTGAAAAATCTGCTTTCCACCCTGCCCAATAAGCCACTCAGTTGCTCTCCTAGAGGTCCACCAACGTCACCAGCTTCTTAGGTTTCCCTTCCGGGTATACTAAGCATAACCTGCACCCACATAACTTCTACTCAAGAATCACTTTGGTAGAAAGCAACCATTTCCAATGGGAGTTTTATATTCCTCCAAAACGCAGCAGCAGCAGACGGGCTGCAAGCCACTACTCTAGTAGCACGGATCCCTGTTCTGGACCCTGTTACCCATACCTAACAATTATCTACTAATGCCTAAAACCAGCAACTTCAGCAGTGAGAAATTCCTCTATGGAGGCAGTTAGGCACCTTGGGAATTTGTGAAATCCAAACATTCCTTAAAATGTACTACCACTGGGCCATGGAAAAAATGCTTTGCAAAAGTTCTCTTAGAAAATAAAAATTGTTTAGGCTGGATGCTGTGGCTCATGCCTGTAATCCCAGCACCTTGGGAGGCCAAGGTGGGTGGATCACTTGAGGCCAGGAGTTCAAGACCAGCCTGGCCAACATGGCGAAACCCCATCTCTACTAAAAATACAAAAATTAGCCAGGCAGGTGGCACACACCCGTAATCCCAGCTACTCAGGTGGCTGAGGCACGAGAATCGCTTGAACCCAGGAGGCAGAGGTTGCAGCGAACAAAGATCACGCCACAGCACTACAGCCTGGGTGACAGAGTGAGACTCTGTCTCAAAAAAAAAAAAAAGAAAAATTGTTTAAATAAACACACACACACACTCAATCTCGCTGGTAATCAAATCAATGCAAATTGAAACATTTGCACCTCCCAAATACTGCAAATTAAATATTTGCACCTCCCAAATATTTAAATACTATGCATACCAGAATCCAGCGCTGAGGACAGCATAAATTGATCCAACATTTAAAAAACAAAAGCATTTGCTGGGCACGGTGGCTCACACTTGTAATCCCAGCACTTTGGGAGGCCAAGGCAGATGGATCACAAGATCAGGAGATTGAGACCATCGTGAAACCCCGTCTCTACTAAAAATACAAAAAATTAGCTAGGCGTGGTACTGGGTGCCTATAGTCCCAGCTACTCGGGAGGCTGAGGCAGGAGAATGGTGTGAAGCCGGGAGGCGGAGCTTGCAGTAAGCCAAGATCATGCTACTGCACTCCAGCCTGGGCAACAGAGCGACACCCCACCTCAAAAAAAAAAAAAAAAAAAAAAGCGATACAGTTCAAGAGCCATAATGATGTTCAAAGCCCTTTATAGAGTAAACTCACTGTTAGGAAATTTATGCCAAGGAATTATTAACTGATGAAAATGATCTATACGCAAAGGTAACCACTGCAGATTTATCCAAAATAATCAAAAACTGAAATCAACAATGATGTTCAATAACAGGAATTGGTCAGGTACGTTATGGTTGGTTTATCCACTGATGGAATAATATATAACCATTAAGAATGATGATCATGGCCAGGTGCGGTGGCTCACACCTGCAATCCCAGCACTTTGGGAGGCCAAGGAGAGCTGATCACTTGAGGTCAGGAGTTCAAGACCAGCCTGGCCAACATGCTGAAACCCCATCTCTACCAAAAATACAAAAAAATTAGCCAGGCGTAGTGGCGCAGGCCTGTAGACCCAGCTATTCAGGAGGCTGAGACATGTGACTCGCTTGAAGCCAGGAGGCAGAGGTTGCAGTGAGCCAAGATCACACCATTGCACTCCAGCCTGGGCAACAGAGTGAGACTCCGTCTCAAAAAAAAAAAAAAAAAAAAAAAAAGATGATCATGAAGACTATATAGCAACTTCGAAGAATGTTTCCAATAATATCAAGTGAAAAATGAATTTCTCAATGTATACATACTATGATTATAACCACAAAAATATCTTTGCATAGGGACAGAGACAGCAGATGCAAGAAAGGAGGAAAGCAGCTACTGTGCTAAGGTATCTATTTTTTTTCTCTAACTTCATTGTAGTGGACATCGGTGGTTTCTGCCTAGCCAGCAGTCATTCCCCATTCTTCTGTAACATCCTTCTAATTTTCCTTTGGGAACAACCCCTCCCTGTCTCTCAGCAATGTGGTTTGGATGAAGCTAAGTCCACTCCCCATCTCAGGCCTGACCAATTAGAGCTTTTTATCTCCTGAAGCACAAGTGATGCAATGATACGTATACGAAGTCCGCCAGCCAGGACAATTAGACTCAGTTCAGGAGCTTCTGCTCACTTCTGGATAAAGGGCACACTTTGTCTAGGTTTGCTAAGCAAGTATCAACAGAACAGCAACTCGAGTGGCTGGTGGCCATTTTTGGTACAGCAAGGTGAGAGTCTTTCTGAAATGAGGTCAACAGAGAAAACCAGGACTAAGAGATTGTGAAAAGAGGAGAGGCAAAAAGACATCAAGTAGTTGTGAAATTATTTAAGCCCTTGAATCCAGCCCTGCCTGATGCCAGCCCTATTTCTGGACTTCAGAGTTACAAGAGCCAATTTCCTTTGAGTTCACTCTCTCTCCTTTTAAATAGAGTGCTAATATGCTTGTTAAAACATTTTCCTACAATTACACTGTTTAGTTTTTTTTTACTTAAGTATCAAGCACAATGACCTACCTAAAACCTAACTCCGAATACAGTTTTCTTTCCATCATACCTGTGTTCTGTAGTAGTGACAAAACCTAGTGAATGCCTGCTTAAAAAGGACTGTGATAGGTTGTTTTACGTGCCTTTTCAAATTTTTCACAGCAAAAAGACTTTCCCCTTGCTGTAGCAAAAATGGTCACCAGTCACTTGCTTAGCAAACCTAGATAGGTATTATTTTACAATTTGGAAACTGAGATTCATGGAGATAAAAGAACTTGCCAGATAATAAAAACAAAACCAAAAATAATTATCATCCTTTGAATGTTTTACCTTGGTCTGATTTCAAAGCCTATGTACTTCCTAATAAAATCCAGATTATTAGCTGGCTGTTCACTTATTCATTTAAACCTTTATGCTTCAACCAAGTAGGCACTGATACCAAAGATTTTTACCTAAAGAAGTCCAAAGCACACTTGTTGACCAGTTTGCCTTCCTCTAAACACCGCCTCGGATCTTTCTCTTCCCAGCGGCAGAGCATAAACTCCTTGTTGGGCTTATCACATTGAGCTCCATAGTGATGGGCCGCAGCTTTAAGCACAGCAGAACTAATTTTCACCTAGGAAAGGAAAGATGGGACAAAGGCCACAGACTGTGAACCAGAATACCACTTTCTCAGCTTTACCTCATGCGGGTCAGAATAGAGAACACAAAAGTAGCACTGTTCTGACTTTACCAAGAAAATTAAACACTGTCATAATAATAATTTTTTTTTTTTTTTTTTGAGGCAGGGTTTCACTCCCATCCCCCAGGCTGGAGTGCAGTGGCGCGATCTCGGCTTACTGCAACTTCGGCCTCCCAGGCTCAAGCGATTCTGCTGCCTCAGCCTCCCAAGTAGCTGGGATTACAGGCATAAGCCACCTCGCCCAGCGATTCTTTAAAATCTATGGTGATTTAGAGAACACGAAGCTCTTTCACATATATTATTTTCTTCACTTTTACAATAGTCTCATGAAGAGATTAATATTCCCATTTTAGAGCAGAAGAAATGGCACCCCTAATAGAATCTTTATTTATGGTAGAGAGAAAAGGGGTGTAGAGAAGGATGAAGTCTTCTGGGATGCAGGGAGAGGAACCAACTCTGGAGAGCTTTGCTGAGTTTCTGCTGCTGGAATAAAATTAATAGATATATAAGGCTGGGCACAGTGGCTCATACAGGTAATCCCAGCACTTTGGGAGGCCAAAGCAGGCAGATCACTTGAGGCCAGGAGCTCAAGAACAGCCTGGCCAACATGGTGAAAGCTTGTCTCTAGTAAAGATACTAGAGATGTATCTGGCGTGGTGGTGCACACCTGTAATCCCAGCTACTAGGGAGGTTGAGGCATGAGAATTGCTTGAACCCAGGAGGCAGAGGTTGCAGTGAGCCAAGATCATGCTACTGCACTCCAGCCGGGGTGACAGAGCAAGACTCTGTCTCAAAAAAAAAAAAAATTAAATTAAATTAAATTAAAGGATAAATAAAACTCCCAGAGGACTACGGAGTCACAGAAGATGAGGCTGGAAGAGATCACAAAGAGCATCTAGTCCGTCTAGTAATAGTCCATCTAGTCCATCTAGTAATAACTAATAATAAAGTACTAAAATCTACAAATTTTTTAAAAATCAGAGCATATCCAAGGTTGCCATCCCTTTAACTATGCCCACCAGTTTCGCTCAATAGTATTTTAGTGATATTTTCTTGAGAAGATACACAGTGTAGATATAGCCAGCTCAGAGAGAACTGCAAACTGTCCAGGGCCTACAAACAGCTGCTTAAGCAAGAGACCTGTGGTCCCTTTTCTGTACTACCTTTTCTTATACCAATACCACAATGTTTTAATTACTGTCACTGAAGATAACATTTTGTTATCTGGGAGAACCATCCTCCTCATTCTTCCTTTTCAAAACTTTTTTGGCTATTCTTTCAGATGAACACCTTCCCCCAATAATTTGCATTCAAATTGTATTAAATTTAGTTATATGTTAAATTAGGGAACAATGGGCACTTTTTATAATACTGGGTGCCTGCTGAAACTTCACATCCTCAGAGAGCCTCTCTCTAATCATCTTATATAAGCTGTCATCAGTGGTCACTCATGTGGTCTGGTCTTAGCATTCATGTGCTAAGTCTGATCAATTCTAGACATACTTGTTCTTTCCTCTCTGTAAGCACAGTTTCTGTATTAAGCACCAATTACACTGGGGTCATTAACATCTTTCTCAATAATTTTAAGAGCCCCTGAGTGGTCTGTGTGTGACTAGAACATAAGCTCCCAGAGGGAAGGGATTTTGTTTTCAACAGAGATCCACTACTGTAAAGATATCAATTCTCCCTATATTAAGCTATGGTAATTAAATATAATGTTGAATACGGTACACACCAAGCACCCAAAATAGTGTCTAGCACAAGTAGCTGTTGAGCACCCACTCTTTGCTAGAAAATGGGGATACAATAATTAGAAAACAGATATGAATACATCAATCACACCTTCTCATCCACAACACAGTATTTCTCTCCATTTATTCATAGTCAAGTCATTCTTGTCCTTTGGTTAAAACTAGTTTCCTTCATTATAGGGACCTTGAACATTTCTTGTTTATTCCTCAGTATTTTAGCACTTTTGATACTATCTAAACAGGATAGTTTTTCTATTAGACTTTCAAACTGTTTACTGCTTACTTGTATACTGTATTTTCTCTCCAGCCATCTTACTGAACTCTTGTTAGTTCTGACACAAAACTCAAGAAGATTAACAGAAAAACTGCCATTTACAAATAAAAACTGTCTCCCTTCTGCTACTTTATTTTTTTCTTCTTATTCTCATTTCCTATTTTATTGCTTTAACCAACCCCTTCAGGACAATACAGATGAAGAGCAATGACAGCAGACAACCTTCCCTTTTTCTAAAATTAAAAGCAAGTTTGGTATAATATTTGCTGTTGGTATCTGGAATATAGTTGTTTGGATATTCCTTGTTAAGAAAGCTTCTTTCTAATTCTAATTAGTTTTGCTTTACTGTTGTTTTCTATACCAGAAAAGACTAAAATTTTTAGGCTTTGTTTTCATTAATTTATAAATGTAACATAGAGCATTAACAGATTTTGTAAAACTGATCCAATGTATTTCTAGAATAAAATCTAGTCTGTCACAGTGTATTATGCTTTAATACACTACTGAATTTGATTTGTAAAATTAAAAATTGTTGTGTGAGAACAGTCTGTAATTTTATTTTATTATTTTTTTGAGACCAAGTTTCGCTCTTGTCCAGGCTGGAGGGCAGTGGCGCAATCTCGGCTCACCGCAACCTCCACCTCCCGGGTTCAAGTGATTCTCCTGCCTCAGCCTTCCTGAGTAGCTGGGATTACAGGCATGCACCACCACACCCGGCAAATTTTGTATTTTTGGTAGAGACGGGGTTCCTCCATGTTGGTCAGGCTGGTCTCAAACTCCCGACCTCAGATGATCCTCCCACCTCAGCCTCCCAAAGTGCTGGGATTATAGGCGTGGGCCACCATGCCCAGCTGTAATTTTATTTTTTATGCACTTTATGCAGCTAGGTTATTAATAAAAGGCAAGGAAAGATGACAAGAGTAATTAATCTATACACTACAGAAAGGAGAATAAAGTTATGACTATGTCTATTAATAGTGCAACTGTTATAATTATCAAAGATAAAGTTATGACATAAGTGAAATCTGCCATGATGACTCTAATAAATTTATGTTTAAAATCTGTAAAGTTTTTGTATTAAAGTTTTTGAAAATAAAAGAATTTATTTAGGTAAACTGGCACACATTTGCTTGTTTTATTACCTATAAACAGCTAGGAGAATAAAAACTAACACTCAAACTTTTCTAAAAGCTTAATATATTTTAATAATTAAGTTAGTTATATTTACTTGTCATATGCCTTAAAAGAGCTTTAACTGGCTGATTCAATTATTCAAAGGCCCAAAACTATACGGCCCAAAAAGCCTGACACATTATTTATTTCCCTACAAATGTGGAAATCTTATCAAAATGAAGGTATACACATGTTGCTGAGCATATAAAACACCATCCCTGTCACAGGAAAATAAAGGAAGACATTGAGTCTGTTTCATAATTAATGAAAAAGAGGGATGTGCTAGAGACAACACAGTGAGTCAGTGGCAACCCCAGAACTAGAACACAGTGATTGTGACCTCCAACCAGGCTTCTTCCCATTATATCACCATCACTGAGGTGGATGAGCCTGAGATGTCACCATATCCCCTCACCTGCTTCTTCACTGAGACTGATGAATTCCAACAGAAACAACATCCTTTCACAGCTGTTTACCATGAATATCGTCTCAAATTCATTCAGATCTCTTTGTCTCAAACAACACAGAATTTCAACATCCTTCTCATTTATTCTCACAACAGCCTCACTGCACAGCAGGGCTACACAGTCTGCAGGTGTGGAAACTGAGACAAAGTCACCATCTAGAGCCAATCAACCTTCTAGTCCTGTCCTTGTCTCCTTAAACTACGTCTGTACCTCTTTTTATAGTACTTTATTTATACCATGCCTTGAGTTTTCCTAAATTTATGTAAAACAGAGAATAGTACTTAATAGAACTGTTATGAAGATTAAATGAGTTAATATATATAAAAATAATAAGAACAGTGCCTATCACATCGAAAGCACACCATAAATATTAGCTATTTTTGTTTTTACTCAAAATTATCAAATGTGTCCAAGGACTTTCCAGTCCAAAGCTTCTGACTGCTTTTTCAATGGGGATGTGTCATAACTCCTAAGCCAATGAGGTCCAAAATGTATTTAACTCGCTCTCCAAACGGGCTCCTTTTTCTGGCTTCACCAGTACTATTGCCACGCTGCAAATCTGACTTTGATTCTTCAACCTTCCCTACCTCCAATATCTAATCCATTGCTAAGTCTGATCAATTCTAGATATACTTGTTCTTTGCTCTCTGTAAGCACAGTCTCTGTAAGCACCAATTACACTGGGATCATTAACATCTTTCTCAATAATTTTAAGAGCCACTGAGACCAGTCTCCCTGCTTTTCTTTTTCTTTCTTCAATCCATTCTTCACACAGCTGCTACCATGATCTCCCTAAATGACAATTCTTATTTTACTCTGCTGTTATATTAGCAACCAAACTCTCATTCAGCCTTAACAGCAGAATAAAGCCTCAACTTCTTAACGGGTACCGAAAGGCTTCTGGAGCCAAACTATCTTTCCACCCTTCTCACCCGCAACATTTCAAAAAGGGACTATTTACTGTTCTCTCAAAACACTGAACTCCTTTTTGACTCTCTGCATTTTCCCATCTCCTTACTTTTGCTCGGACCCTACCCTCACTTAGAGGGGTCTTCTCTTCATCTCCGCCCATAAATGCCATTCTTCATATGCCATTTAGTCATGTCTTACATTATGCCCAAAAAGTGCTTTCTCTATTCCCTTTATAGTTTCAGAGAATTTTATAGCTGGGGTCACCTCATCTTACAAATAACCGTGTCTGCAAATGCTAAAATCAAGTAATCAAGGTGACCGGCAGGTAGGCCTAGAATTTAGATACAACTTCAAATCTTTTCCTAAACCACATCTTCCCCCTTTCATAGTATTTAATCACACCTTGTCTTGTATTTTAGTTATTTATGTAATTATTCGTATGTTCATTCAATTGTGTGAAGAGTAAAGGCAAATGTATTTCAGATACATCAGTTGTATGAAGTAGAACTTCAGATGTTTGTTGAACCTAATAAAAATTGCAACAAGAAATACAGCAACTCAAGATTAACCCAGCTACATGGGGTGGGGGCAGGGGGGTGGTTCACCGGGGGGGGAACAAAAGAGTGGGGGCCACATGGCAGCTCCCCTCTGCCACCTCAGAGTAAATGTCACTTTAATATAATAAAGTCCCTGAACATAGCTAATAATTTCTTCCTCTGAGGAAAATAACAGTTGCCACTCTCACAGGCATCTAAGATTAAATGAAGCATTGCAGGTAGAAGACTTAACATATGGCCAGGCGCGGTGGCTCACGCCTGTAATCCCAGCACTTTGGGAGGCCGAGGCAGGCAGATTACGAGGTCAGGAGATCGAAACCATCCTGGCTAACACGGTGAAACCCCGTCTCTACTAAAAATACAAAATATTAGCCGGGTGTGGTGATGAGCGCCTGTAGTCGCAGCTACTCGGGAGGCTGAGGCAGCAGAATCGCTTGAACCCGGGAGGTGGAGGTTGCAGTGGGCCAATATCGCGCCACTGCACTCCAGCCTGGACGACAGAGCGAGACTCTCAAAAACAACAAAACAAACAAACAAAACACTTAACATAGTGCCTGGTATATCATTGCTGGTACATCATTTCTAGTCTTGGCCTTCCTCTCCTTTAATACAGCCTGTTCTACTATCCAGCCCGGCCATGACACTCCTCTGCCTTAAAACCTTCCACCTCTTCCCACCACCTCCCTTACTGGATCAAGTCCAAACTGTTTGGTCTGGCCTTGTAGAAGCTGCTTCCAAGTCCTATCTCAGCCCGAGTTGCCTCTCCAGGCTCAGCACCTGCTGCTTCCCACCACCACCACTAGGGTCACATCAAACTGTACTTGGCTCCCTAAACACACAAGTTCTGCTAGGCCGTCTCATTCTTGTGAGTTTTCACCCATAATATAGTGGAAAAGCACTGGTTTTAAAATCAGACCTGGGTTCACTTCCAGCTCTATTACTTACGAGCTCCGTGACCTTGGGCAAATCATTTCTACTCTCAGGGACTAATTCCTTATTTATAACGTTACGACCAATTGTGTGTGTGTGTGTGTGTGTGTGTGTATATATATATATATATATGACCAATTGTGTGTGTGTGTATATATATATATATATATATATATATATATATATATATATATCTCCTACCTTATAGTGTTGCTGGGAGGATTCAATGAATTAATGCATGGAAAGTAATTAGCATCCTGCCTGGTATCTAGAAAGGACTTGATCATGTTAGCTATAATTAGTAGGGTATCTTTCTACTTCACTTCTCACAGCACTAACTACATTGTACTGTGACTGCCTCTTTATGTGTCTGTCTCCCTACTGGATTGTAAAGTCCATGAAAGCACGAAGTATATCTCTTCCAGCGTTACGTGTACACGTTAATTACTCAAATGATATCTCTTGAATAAACGAATGCTTTAAATGGGTCCTGTTACCAAACACCTTCCCAAGGCTGTGAGTAGATGCACGCTCCAATATTGTCTCATTTTCCCGCGGCTTCCTCACCCCACTCTATGCACTCTGCACCGGTGATACCACTTTAAGGTAGGTGACCGTCCCCCTCGACTGTGAGCCCCTAGGGTTGTATACTCACCTCGCATGCAAGTTTGAGGATTAAGCGACATAAGCTAAGGAAAATGACTGGTTGGTGCTTAATAAAATGTATCACTATTATTCACGGAAGGAGAAACAGGTCGCTGTGGAGGGCGAAAGGGGGAGGATTCTAGAGCCACTGCAGGATGCGACAGGGTGGGGTAGAGAGGGGAGGCGACTCCCAAAGCTGCGGAGGGGACCTCCGGGGGTCGACCTGTATATGCGTTGGAGGACTGGGGAGGGGGGCCCGGGTCCCAGGATCCGCGGAGCCCAAGCGGGGCTAGGCCCAGGCCCGAGAAGCCGCAGCCCCATGTCTCCCTTGCCTGTCCTCCGGATAGCCTCACCTCATCTACTTTCAGCTCCTCTAGAGTGGGCAGCTCCACTATCCCCGGCATGACGGCTGCAGCCCCGACCCCGACGAGAAGCCCTCAGCCGCGTCGCCCCGGTCTCCTCGAACTACCCTTTCGACCGCCGAGCGCCACACGGCGCCTGCGCATGCGCATCTGGCAACACGCAGGCGTATTGCCCTGCCCAACCACGAGCGAGGGAGCGTGCGCAATACCGAGAACTCTTCGGCCTCCAGCGGGGTGGGGCTCCGATTCGGCTCCGCCCACCCCTCCAGGTTGTCATAGTGATGCCGTATCCACTGAGACTCCGGATCCCAACAGCTGGAAGCTAAAAACAGGCGCCATGGAGTACACAGGGAGCAAATATATCGGGGAATATGTAGATGGGAGGTAAGGGGCTCATTTGATTCACTTACTATACCTTGAATAGCTGTGACTGGAAAAAGACGGCTTTTTGCTTCTGCGAAACACCTTGTGCCAGGCACTTTCACAAACTTGCCCGAGTAATTTTTTCAAGGACCGTATCTAACAAGCAGCAAAGCTGAGATGCATTCATTCCATATATACTTATATGTGTGTGTGCATCGACTGTGTGTGTGTGCTATCTGCCAGTTTTAAACATAGGAATATTTAAAATGTCAAGATCCTTGCTCTTAGGGAGTTTATAATCCAGTTGGAGATGTATTGCCAATAAACAAATAAGTGATAAAATAATTACAGATAATGGTAAATGCTATAAAAACAAACACGAAGATTAGGGAAGAGAGACTGGCTAATCTGAATCTACACGGTCGCTTCCTTCCAGGAGGAGTTCACGATCTAGGGATTATTATAGAGGATTTTATACACAAATCAGTGTAGTGGACTAGTAGTAAAAAACAATTCAACAGTTTTTTTTCCTTTTCTTTTCCTTCCTTCCTTCCTTTCTTCCTTCCTTCCTTCCTACCTTGCTCTCTTTCTTTCTCTCTCTCTCTCGTTTTTGTTTTATTTTCAGACAAGATCTCGCTCTGTTGCCCTGGCTGGAGTGCAGTGGCCTGTTCACTGATTACTGCAGCCTCGACCCCCTATGCTCAAACAATCTTCCCGCTTCAGCCTCCCAAGTAGCTGAGACTACCGGTGTGCACCACTACCCCCAGCAAATTTTTCAACGCCTTTTGTAGACACGGCGTCTTGCTATGTTGTCCAAGCTGGTCTCATACTCCTGGGCTCAAGTGATCCTCTTGCATGAGCCACCGTGCCCAGCAATTCAACAATGTTGAGTGGCTACCGAGTACCAGGCCCTGGAATTGACTCTGGGCACAATCCCTGTCTTCAGAAAGTTCATTCAAACATGATGGGACAAGTAGACATAACAGATAACTGCGATTCAGTGTGATAAGAGCTGTAGTAGAGAGAAGCAGAGGAAACACAGAGGTGGCCACTCTTTTTTGCCAACCACCCTGGATGAAGAAAGTGGAATCTCTGTTTTTATAGCTGAGGAAACCAAGGCTGGACGATATGAAGTGGTTTGCTGAACCAGTGCTAGTTGTCGGGACTGTGAAGCACTCCCACCTTGGGGCTCTGTATTCACAAGTTGGTGGAATTCCAGGGCATTTTGAGTTAATAGGAAAGAGGGATCTGTGGTCTGGACAGGGATAGGAGATAGATTCCTAGAGAGGGTGGTAGGAATGCTATGGGATGCTATCTCTCTAATCATTACATCAATTTTGCAAGGAAAATGTTATTATCTTTCCAGGTAACAAAGGTGACCCTTACAGGGCTTGAGACACTTATCCTACTCAGCAGGTAAGTGGCAGAGGTGCTTGGTGTGTACTCCCTCTCACTACTCAGTGAGATAGTTCAGGCTGACCTTGCAAATAAAGGAACAGAAGTTAAGAGAAGCAAAATGACTGGCCCACCATTATGGATACACAGCTAGGAAGTAACAGAGTCAGGATTTGAACCCAATCCTCTGTCCAAACCACATTCTTACTTTTCACAAGGCCCTGCTACAGTGAAGGTGGTAGAATTTTGGCAGATAGAGATGGGGTATTGGGCATTTCAGGCACAAAAAGTTGAGAAACTACATTAATTTTTGATGGGCTGTATATGGGTGAGAGAGAAACACACAGACAAGGTAAAAGAGGGAAGGCTTTCAACCATTTGCCTTTGGCCTTCTGTGTATTTTCATTGGGTTTTTGTGCCAAATCAGCCATTTCCATGCTTTGGCCCTAGGAATTTGGCCTTTGCTTGAGGTTGTCTGGTACCTCTGTAACCACAATAGGGATTCCCAGACCTGAACAGGGCTTCCCAATTTCCCATAACTAGCAAGAAGTCAGCAGTTTTTCACTTGTTATACTTCTTTTCATAAGTTGGATATGTGTTATTCTGTATTGATTTTGTGTTTTTAACAACAGTTAACTAGAATTCTATTTGGGGCATCTCAAATTTCAGCATGTAATGAGAGCATGAGACAGGTCTGGGCTCAAGTCTGCCATTTGCTTGTTGTACACTTAATCAACCATCCATATCTCAGTTTCCTCATCTGTAAAATGGGAAAGCAATGCACATTCAGCAGCAGTGTTTCAAGGAATATGTAATGATCATATATGGGTGTTATTTACAAATGGTAGATACTCAATCGATTTTTTTTAATTTAGGGAGGGGATATTTTCCTCTTGGAGTTTAAATGAATAGAGTAACCTCTCTATACAGTAGGAAGTTGATATTTAACGTTTGGTTTAAAAAGTTTATGTAGACTCTCCATGGCTGATAGGAACATCAAGTGGTACGACTGCTTTGGAAAAGTTTGGCAGTTTCTTGAAAAGTTAAACAGCCATTCCACTTATAGGTATTTACCCCAGAAATGAAAGTGTATATCTACACAAAGACATGTATACAAGTACTCATAGCAGCCTTATTTATAATAACCAAAACTAGAAACAAACCCAAATGTCATCAACAGGGGAATGAAGAAACTAATTGTGGTATATCCATTCATCGGAATACTACTCAGCAATAAAAAGGAGTGAACTATTGGTACACAGAACAACATGAATGAATCTCAAAAAATTATGTTAAGTGAAAGAGGCCAGACAAAAAAAGAGTAGACACTGTATGATTCCATTTATGTAAAATTCTAGAAAATGCAAATCTATGGTGACAGAAAGTAGATCAGTAGTCACCTAGAGATGAGGATTGTGGGCAGGGGCAAGGAGGAAGTATTACAGAAAGGCATGCAGAAACTTTTGTGGGGAGTAGATATTTTGTCTTGATCGTGATAATGTTTTCCCAGGTGATGTCAAAACGTGTCAAATTGTACACTTTAAACACGTGGCCTATTGTATGTCAATTACACTTCAATAAATCTACTTAAAAAAAAACCTTAAAAGAGACATGATTTCCCTGTACCACGTGTGAATATTAAAAAAAAAAAAGGTTAATGTAGTATCTGTCTGACCTCAATATTATGGTTTCTTTGGAGTAGTCGCACAATGGAGTTCTAGATAACTCCACTCCAAAGCACCACAAGGTAAGTGCCAGAAGAGACCTACAGACACAGGGGAGGAAGGGATGCCCATAGCATTTATGTAGTAACTACTGTGCTCTGGGTGGCTTTGCCTGCATCTTCTCTTCACAGGGACTCTTTGAGATAGATATCATTATACTGTTTTACAGATGGGAAAAGTAACGCTCGGAGTAAACTTGCCCAAAGTCACCCAGTTAGCATTTGGCAGAGCAGGTATTAAAACCCAGGTCGATCAGACTGTAAAGCCCACGTGCTTCCTACAATAGAGCCCTGCTGCTGGGGCCCTTCAGAGGCCACATACAGTCGGAGCCGTCCTTAAAGGCTTCGTGGAAGAGATAGTATTTGAAATGGGCCTTGAAGGTTGGGTAGGATTTAGGTGGTTGGAGATGCAAGGTGAAGAATTCTTTTTCTAGAAGTTTCTAGGCAGAGGGAACAGCATGAGCAATAGCCCAGAGGGCACGTATGGAGTAGAGCTGGCAGTTCAGTTTGGCAGGAGAGTGGGTTGTGCCCAGAGGAGTTATGCAAAGGGAAGCTGGACAGGCGGTCTGTGCTCTGGCAAAGAAATTTCAATACCATGCACAATTCTGGTGGTGGAGGAACCACTGATAGATCCTGGTAGGGCCAAGCATCAGGAAATAAAAGTTACAGAGTTCATCTCTGTAACTCTCCTCATAATGCATATGTGTGGTAGAGACTCAGTAAATGTTGGCTGAATGAATGAATGAATGAATCATAGGTTTTGAGGGGTTTGTTTGAGACAGGGTCTCACTCTGGAGGGCTCTGGCTGGAGTGCAGTGGTGCAGTCTTGGCTCACAGCAATGTCCACCCCACCAGACTCAAGCGATCCTCCCACCTCAGCCTCCCCAGTAGCTGGGACCACAGATATGCGCCACCATGCCCAGCTAATTGATAGGTATTTGAGATCTGGAAATCATATCCTTATTATGGATTGAAGCCTTCACTATAAAGTGGTTTTTTTCTTCTTTTTAACTTACTTTGAATTTAGAAGGCAGGCTTTTCGCCTTGAATGAATTTTTTAAAATGGAAGAGAAGGAGGGAGAAAGGAAGGGAAAGAGAGAGAGAGAGTGAAGGAGAAAAAGAAGAAGGGAGGAGAAGGAGAGAAGGAGGGACAGAGAGGAGGGAAGCAGGAAAAGTGAAGATGGGGAGATCAGCTCAGAGCTCACTGCAGTTGTCCCAGTAGGAGGCAGCAGAACCCTGGGCCAAGGCAGAAGCAGTGAAGCTGCAGGAAAGAGAAAAATGTAGGAGAGGTTTGGGGATTTTACTGCCAGGAGTTGGCAGCTGATTGGCTCCAGTCCCGTCCAGAGATGGCTTACAGCCCCAGCCCTGGGCCCAGCTCCTGGCCTTGAACCAGAGGATTCTGATACCATTCATGGAAATAGAGAACTCTAAGGAGGTGCTGCTTAGGGGAGGAGGAGATGAGTTCTGTTTTAGGCGAGTTGGAGATGTCTGTGAGAGGTCTGAACAGTGATGTCCAGTTCGAGGTAAGAAAAGGGGTGGGGTCTAACCTCAGAGAAGGGTGTAGAACTTGAATATGGAGATGGTGCTTAGAAATGATAGATGTGAGCTCAAGCAAAGAGTACAGGAGGGAAGGAGAAGAGGAATTCTCCCTTCCCCCCATGTCTTGCACTAGAATAAAAGTGAAATAGTTTTCAATTTCTTGTTCTATGCCGGGCATTCTGCTATAGTTTCACAACCATCGTCTCACTCAGTTATCTCAACAACTTTGTCATCCACTCTGTTCACTGACTACTCTTTCTGTTTCCTTCATTCTTTACTCAGGAGACGTTTATGAAGCACCTGCTTAGTGGTTCTAGGAGCTGAGGATACCAAAGTCTTCCTTTAAAGAAGCTTTTCTTAAATACCGGAGATAAGATATCTAATTACAAAACAAGATAGAAAGTGTTACGCATCCCGACAGAGGTACTAGCAAAAGCCTTAAAAAGGTCAGAGTTAGGAGAGGAGCCTTCAGCTTGTTAGGAGGAATGGAGAAGGAATGAATGAAAGCATATTTATTAAGCACTCACTATATGTCAGGCCCTTTACTAGGAAAATCGTTATATGTTACCTGTATTAATTGCAGCCATTTCACCCATAAAGAAACTGGTCAGCCCGGTGCAGTGGCTCACACCTATAATCCCAACATTTTGGGAGGCTGAGGCAGGAGGATCATTTGAGCACAGGAGTTCTAGATCACCCTGGGCAACATAGGGAAACCCCATCTCTACAAAAAAAAAAAAAAAATTAAATAAGCCAGGCGTGGTGGGGCACACCTGTGGTTCCAACTACTTGGGAGGCTGAGGTGGGAGGATCACTTGAGTTCAGGAGATTGAGGCTGCATTGAGCCATGATCACACTGCTGTACTCCAGCCTGGGAGACAGAACAAGATCTGGTCTTGGGAAAAAAACAAAAAACAAAACAAAGAAGCTAGTCAACTGGTCAAGCTGGTGTCCCTGCCTTGTTCTCCTGTATGAGCCTGTCTTCCTCCTGCATAGCACTTATCACACATTGTATAATCACTCAATTTTGTCACCCACTAGACTGTGAGCCCCCGAGGACAGGGACTGCATCTGCCTTGATCACTGTTGAATCTGTGTTGTATTCAGCAAGTTGGACCATCAGCATAGTCCCTGACAAAATGTAGGTGCTCTGTAAATACCTGTTTGGAAGGAAAGAAGGAAGGGAAGGAAGGGAGGGAGGCACAAGCAAAGAGGTTTGGGAAAGTATCTGTATTAGTCTGTTCTCATGCTGCTGTAAGGACATAACCAAAGACTGGGTAATCTATAAAGGAAAGAGGCTTAATGGACTCACAGTTCCACATGGCTGGGAAGGCCTCACGATCATGGTGGAGGCAAAGGGGGAGCAAAGGCACATCTTACATGGCAGCAGGCAAGAGAGCATGTTCAGGGGAATTGCCCTTTATAAAACCATCAGATCTCATGAGACTATTCACTATCATGAGAACAGCATGGGAAAAACCCACCCCCATGATTCAGTTACCTCCCACTGAGTCCCTCCCATGACATGTGGGGATTATGGGAGCTACAATTCCAGATGAGATTTGGGTGGGGACACAGCCAACCAATATCAATATCCACGATTTTATATATATATATATATATAATGGTGGTAAGCTTCAAACCCTTACTCCTGTCTCTAAATTTCATATTTTCCCTAATATTCCACTTGTGGCATAATAGGAAAGGATGGATTGGTCATGGGGGACAGAGAAATCACAGAACCAGCTGCCAGAAAACCTGGGCTCTAGTGTCCACAGTTTTTACTGTGTGTGGTTTTGGGCACATCTCTACACTCTCTGGGCCTACTAAGGGGGTTTATTTCAGGGAGCAGTGTGAACTCCAAGGTGAGAGTGAGCCTCTAGGTGAAGGGGAGAATGAACAGAGCAAACTCTATTCCCCTCTTTTCGTTTTTGAGCTTTTGAGGGAAACAAAACAAAAATTTTGTTTTCAGCAGAGTACTGCTGGGATGAGAAGGATGAGAATGCTGAGAACGGGGTTCCTGCTCACTCTGTTGCCTGCCAGCTCTGATCCTCCAGCTGTCACACAGGGCTCAGTGATTTCCCTGTGTCTTTACAGGATGGAGGGCAAAGCCAAGTATATCCTCCCTACCGAAACAATATATGTTGGGGAAATGAAGGATGGCATGTTTCACGGCGAAGGAACCATGTACCTCCCCAGTGGAAGCCAATACGACGCCATTTGGGAAAACGGATTGGCCATAAAGGTGATCAGCTGGGGGGGCGGGTGCTGTGGAGGAGAGATCCTCGGGCAAGAAGAGCCTCACCCTCTGGCGCCCCATCGTCCCTGTCTGGTGCCCACCTCGTTCCATTCACTCTTCTCTTTGCTTCTCCCCTACTCCCCCAACTTTTTTTTTTTCTTTTTTTTTTTTTTTTTTTTTTTTTAGTCTCACTCTGTCACCAGGCTGGAGTGCAGTGGCACAATCTCGGCTCACTGCAACCTCCACCTCCTGGGTTCAAGCGAGGCTCCTGCCTCAGCCTCCCGAGTAGCTGGGACTACGGGCATGCGCCACCATGCCCAGCTAATTTTTGTATTTTTAGTAGAGATTGGGTTTCACCATGTTTGCCAGGATGGTCTCAATCTCTTGACCTTGTGATCCACCCGCCTTGGCCTCCCAAAGTGCTGGGATTACAGGTGCACAGGTGCGAGCCACCGCACCTGACCTTTTTTTTTTTTTTTTGAAAACGAGTCTCTGTCGCCCAGGCTGGAGCATAGTGGTGTGATCTCAGCTCACCACAACCTCTGCCTCCTGGGTTCAAGCTATTCTCTTGCCTAGGCCTCCTGAGTAGCTGGGATTACAGGTATGTGCCACCATGCCCGGCTAATTTCTCCCTGCTTCTGGATCTCCCAGGGCTCTAGAATCCTCTCCCTCTAGATCTGGAAGGATCTGTGGAGAGGCCAGGATGAGTTTGCATCTGTTACACCACTTACTGCCTGATCTTAGGCCCACGACTTCACCTCCCTGAGAGTTCTTCACCTATCAACTCGGGACAGTTAGTTGCATTAGTTATGTGTTGGTACTATAACAGGTTACCACAGATTTAGTCTGAAATCAGCACAAATGTATTATCTTACAGTTCTAGAGCTCAAAAGTCTGAAATAGGTCAGCAAGCCTGCATTCCGTCCAGAGGCTCTATGGGAAAACCTGTTTCCTTGCCTTTTCCAGCTTCTAGAGGCTGCCTGCATTCCTTGGCTCATGGCCACGCATCACTCCGACCTCTGCTTTCATCATCACGCCACCCTTCATCCCTCTGCTTTCATCGTCATCTCATCTTCTCTCACCCTGACCTTACTATTTCCTTCTCATAGGAACCTTGCAATCATATTTGGCACACCCAGATAATCCAAATAATCTTCCCACTTCAGGATCCTTCATTTAATTGCATCTGCAAAATCCCTCTTGCCATGTAAAGTAGCATACTCACAGGTTGCAGCAGACAGGGACATCTTTGGGGGACCATTATTCAGCCTACCACAATAGTACAAGGCACCTCAATATATATATGTGAACACTTTGCTAAGTTCCCAGCACACAAGAGGCACTCAATAAGTGTTAGCTCTTATTACCACCATCACTGCTACTATCATTATAACTTACCTAATCCAAGGATTCTTACCCCCTGGTATTTGTGAGTCATGAATAGAATTCAGGGAGTCACTGAAACCTCTTGATTTACATACAGAAATTTCTGTGTAAAGGGGACTAAGTTTTTCTCCAGGAAAAGCATCTATAGCTTTCATCAGTTTCACTAAGAGCATCTTGGGGCCTGACTCATGACCTAAAAAAGGTTAAGAAATGCTCCTTGTTTTATAGCTTGGAGAGTCTAAGCCCCAGGAAGGGGATGTGACTTTCCCGAGGTCACACAGTGAATTAATAGTATCATTGGAATTTCCACCCGTGTTTCCTGATGCCCAGGCCAATGCAATTTCTACATCCTGAGGCTTCCTTTAGCAGTAAGGCAGCAAAGGCAGAATGTATGCATTTGGACAAAGGGCCGTGGCTGATGGCTCTGACCTTTCCAGCTATAATAATAATAAAAGAATAATAACATTTATTGAGGGCTTACTTTGTGTCAGTGTGTCAGTCAGGGTTCTTCAGAGACACAAAACCGATAGGATATACAGAGATGTATGGAAAGAGATTTATATTAGGGATTGGCTCACAAGATTATGGAGGCTAAGAAGCCTCCCAATCTTCCCTCTGCAACCTGGAGGCCCAGGAAAGCTGTTAGTGTAGTTCCAGTCCAAACCCAAGGGCCTCAACCAGGGGGATCAATGGTGTAAGTCCCAGTCAGAGTTCAAAGGCCTGAGAACCAGGAATGCTGATGTCCAAGGGCAAGGAAGATGGATGTCCCAGCACAAGCAGAGACAGGGAATTGGCGCTTCCTCTGCCTTTTTGTTCTATCCAGGCCCTCAACGGATTGTATGGTGCCCACCCACTTTGGTGAGGGTGGAACTTCTTTGCTCAGTCCACTGATTAAAATGTGAATCCCTTCTAGAAACGCCCTCATGAACACACCCAGAAATGTTTTACGAGCTATCTGGGCATCCCTTTCACTTAACCCAGTCAAGTTGCCTCACAGAATCAACCATCACAGCCAGGCACTGTGCTAAATGCTTCAAGTGTGCTATCTCATTGAATTTTCAATCAACCCTATTTTATGTACACTATCATTAACTTAATTTTACAAATGAGGAAATGAAGGGCCAGAGAGAGTGGGTCATCTGCCCAAGTTCATCTGCCAAAGTGAGTTCACCCACTTTGAGCGGCAGGGACAGGGCTCGGCACTTATACCCATTCCCTCTTGTCGTCACAACCATAGTAATTGTGATAGTTACCACTTCTTTACTGCAGCCATCAGAAAGGCCCCCACTTCCCTTGATATCTGAACCTCTTGGCCAAAAGCCTTCAGCTTCCTCAGATGCACATGTGTGCTCCTTGTCTTCCAGGGCACATATACCTTCGCAGATGGGCTGCACTATGATGAGAAGAACTGGCATTACTGCGACGGCTATGATCAGAGGTTTTACACAGAGATCCTCAATGGCTTGAAGCCTGCAGGTACCCAGGCACCCACCCTTTCCTTCATACCCAAACTGAGAGGGAAACTAACACAGTTTCGGATAAGTGGACTGTGTCCTACTGAAGTAACTTAAAGGGGAAGAGGAACTGAGCAGGCGTAGAAGAATACAAAAGAGCCAGGTCCTGGAGCCAGGAAGGCCAGTCCTCATATCTCAGCTCCACTGTGCTAGCCAGAGGACCATGGGCAAGGGACTTTACCCACTGTGCCTCAGTTTCTCCCCTTCAAAATGGAGTCAATCAGCTGGGCGTGGTGACTCATGCCTGTAATCCCAGCACTTTGGGAGGCCAAGGCGGGTGGATCACTTGAGGTCAGGACTTCCAGACCATCCTGGCCAACATAGTGAAACCTGTCTCTACTAAAAATACAAAAATTAGCCGGGTATGGTGGCATGCCTGTAATCCCAGCTACTCAGGAGGCTGAGGCATGAGAATCGTTTGAACTCACGAGGTGGAGTTTGCAGTGAGCTGACATCACGCCACTGCACTCCAGCCTGGGCGACAGAGCGACACTCTGGTCTCAGAAAAAAAAAAAATCAAAATGGGGTCAACAGCATCACCTACCTCCCAAGATTGTTGTAAATAAGATAATTCATGTCAGGTGTTTAGAACAATGCCTTGAATGCATGTGGGTGCACGGTACATGTCAGCTGTTCTTATTCGTGGTACCTACTATAACACTAAAATTATGTAAATATTTTAAAAAGAAAGAGTTAAGGACGAAAGCAGTACTGACAGAGCATGTGCTTTGTGTATCAGGTGCTGGGGGAGGCTCTCTGTAATCCTTGTCTCCCTAATGTCCAGATGACCCTGCCCAGTCAGCCTTCCTAGTCCCATGTCACTCCAGGTTGAGGCTGTGGAGTTCAGACATGGTTCCCTGTGGCAGAGCTCACACTGGCAGCCCAGTCTTCCTCTCTGAGGTCCTCTGTATCATGCTACCTCCCTGCAAAAACCGTGTTTCATCACGGAGGGCTACATTTGGACTATAAGTCTGGATTCAGAGAGTGGCACCTTAAAATTTTGAGACGTGTTCCAGGTCAGGTGAGCCTCAAGACGAAGGGAGGGGAGGGATAGCATTAGGACAAATACCTAATGTAGATGACAGGTTGATGGGTGCAGCAAACCACCATGGCACGTGTATACCTATGTAACAAACCTGCACATTCTGCACATGTACCCCAGAACTTAAAGTATAATAAAAAAAAATAAATAATAAAAAAATAAAAAAAGAAGAGTGTAGTTTTTGGCACAGCAGAGATAATATATCCAAAATGACAGATGGGGAAACAACTCTGTATACTATGAAAACAATCCCAACTTAGCTTGTGAGAGACCATGAGCTGTGGTTGACAGAGCATGGAGCCAGAAATTGTGGGTTTGAGTCCTAGCATTCTCTGTCTATAGCTGGATGAGCCTGCACAAGTCAACCTCCGTCAGGGCAGAAGCCTCCAGGAAGCACCCAGGCACTGGAGTCAGGCAGACCTGAGCTCAAACCCCTATCTCCTTCCCTTCCCAGTTTCATGACCTTGGGTCAGTTAGTTGACTGGGTGAGCCGCCTTCTCTCCCTTTGCCCTCCTGACACTTACTCTGCTATTTTCCTCCTATCCCCAGGCTTCTTTGCCACTGCCTCCTCAACATCCCCCCACCCCCAGTTATTCACATTGAGGTTCCCGGGGCTCTCTGGCTTAGGCATTTTCTGTTTTCATTCTATATGCTCTTCCTGAACAAGTTGATACACTTCTAAGCCTTCAACTACCATCGGCTTCTAAACTGAAATCAGAATCCCTGAGCCTAAGATCCCTGCATCAAGCTTCCCTGACACCTGTATTGGTCGTTCTCAACTTGTTTGCACTGAATTCATTGTCACCCCCACCGTGATGGCTGCCTCACTGAATGTCATGCCCATCCACCTAGGTAAGCCTAATCCTCCCTTCCCCTGCCCCCTAAGTGCAATGGTCCTATGGATTTTACCTCTGAAATATAGACTTTATTTGTTTATTCAACAAATATTTATTGAGCACTTCCATGTGCCAGGCAGCATTCTCTTCATACTCTTTGCCACTGCCCTGTTCCAGCCCTCCATCATCTTTCCCCTTGATGACCTGAGTCCAGAGATCCCCACTTGGCCCCCTTGAGGTCATTCTCCATTCTGCAGTCACTTCCATCTTTTTTTTTTTTTTGAGACAGAGTCTTGCTCTGTTGCCCAGGCTGGAGTGCAGTGGTATGATCATAGCTCACTGTAACTTTGAACTCCTGGGCTCAAGCGATCCTCCTGCCAAGTGATCTGGCCTCCTAAGTAGCTGGAACTACAGGAATGTGCCACCACTCCTGGTTAATTTTTTTTTTTTAAGTTTCTTGTAGAGATGGGTCTTGCCGTGGTGCCCAGGCTTATCTAGAACTCCTGGCCTTAAGCAACCTTCCCTCCTTAACTTGGGATTACAGGCGTGAGCCACCATGCCCGGCCGCTTACATCTTTTAAAGTGTGAATCTGATTGCCTCCCTCCCACCCCGCCCCTTGAGTGCTCCCTATACCCTCAAGATAAGGTTTCAAATTCTCAGAAACAGTGACATTCTCTGGCTCCTGCTCATGTCCCAGCCTCATCCTAGGCTACCCACCCTTCTAGGTTTTTCTCTCTCCCCTCTTGCCATGCTTGCTTTCTCTCTATTTCTCAAAGAGACCACACTTTTTCCTGCCATTCTCTCTGCCTGGAATACTTTAACCCTCTTACTTCACCCAAATAACTCCTTCCCGTCCTTCAGGTCTCAGCTCAACGTCCTGAAGCTGGGAGCCCCTTCCCTGAATTCCCACACTAGGTAAGGTCTCCCTGTGGCATATCACAGCAGCCATGACCTCCTCCCAGGGCTTGGATCGTGAGTGTTCAGCTCGTCTTCCCAAGCTGTGAGCAACATGAGGGCAGGGCCCTAGCACATTGTCTGGCATACAGTGGGTACTCGTTAAAGAGTTATTGTCAAACAGGGATAATGATATTGACATCACAGTGCAGGGTGAAGTATGTGCTTAGGGGAGTTAAGGCAATGACATTAAGAAATATTTCCTAAGCTCCTACTGTATGTCAGACACTGGCTGGACCCAGGGAGACCAGAGTTAAGAGGACATCATCTCTCCCTTCAAAGAGCTGCCAGTCTAGCTGCAGCTTGAGAACCTTGCAAATCACTCCTCCCAGATTAGTTATGATGGGAGGCCTGGACTTTGCCATGGGCTCTTCACCCCAATTAAGGCTGTAGGCAAAAAGCCCTCAGCCTTAAGCCTTAGCTCTCACACAATGGCTGGTTTTGCTAAAGCTAAGCCTCTGCCAGTCTCGTGGTGGCTTTTCCCGAACCTGCCTGGCTCTCCCCGAACCTGCCTGGCTCTCCCCTACTTCTCCTGTGACCCTCAGAAGAGCAACTTGATTCTAAGTAGCTACTTCCTTCCCTTGTCACTCCACACTTTACCTCTCGGGGCTGGCATTGTTAGGGCAACTCGTCCTGCCTGCAAGGCAGGGTGAGGGTTAAAAGTGCCCCGTGACCTCTTGGAGCATCTGTGAGATAGGCATTGGCATGAGGCTTTGGTGAGAGAATGGCTGTAAAGTGCTTGACATGGAGTAAGTTCTCGGTAGTCATTAGCCAGTACATATGGGGTTAGGTTTAGGATCAGGGTCAGTGTCAGGGTTACGGTTAGGCATGTCATTAAGCAACACAAGAGTTCCTACTGTGTGCAAGACTCTGGGTTGTGGGCGTGGTGCTGTGTGCTCAGTGGGCATCCAGCTCTCAGTCTAGAGAACAAGGAACTATAGCAACTATAGTTAGAAGGAACCTGAGAAGTTATTTATTCCAACCTCTCCCTTTACTTGAGCCATGGCGTTTCAAGATACACATACCTAGCGTGCATGACCTAAAAGGTGCACTCAATCTTCTTTCTCTCCCAGAGATCTCAGTGTCCCTGGTCCTGTGGCTGCACCTAGGCTGTCTCCTCTCCTGATGTTGGCACCTGAACATACAGGTTCCAGAGCTGGACTGCCTCCTAGCTGGATAACCTTGGGAAAGTTACTTTAACTTCTCTGAGCCTCAGTTTTCTTATCTGTAAAATGGAGCCACAGAGTTGCTCTCAGGATTAAATAAAAGAGGAGCACAATGCCTGGCACATAATAAACATTCAATGAGTGGCAGCCACCGTGGTAATTTTGGCAAGAGTCAAAGTTCTCCACCACCTGCCCCTTGTCCACCTGATCCATTTCTTTTCTGCTGTTCTCCTTCATACGTGCTCTGGTCTACAAGGTTTCCAGAGTGGGGCTTAAGGATCCATGCCTCTGGCCTCTGCCCACGCTTTGAATGCCACCCCTCTTCTGGATCTGATGCTCTCCTATCCATTTGCCAACTCTGACTTACCCTCAGCATCTGTCTAACTTCAGAACCTGTGCCCTTTGTCATGGTATCCGAAGAAATGGAGGAGGATGGGGTCAAAGGAACAAGAAGACAGAGGGTCTCGTTCCCAAGACCCTGTTCCCAAGAGCCATGTTCAGAAAGTTCCTTTGGGGCACCGTTTCTGCTGGGTTTGCTTCTTGCCCTGAGTAGGGGGTATTTAGTTCAACAGGGGAGCCAGATAGTCACATGAGCCACCAGCCACAAGTGGACCTTATGGGAACACTGGGTTTGGATTTGACCTTGATGGTGAACTAATTGCCCATTATGTTCTTTCAAGGTATGGCTCAACTCACCAATATGGACCCACCTAGAAAAATCCCCAGGGGCTATTACGATTGTGGAGATGGCTTCTATAACCCAGTCACGAGGGTAGTCAAGGACTATAGGAACCGCTTTCTAAGAAACACAGGTAGGTTTCTTCCGACACTGCAGCACGTTTTCTCTTCACCCACATATAAGTATGTGCATCTGTATGTACAAATGTATGCACACACTTGACGAGAAAGAAGCTTTTGCTGATAGAAGATGAAAGTTGATTACCTGGATGTTTTATTTTTTGGACTTCTCGTGGCTGGCAAATCTGTACATAGTCCTAGAGTGAGGTAAAAGGACATTCGTGGTCTAGCTGTGACGGCACATAAATGTCGCACTGAAAGGATTAAGGTACTTATTTTTGTATGCATTCCTTCGATTTTAATGGGCACTTAATATATGCTAGACACTGTGCTTGGTGTTGGGGGAAAAGCAGAGCAAAGCTGGACACAGCCCCCCTTCCTTGTGGAGCTTGCATTCTAAAAGTGGCAGAGAAGTACTATAAACAGTTAATTGTATCATGGAACAGACACAATGAAGGGAAAAACATGGTCCTGTGGGAAGGGAAAGTAGGGGCCCCAGAGAGGTGGGACGGAAGCTGTGGGAGCACAAATAAGGGCTATCAAATCCCGAAGCGGTTAGTCAGAGGAGGTTTCAAGGAGGAAATGACTTCTAAGCTGAGACCTGAAGAATAACTGGGAGTTGACCACAAGGCCTGGGGAGAGGGTTTCCCAGTGAGAGGAAATGACACAGGCAACGGCCTAGAGGGGAGTGATCCCTTGAGGTCCAAGAAGGTTGGTTCATCCTTTAGCCAGGGGGGTAGGTACCTTGGAGGATCCAGAACCTCAGTTTGGTGAGTCAACACAAGGCTGATCAGACGGAGAAGAAACCATTTACAGTGACCACACTCACAGGAGATCAATACACAAATAATAGAACATTTTCCTTTAATGCAGTGATTCCTAAACTTATCCTTTTCTGAAGTCACACTCCCACTAGGAATATCAAAAGATATGGACCCTCTTGCCAGAAAAATGTCCATGCATGCACACACACACATGCGTGCGCCCACACGCGCACATGCATACACACACACACACATTTTGCAGATAGTCTTAAGGGGTGGATGGTCCCTCTAAAGACCTAGGTCAAGAAACCTTGCTCTATAATGAGAAAGAAACTGCCAGGTAGACCAGAACATCTGTGCTGGTGAATGAGAGCATCCTCTCCCTATAGGGAAATTTACTCAGTAAGTCGGTGATGACCAGAAAGGTGCCTCATGGGGCTAGAGTAAGAGCAAGGAGAGGCCGGGCGCGGTGGCTCACACCTGTAATCCCAGCACTTTGGGAGGCCGAGGCAGGCGGATCATGAGGTCAGGAGATCAAGACCATCCTGGCTAACACGGTGAAACCCCGTCTCTACTAAAAATACAAAAAATTAGCCAGGTGTGGTGGCGGGTGCCTGTAGTCCCAGCTACTGGGGAGGCTGAGACAGGAGAATGGCGTGAACCCGGGAGGCGGAGCTTGCAGTGAGCCGAGATCGCGCCACTGCACTCCAGCCTGGGCGACAGAGCGAGACTCTGTCTCAAAAAAAAGAAAAAAAGAAAAGAAAAGAGCAAGGAGAATTGTCAGTTGATCCTATGACTGGAATCCTGCAGCTAAGATGCCCCTAACCCACTGGATGCTACTGGAGGAACATGGCAAATGCTCACACTCCAAGTCCCCCAGCTCACATTTCTTCAATGACTTCCCTTTTCCATTTGCACAATGCACTACTATGTAGCACGCTAACTCTGCTGGGTGCTAATAGGTTTACCATGAAGTTTCTTGGTCAAATAAAATAAGGAGATGTTGCCCTAAACAATGCTAACCAGGCTTATTTACTGCAGAACTTCTCAGGGCCTTTAATATGCTAATAAACTTTGTACTTTTCCTTCATGGCACTTATTTCAACATAATTAAATGTAATTATTTGCTTAATATCTGTCTCTCCCACTGGACTGTAGGATCCGTGTGAGAAGGAACTCTGCATTATCTTGTATCACTAAGAGTTCAGTTAGAAAAATGGAAAGAGGCAGGACGCCGTGGCTCATGCCTGTAATCCCAGCACTTTGGGATGCCAAGACAGGCAGATCACAAGGTCAGGAGTTCGAGACTGCCTGGCCAACATAGTGAAACCCCGTCTCTACTAAAAATACAAAAAATTAGCTGGGCGTGGTGGTGGGTGCCTGTAATCCCAGCTACTCAGGAGGCTGAGGCAGGAGAATCACTTGAACCTGGGAGGCGGAGGTTGTAGTGAGCCAAGATAGCGCCACTCCACTCCAGCCCGGGTGATAGTGTGATTCTCCATCTCAAAAAATAAAAAGAAAAATGGAAAGAATTTAATATCAGGAAATTGGTGGCTACCAGGGAACTAGAAAAGCAAAGGAAGACATTGAGGTAACAGAGAAAGTAACTGCAGGATGCAGGCACCCCCTCAAGGACTGGGGACAATAGTAAGAGATTAGGTTGTGAGAACCTAGAAGGTCAACAGAGGGACCCCCCAGGACCTGCAACCCAGACACCTGAGCAGAGACCAGCTGGGGCTGGCTCCTGGGAGCTCAGATCAGGGCTTCTGCAGAGCTGGGACCCAGACCTCTGGCGGGGGAGCACTGCCCAGTGGAGCCTCTGAAGAGAGAGATGAAGCTGATTCTAGGAGTGTGGAAAAAACTGGAAACTGGAAGTGAAATGACACTGATGAGATGACATTGGCATGAACAACAAAGACAACAGAAAGGAGTGTATCTTTGTCTGCCTGACAGCCCCTAACAAGGAGCCAGCTGGCAAAACTAATGTAATTCAGACAGTTCCAGTCCCACCATTGCCAAGTTAAGTATAGAAGGCTCAGTTTGGAGCTGAGAGTCAGTAGCTTCTCTTTTTTCATTTTGAGATGGAGTTTCACTCTTGTTGCCCAGTCGGGAGTACAATGACACGATCTTGGCTCCCTGCAACCTCTGCCTCCCAGGTTCAAGTGATTCTCCTGCCTCAGCCTCCCAAGTAGCTGGGATTACAGGCACCCGCCACCATGCCCAGCTAATTTTTGTATTTTTAGCAGAGGCAGGGTTTTGCCATGTTGGCCAGGCTGGTCTTGAACTACTGACCTCAGGTGATCCATCCACCTCGGCCTCCGAAAGTGCTGGAATTACCTGACACTGCACCTAACCAGGTGTCAATAGCTTCTCACTGGCCCAGCCACCCCTTTTGTTGCTCAGCATCCACACACATTCTTCTACAGATATTAAGTCTTCTGTACTACATTAATAAATGTATATTTTTTGTATAACAAGTTTCAATGCATCCTTCATATTAACACAAGACCCTCTCCCCTTCTCCCACAGAGGGGAGATAGGAAGCCCCAACACACACTGCACCCATCTTTTGAGTGAGGTTATTCCTTGGCAGTTCTGCCTGAAGAGTTTATAACCTACAAGCTCCTGCCAATAATCCTTCTATAAAATAACAAGGATAAAAGAGGAAACAAAAGAAAAAATTAGTTAATAAAAACAAATATGCTAGCCAGGCATGGTGGCTTGTGCCTGTAACCTCAGCTACTTGGGAAGCTGAGGCAGGAGGATCTCTTGAGCCCAGGAGTTTGAGGGCAACCTGGGCAACACAGCAAGACCTTATCTCTTAAAACAAAACAGACCGAGTGCAGTTGCTAACACCTGTAAACCTAGCACTTTAGGAGGCTAAGGCAGGCGGATCACCTGAGGTCAGGATTTCAAGACCAGCCTAGCCAACATGGTGAAACCCCATCTCTACTAAAAATACAAAAATTAGCTGGGCATGGTGATGCATGCCTGTAATCCCAGCTACTCAGGAGGGTGAGGCAGGAGAATTGCTTGAACCCAGGAGGCAGAGGTTGTGGTGAGCCGAGATCCACCACTGCACTCCAGCCTGGGTGATACAGCGAGACCCCCTCTCAAAACAAAACAAAACAAAATGTGCATATAGATTAATAAATAGAAAGATAGATGACATAGATACAGATAGACATACACATACAAACAAGGAGAAAAAACTGTATCACTACTATAGTTCTCTTTCTGTAACTGGTCACAATGCTGTAGTTAATATTCATAAATTCCTTCTTACATTATTCATCCCAGGTTCCATTTGCCTTGAGCCCACCCTTCCATTGTTCTGGCTTTTTACCAGTAGGGTGATCAAAACCTTCATTCCTGAAGGGTCCAAACCCTTAGTGGTCCTGCCTTTGTTGGTTATTTAGTTGGTTGGGTTAGTTTTTTATGAACGTTTACTGTGGTCAGTGGAAGTACCAAGAGGTGTCCTGGAGAACTGCTGGGTTCCATACAGCATTCCCTTTCTCCTAATGGATGGCAGCATTATCTTCTATATCCAGCCTTCTCTCAGGAGCCAGGAGAAACTGGTGGTAACACAGATCATAACAGCATAGAGTTGCTCCCAGAGAACTCAGTAGGGATTACTTTACCCTGGAGGCCAGCAAGCCAGGGAGGTTACCTGGAAAAAGAAAGATCTACTCGGTAACCTAAAAAAGAACAGACAAATGCAGCAGGGTTGGTAAGAGTGTTAAAGGCAGAGGGGACAGCATGTGCAAAAGGATTACAGCTGGGAGAAGACACGTCATAAATAGGGAGTTCCAATTAATTCAGGAGCATGAGCTAACAGTATGAAAGGAGACAAAGGGGAAGAGACGAAGCCCAAGAGGTGGGGGGGTGAGGACAAAGGTTATGGTTGTCTTTCACCCTAAGGCAGTGGGGAGCAAGGGAAGGCTTTAGGCAGGTAACATAGTAACTCATTTGTTCTTTAAAACGACTTCTTTGATTAAATATAGAGAAGAGGCCAAAGGAGGTCAGATTAGGTAGGAGATACTTCTGGAAAGATGATGCGAGAGAGAAGCATGTGAAGGACATGGGCTCAGGGTGATGGGATAGGTGATCTGGGATCCTGGTCCTGGCCTAACCCTAACCCGAACCCTAACCCCTAACCCTGACCCTGACCCTAACCCCAACCCTATTGCCTTGGTTTTCTTCTAGGGTTTTTATGGTTTTGGGTTTTACATTTAAGTCTTTAACCCATCTTGACATAATTTTTGCATAAGGTGTGAGAAAGAGGTCTAGTTTCTGCTTTCTGCATATGGCTAGCCAGTTTTCCCAGCACCATTTATTAAATAGGGAATCCTTTCCCCATTGCTTGTTTTTGTCAGGTTTGTCAAAGATCAGATGGTTGTAGATGTGTGGTGTTATTCCTGAGGCCTCTGTTCTGTTCCATTGTTCTATATTTCTGTTTTGGTACCAGTACCATGCTGTTTTGGTTACTGTAGCCTTGTAGTATAGTCTGAAGTCAGGTAGCGTGATGCCTCCAGCTTTGTTCTTTTGGCCTAGGGTACTCTTGGCTATACGGGCTCTTTTTTTGGTTCTATATGAAATTTAAAGTAGTTTTTTCTAATTCTTTGAAGACAGTCACTGGAAGTTTGATGTGAATAGCATTTAATCTATAAATTAGTTTGGGCAGTATAGCCATTTTCACTATATTGATTCTTCCTATCCATGAGTATGAAATGGTTTTCCATTGTTTTGTGTCCTCTCTTATTTCCTTGAGCAGTGGTTTGTAGTTCTCCTTGAAGACGTCCTTCACACCCCTTGTAAGTTGTATTCCTAGGTACTTCATTTTCTTTGTAGCAATTGTGAATGGGAGTTCACTCATGACTTTGCTCTCTGTCTATTGTTGCTGTATATTAATGCTTGTGATTTTTGCACATCGATTTTGTATCCTGAGACTTTGCTGAAGTTGCTTATCAGCTTAAGGAGTTTTTGGGCTGAGACGATGGGGTTTTCTAAATATAAAATCATGTCATCTGCAAACAGAGATAATTTGACTTCCTCTCTTCCTATTTGAATATGTTTTATTTCTTTCTCTGATTGCCCTTGCCAGAACTTCCAGTACTATGTTAAATAGGAGTGGTGAGAGAAGGCATCCTCGTCTTGTGCCAGTTTTTAAAGGGAATGCTTCCAGCTTTTGTCCATTCAGTATGATATTGGCTGTGGATTTGTCATAGATAGCTCTTATTATTTTGAGATACGTTCCATCAATACCTAGTTTATGGAGAGTTTTTAGCATGAAGGGATGTTGAATAATGTTGAGTAACTGAACACCAACATGGCTTCATCTCCAACAGTGAAATTGCTCATATGAAGGTCACCAGTAAGCTCAAAAGGTCCCATCTGCCTTCATTATTTGACCTCTCGGCAACTTTTAAAGTATCAGATCATGCTCTATGATCAAGACATTTTCCTTTCTCACTTCTTGATGACACCACATAAAACTAGTTTTCCTCCTTCTTCACAAACAAACTTTTTGGGTTTCTTTTTTTGTTTGAGACAGGGTCTCACCCTGTCACCCAGAAAATACATCCAAAATGATAGACTTGAATAGGAATAGTAATTAAAAGTCCAAGACTTCAGATCTGTCCGTAGACTCAAGCCTGGCATAGGTCACTTGCTAGCTGGGAGTCTAGGCAAGATGTTTTATCTTTCTAATTCTGTTTCCTCATGAGCAAAATGTGGGCACTATAGTTATCAGTTGGTAAGGATTAAATGAGCTGGTATGGTCATAGCTTAGTCACATCACACAGTTCTCAGAATATTTTATTT